>NC_072481.1:61891150-62209015 GCF_027574615.1 Eptesicus fuscus
CCAAGTTCTTTTCTTTGAATTTCTGTAACAGTTTACCATTTGTTCTTAGCTCTCTGTTACTACTGCTCCTGGCCTAGTTTCAGGGCTTTCACTTCTACCAACATTACTCTAATTCTGATAGTCTTGCCTCAAATTTTGTCCCATTTCCAATCCATCCATGCTATTACCTGAGTGATTTTGTCTCTTCCCTGCTTAAAAGTCTTCATTAGCTCTCCATAGCCTTCAAAGTAAGTTCAGACGCTTAGTTTGATATATTCTTAGTTTCAAATGAAAAAACCTTGGAAATATTTCCTCGTATTATCTCTTTTGCTCTGGTCCAGTTCCAAAACCAGCTCCTCTATACTCAGCTGCACAGTCCCCACATGAATCAAGATCATATCTCCCATCATCCAACCAGTTCTGGTAATGGACTTACCGAGAATTCTTTATTTCTTTTATTAATTATCCAAAATCTTACTTTTGAAGCACTAAGTCTTTATCAACTATATTTAGGGAGCCATGGATACTTATATTCCTATATGATTCTTCACAGCCAACGATGAAATGTAAGGATATGCCTTTTTCTTGCACCTCTGCAAATATACCTGTTACTAGAGGCCCGGTGGATGAACTTCATATACTGAGGTGGGGGTGTCCCTTAGCCCAGCCTGCACCCTCTCCTGATCACCCCCTAACCACTCCCCTGCCAGCCTGATCAATGCCTAACTGTTCCCCTGCCGGCCCGGTCCCCACAACTGCCCTCCCCTGCCCACCCAGTTGCCCCTAACTGCCCTCCCCTGCAGGCCTGGTCACCCCCAACTTCCCCCCCCCCGCCGCTGGCCATCTTGTGGCGGCTCTCTTATAACGACATGGGGGCAGCCATCTGGTGATGACATGGGGGTGGCTATCTTGTGATGACGTGAGGGCGCTGGGGCCACCTAGGCTTTTATTAGTATAGATGAGTGTCTGGGAGTTCTATTTTCTCTTTCTGCAGTGAGGTAGGTAGCAGGTTTTTAGATTATTCTATCTTTTGGTAGGAAAATGCACTTCTAAAATAAATGCTAAATGAAAAGGTTTTTCTTACTCCCTAGATATCATTTATTTCACTGTGTGGAACTGTTAAATTTCAAACCATGACTACAAGACTTGATGTAGTATGGTTAAATATAGTCAAAATATTTCCTTCCTTTCAGGGCCATCCTTCCTGCCCTTCCAGTTTTGCTGTGGCCAGTGAAGTGGAGTGGAAATGGTGATGCCAACTGTAAGCCGAAGTTTTAAAAACCTTCACGTGTCTAGATACAGATATCTTTTTCAGCCTGAACTCCAAGGTAAGAGGACATTATCTAGAAGTTTAGTCATTCAGTTAACATAATGAGAGTAAGAAAGAAATATTTGTTGTGGCAAGGCACCAAGATATTTGGATTGTTCATAACTCCAGCATATCTAGCAGAAGTGGACTGATATAAAGGGACTCTGATAGTTCCCTGCACTGTACTCCACCATGTGGATTATTGACACATTCTCATCCATGGTCCCTGAAGCATCTTTGGCTGGCTTCTATGCACCATAATGGTCTCTTAGTCTATATCTTCAAAATTCAAAGTGGAACACTGACTCCCAAAAGTCCCAGGTGCTCAATGGATCCTAATGTCACTGGTCTGATTCCCTATATAGCACTTGAATATTCTATATGACATCCATTACAAATTTTTGCTCGAACAACTCTGGCGGTTAGAAATCACTCATTTTCAAGGCAGCCTATGGCACTGGTGACAGAAAATTCTTCCTTACATTTAGTGGAATGTGTTTTTCGTTAACTTTGTCTATCCAGTGGTTTTAGTTCTACTCTGTGGCCATATGCTTCTCTCTCCTCTCCCTTGTCTGCTCTTCTCTAGGCTACTTGTTTCAGGATTATAGCTTGTGATTTAAATGCCTCATCACTGACACACAGAGAAGGCCACGTGAAGAAACAGGGGAGGCAGCCATCAACAAAGCAAGGAGTGAGGCCTTGAAAGTAGCCAACCCTGTGACACCTTGATCTCAGACTTCCAGCCTCTGAAACTGTGAGAAAATTAATTTGCTGTTTAAACTAAAAATGAATTAATTAATTGCATTTTCTCATCACTACAGTGTTTGCTCTCATCTGAAAGCACTTTAGTTTTTGTTATCCCTTGTACAGACTACAGTAACCAAAGCACCTTTTGATATTGGTGCAGAGAGGCTACCATCTCCCTGTTTCTGCATTTCTATTAATTCAAACCAAAACCATATTAAAAATTTTGCCAGCTACATCGCATTATGGGAAACCAGTTTGTTTGTGTTAAGTAAAATTTATGTGTTGAAAAAGGAAATAGAAAGAAACAAAATAAAAAACCCGAGTTGCATCTATATATATAAAAGCCAAGTGATGGGAATAACCAGAATGACTGGAACGACTGGTAGCTATGACGCACACTGTGGCTGGCCAACCAGCCCAATCGGGGGCAGGGCCGGCTGGTTAACCTCCCATGGACCCTCCCCCTAGCTGGCCCAGCCCCAATAGGGGCAGGCTGGCCAGATCCCACCCATGCAGGAATTCATGCACCAGGCCTCTAGTATATAAATAAGATTGTGATACTGAGTATAGATGAGAATTTTTGCATTGCATCACATAACCACTTCAGTGGTGTTAGCTAACTCTCAAGACTTCTATGTCTAAATAACCTTAATCAATGGGTTCTACTTAGAGAAGTACCCTCCTTCCTCAATTCTAACTAAAAAAAATCATCTAGTTTTATAGCATTCCCCAATTTCCCTACACATTTACTTCTCACTTTTTAGATACTTCTAATAAACCACTAACCACAATTCATCATAGTTGTTCAGTTATTAGGTCTATAAATATCCCCATAAGAATAGTGTTAAATTTACATTTTTATTCCCTGCGTTTTACAACTATACATTATAGCTATGTGCACATGTGCTTACTATATGCCACAAAGAGGATCTCCACCAGAAACCAAATTGTCAGGAATCTTGATCTTGGACTTCTAGCCTGCAGACTGTGAAAAAATGCATTTCTGTTGTTTAATTCACCCAGTTTCTGGTATTTTGTTATGGCAACCTGAGCAGACTAATACTAGTATATCTAGGTAGCAGGCAAATGGTAGCAGCAAGGGCCAAAAGTGTGCTTTTTAAGGTAAGTAACCAGAATCAGAAACCATAGCACCACTAAAAAACTCCTGCAGCAGGGGAGACCAATGGAAGAAAAGAGGAAAAAAAAACCCTAGAATTTTGGAAGAAGATTTCTGGGTAGAGAACCATGGGAATTTACAGGGGGAGGGTGCTTGATAATAATTTTAAACATTTATAGAATGCTTAATACATGCCAGAGATTTACAGGTATAGCAGTGTGAAATTTATAGTTATAATACAGACAAGCAGCATTATAACCACCTTTTATTTCTTTGTAACTGAACTTAACTTGTTTACGACCACACTGCTCTATTTATGCTCAGTAGAGAAAAACACTAAATCTTGTCACGTCAAGAATTATAACCCGAGGAAACCAAGATGGCGGCATAGGTTAAACACCTAACCTGCAGCCGGGCACAACAATTTCAAAGGCACAACTAGAGGTCAGAACGGACATCGTCCAGAACCACAGGAGAGCTGGCGGACTGAAATGCCCACAGCTGGGGGGAAGGAGAAGGCCACGGGGACAATCGGGGGAGCCGTAAAAGCCTGAGGTATGGAGAAACGGGCGGAGACACGAGCACGCGCACCTGCGGGGAGGATGGAGCCGGAGAGGAAGGGGCGGCTGACGGCCTGGCCGGCGTTCACTGGCAGGAAGGAGATAAAGGCTCCGGAGTGCGCTAAGCGCCAGCTCCGACTGCACTGAGCGCCAGTTCCGGGCGAAACCCTGGGAAGCCAGGCGCAGGCTGGGGGAATGAATCTGGGCTGTGGGGCGCAGGCACAGAGGAGCGGGGGAAGGCAGAGCTCCAGAGGCGCGCACGGGAAGGGGCGCAAAGGACGGACTGTTGCCTGCGCCACTGAACTGCCCTAGCGGGGAGGAGACATAAGCTCAGGACCGTGCTGAACCCCAGTTCCGACTGCACTGAACCCCAGTTCCGGGCGAAACCCTGGGAAGCCAGGCACACGCTGGGGGAATGAATTTGGGCTGTGGTGGCGGAGGCACAGAGAAGCGGCTCCAGACGCGCGCACTGGAAGGTGCGCAGAGGACGGACTTTTGCCTGCGCCACTGGGTGGCCCTGCTGGGAAGGAGACAGGGACGCCAGACTGCGCTGAGACCCAGTTCCAACTACACTGAAACCCAGTTCCAGGCGAGAATCTGGGAGTCCAGATTCATTAGGGGAGGGACTGGACTGTTTGGCAGTGGGCGAAACTCCAGGGCGCGTTTCTCTCAGAGGTGTTTGCAAGGAATACAGAGGGACACAGACGCAGGAGCCTCATAGGGCGGGGCTGACAGGAAGACAAGGTTGTAGGCTCCACCCTGTAGCTCCGCCCCAGCCAAGCTGAGCAGAAGCTTTTTCCTGCTGAGTGCCTCAGGTAGTGGCTGACCCACACTACATTGGAGACCCAGAAACGAGGGCATCTAGTGGTTGGTGTGAGATGACACCAGATTTCAATCACTTGCATAAGGGAGGCATTCTAGAGGCAGACTCAGTGAGCGCCAAGGCATTGCTGCATCAAGACCCGGCCCACAAACATGTCTCCTGCACAGCAACTCTTCCTTTATAGACAAAGAGGGTCCTCACGGCCAATTGGCCTGGAGGACAATTCCTCCCAGTGACACCAACAACTATCAAGACTTAACTGTACAAAGGAGGACCAAGATGGAGACATAGGGCGGCAGCCTGATCGTTGCCTACCACAACAATATTGAGACTACGACGGGAGAGCAGAGCAGACACCAGCCAGAAAGACCGGGGGGCTGGCTGAGCAGATGCTCTACAACTAGAATAAAAGAGAGGGGTACGCAGGTTGATGCTGATGCCGGTGACCCAAAGTCCACACTTTAAGAACTATGGCTCAGGCGACACAATGGCAGCCTGGAACGTGCTCGGCGCAGTTCCCCCAGCAGTCTCCGGCTGAGGGGACGGCTCCACTTACTGCCGAGCACGGACAGACGAGCCCCTGGGAGACATGGGGTGGGAGACTCCGTGCTTGCTGACCTCCGAGTCCTTCAAGAATCTCAATGCCCCGAAGTGGCCAGGTGCGCACGCTCAGCGACCGGCCACCGTTGCAGACCCAAGGGCCGACGCAGCGACACCGGACCAGCCCACCGCCGTGCACCGGGCACACCGGAGCCTTGCCGAGCCCGCCGCCCAACGAGTTCTGCGGCAGCCGCCCTGGAGCTCTGAGAAAATGACCGAAGGAATTGCTGAGAGGGAATTGACCAACAGGAATTGAGATCAAGAAGACGAAACCCCGCTGAGACCCGAGTCCAGGCGAGCCTGCGAGCCTCTGGGCTCAGAAGTGGTCACACGCCTCTGGGTCTAGGTGAGGCCTCACGCCCCTGGGTTTGGGTGAGGCCACGCGCCCCTGGGTCCAGGTGAAGCTGGATTCCGGGTTCGGGTGAGGCCATGTGCCCCTGGGTCCGGGCGAATCTGAACCCTGGGTCCGGGTGAGGCCGTGGGCCCCTGGATCCGGGTAAGGCTGGGTCCCGAGTCCGGGTGAGGCCGTGCGCCCCTGGATCCGGGTGAGACCACGCGACCAGGGGTCTGAGAGAGGTAACGTCCCCCTGGGTCCGGGTGAAGCTGAACCCTGGGTCCGGGTGAGGCCGTGGGCCCCTGGATCTGGGTAAGGCTGGGTCCCGAGTCCGGGTGAGGCCGTGCGCCCCTGGATTCGGGTGAGACCACGCGACCAGGGGTCTGAGAGAGGTAACGCGCCCCTGGGTCCGGGTGGCTTCGTGCACCTAGGTCCAGGTGAGGCCACGTGCCCCTGGGTCTGAGAGAGGCCACGCACCACTAGGTCCGGGCGAGACCATGTGTCCCTGGATCCGGGTGGGGCCTCGTGCACCTAGGCCGGGTGGGGCCGCGTGCCCCTGGGTCTGGGGGAGGCCAGGCGTCCCTGGGTCCGGGTGAGACCGTGTGTCCCTGGATCCGGGTGAGGCCTCGTGCGCCTAGGCCCGGGTGAGGCCACGTGCCCCTGGGTCTGGGAGAGGCCAAGCGTCCCTGGGTCCGGGTGAGACCATGTGTCCCTGGATCTGGGTGAGGCCTCGTGTACCTAGGCCCGGGTGAGGCCACGTGCCCCTGGGTCTGGGAGAGGCCACGCGCCCCTGGGTCCGGGCGAGACCATGTGTCCCTGGATCCGGGTGAGGCCTCGTGCACCTAGGCCCGGGTGAGGCCACGTGCCCCTGGGTCTGGAGGAGGCCAAGCGCGCCTGGGTCCGGGTGAGACCATGTGTCCCTGGATCCGGGTGAGGCCTCGTACACCTAGGCCCGGGTGAGGCCACGTGCCCCTGGGTCTGAGAGAGGCCACGCACCCCTGGGTCCGGGCGAGACCATGTGTCCCTGGATCCGGGTGAGGCCTCGTGCACCTAGGCCCGGGTGAGGCCATGTGCCCCTGGGTCTGGGAGAGGCCAAGTGTCCCTGGGTCCGGGTGAGACCATGTGTCCCTGGATCCGGGTGATGCCTCGTGCACCTAGGCCTGGGTGAGGCCACGTGCCCCTGGGTCTGGGAGAGGCCAAGCGTCCCTAGGTCCGGGTGAGACCATGTGTCCCTGGATCCGGGTGAGGCCTCGTGCACCGAGGCCCGGGTGAGGCCACGTGCCCCTGGGTCTGGGAGAGGCCAAGCATCCCTGGGTCCGGGTGAGACCATGTGTCCCTAGATCCAGGTGAGGCCACGTGCCCCTTAGTCCGGGTGAAGCCGTGCCCCTGGGTCCGGCCGAGACCAAACCAGAGGGAGTCGGACCTCCGTTACCACCATTTGTCCACCATCCAGAGCTGAGGGGTCAGTGCTGACATGTACACATAAGGAACTGGTGGACATTGAAATTGGGTCTCAAAAGAACTGTTGGTCCAGAAAGAAACTCACTACAGACTGATTCATTTGCCTGTCAGCATAACTATTATTGCTCGTCTCACATTTAGTTCTCATAAGTATATATCTAGTGACATATGATCTCGCTCATCTAGAGGAAATGATGAACAACATAGACAGGAACAAGAACAGAACCAGAAGCAAGGAGGCATCGATCGGACTATTGGGCCTCAGAGGGAGGATAGGGGAGGGTGGGGGGAGGGGGAGAGTTCAACCAAAGGACTTGTATGCATGCATATGATCCTATCCAACGGTTAAGTTCAACAGGGAGTTGGGGCATGCTTGGGGAGGGGGGGGATGGGAATGGGGGTATGAGGACAAATATGTGACACCTTAATCAATAAAGAAATAAAAAAAAAAAAAAAAAAAAAAAAAAAAAAAAAAAAAAAAAAAAAAAAAAAAAAAAAGAATTATAACCCACTGGTTTCCTGACTGGTGAAATGGGGGCTATTATGATGGGGAAGGCCAAACAGAAGCTAAAAAAATTTCTTCTAGCTAGAATAGTAAATCAAAAGCAATAGTATCAGATTCTTGGAGGGATTACAGAGATTGCAAATATGAAGGAGTTAAACGATGCAGGGGTGGTAATTCCCATCACACTTCCATTCAACTTGCCTATTTGGCCTGTGAAGAAACACCTGGATCTTGGAGAATGACAGTGGGTTATTATAAACTTAACCAGGTGGTGATTCCAATTGCAGCCACTGTAATAGATGTATAAGCAAATTAACACATCCCTTGGTTCCTGACATGCAGATATTGATCAGGAAAATGCCTTTTTCTCCACCCCTGTCAATAAGTCCCACCAGAAGCTATTTGCTTTCAGCTGTCAAGACTAGCAGGACACTTTCACTGTCCTACTTCAGGGGTTTATCAACGTTCCAGCCCTAGGATGTAATCACTGGGATATTTTTTTTAAATACATTTTTATTGATTTCAGAGAGGAAGGGAGGGGGAGAAAGAGATAGCAACATCAAAGATGCTAGAGAATCATTGATCAACTGCCTCCTGCATGCCCAACACTGGGGTTCGAGCCCACAATCCGGGCATATGCCCTGACCGGGAATCAAACCATGACTTCCTGGTTTATAGGTCAACGCTCAACCACTGAGCCACACCAGCTAGGCTCACTGGGATCTTGATTGCCCTTTCTGTCCACATGATATCATATAGGCCCATTTTTTTGGTGACCTTTTTTTGCTGGTTAGACCTACTGAGCAAGAAGTAATAACTACTCTAGACTTATTGGTAAGCTATCTTTGTGCCAGAGGATCAGAAATAAATCCAACAAAAATTCAGGGACCTTCTTTCTCAGTGAAATTTCTAGAAACTCTGTGGTATGGGATATGTCGAGATATCTCTTCTAAGGTAAAGGATAAGTTGTTGCATCTAGCTGCTACTATACCAGAAAAGAGTCACATGCTTAGTAGGCCTCTTTGAATTTTAGAAGCAACATAGTTCTCTCTTGGGTGTGTTACTTTGGCCCATTTACTGTGTGACCTGAAAGACTGCTAGGTTTGAGAGAGACTGAGAACAGGTGAAGAGTCTATAACATGTCCAGGTGGCTGTGTGAGCTGCTCTGCCACCTGGGCCATATGATTTCGCAAATCCAATGATGTTTAAAGTGTTAGTGACAGATTAGAATATGTTTGGAGCCTTTGCAGATGGGTCCCTCTGGGTGAATCACCATACAGGCCCTTAAAATTTTAGAGTAAAGGCCTGCTATCCTCCACAGTTAGCTACTCTCCTTTTGAGAAGTATCTCTTGGTCTGCTGCTGAGCTCTAGTAGAGACTGAATATTTAACCATGGGCCATGCGACCTGAATTGCCCATCATGAACTGAGTGTAATCTGATCAGCCAAGCCACAAAATTGACTGTGCACAGCAGCACTTTATAATCAAATGAGAGTGGTATACATGTGACTAGGCACAAGTAGGCCCTGAAGGAACAAGTTACATGAAGAAGTGGCCCAAATGCCCATGATCCTTACTCTTGCTACCCTATCTTCTCTCATGGGAATTCCCTATGAGCAGTTGATGGTGGAAGAGAAGACTCAGGCCTTCTTTACAGATCTTTCTGCATAATATGTAGGCACCACCCAATGTGGACAGCTTCAGTACTATAGCCCCGTATTTGGGACATCTCCGAAGGACAGTGGTGAAAGAAAATCCTCCCAGTGAGCAGAACTTTGGGCAGTGCACCTGGTTGTTCACTTTGCTTAGGAGAAATGACCAGACATGGGATTACTACACCAACTCATGGGCTCTGGCCAGTGGTTTGGCTGAATGGTCGGGGACATGGAAAATTGGTGACAAGGAAACTTGGGGAAGAGGTAGCTATCTACATCTATAGACCTCTCAGAATGGGCATTAACCGTAAAGATAGTTGTTTATTTGTGTCCCACATGAATGCTGACTACAGGATGACATCAGCAGAGAAGGATTTTAATAATCAAGTGAATAGGATGACTCTATCACTCAGCCTCTTTCCCCAGCCACCCCTGCCATCACCCAACGGGCTCATGGACAAAGTGGCCATGGTGACAGGGATGATGGTTATGCATGGGCTTAGCTATACAGACTTTCACTCACTAAGGCTCACCTAGATACAACTGCTGCTGAATCTGTCAGCAGCAGAGACTAACACTGAGCTCCCAATATGGCACCATTCCCCAGGGTGAGCGATCAGTCAGCTAGCTACCTGGTGGCGGGTTGATTACATTGGACCACTTCCATCATGGAAAGGACAGCATTTTGTTCTTACTAGAATAGACACTTACTCTGGCTACAGATTTTCCTTCCTTGCCCTCAACGCTGCTGAGTTGCCAAAACTACCATCAGTGGACTTATGCAATTCCTTATCCATCAGCACGGTACTCCACATAGTGTTGCTTCTGATCAAGGAACTCATGTCACAGCCAAAGAAGTGCAGCAGTGAGTCCATGCTCATGGAATTCACGGATTTTACCATGGTCCCACCCCTGAAGCCACTGGTTTGATGGAACAGTGGAATGGCCTTTGGAAAATTCAGTTATGGCACCAGCTCGGTGGCAATAGCTTATAGGGCTGGGGCAAGGTTCTCTGCAAGGCTGTATATGTTCTGAATTAGCACCCAATATATGGTACTGTTTCTCCTACAGCTAAAATTCACACATCCATAAATCAAGGGCTGGGAGTGGAAGTGGCACCACTCACTATTACCTTAGTACAGTTTTTCTTCCTGTTCCCATGACCTTATGCTCTACTGGCCTAGAGGTCTTAATTCCAAAGGGAGCAATGCTTCCACCAGGAGACATGACAAGGATTCCACTGAACTGAAAATTAAAACTGCTGAAGACAGATGTACCTTAGAGAATGACTGTGCAGTATTCTAAATTGAATCGGATGTTAACTTTATTTGAATGTTGTTGCTAGTACAAATCAACATATCTCATACTTTGTATGCAGGTTGTTGATCCAGCATTGGCTTTTATTCTCTAAACCTGTCAGCAAAACTATCAAAAACAGTTTCTTTTCAGCTACTAGAGCCAACAATATCTCTTCATTCTCCTACTCTTCAGCTCAGACCAACATTTGGTCCTCAGGAACTGAATTGCCTCTGCATCGCATAGGACATTACTATGGTCCAGTTCACTGATGACAGCATGGCACCATTCTTGTAGACATTTTGGTAAGATGACCGAATGTCAGGTGGTGGAATATAAATTCATAAAAAAATCAAAGACCTGACAGTTCAGTGAATTTCTAAGGTTTCAATGTTCTGGGGCATATTAAGCTATTCCTTCCAAGATAAAGAATGAGTTGTATCAGACCCCCTCACTGCTAAGAAAAAAAGCATTACAATGAATGGGCCTCTTTGAATTTTGAAGGTAATACATATACTCATTTTCGTATGCTATTCTGACCTATGTAGTGTGTAATTGGAAGGTTGCTAATTTGGAGTGGGGTGCAGAGGAATTGAAGGCTCTGGGATGGGTCAGGCTGCCATGCAAGCTGCTCTGACATTTGGGTTATATGGCCCAGTAGATGTGATGGTGCTTAAAGTGTATGCAGCAGGCAGGGATGCTGAATAGAGTTTTGACAGGTATCTATAAATGACATTTAAGATTTGGAGCAAATCTCTTGCCACTCTCAGCATATTAAGTATACTTCCTCTAAGAAACTGCATCTGGTTTGTTACTGAGCCCTAGTAGAGATGGAATACTGACTTACCAGAAACCATAAAGTAACATGCAACCTCAGCTACCCATCATGAACTGAGTGCTGTCTAATCCACCAAGTCATAATGTTGGGCACATACAATAGCACTGTTATAAAATAGAAGTGATATATGAGACTGACCTTGAGAAGGACTTTAATCTATAAGTGAGTCGCATGAGCAAGTAACCCATATATCCATGGCTCTTATTGCTGCTGCAGTTCCTCCTTCCTCTAGTGGGGTGTTCCATAGTCTATTGACTTAGGAGAAAAAGTGTTTTATTTACATATGGTTCTGCATGATATGCAGACACTACACAACAGTAGATAATAGTGGACTACTGTCACACTATAGCCCCACTCTGAGGTGGCCTTGAAGAAAACGCCTTCCAGTAGACAGAACTTTAACCAGTGTACCTATCTTTAGTTAACTTTCTCTAGTGGCTTGTTCATTTTCCCTGGAATACCAGAGGTAGAAATCATGGACAGTGGCTAATGATTTGACTGGGTGGCCATAGAATTGACAGGAACCTAATTGGAAAACTGGTGACAAGAAGGCCTGGAGAAGAGCTGTATCTCTGAAAGTGAAGAGATTTACATCCCAGGGAAGTACTCATCAAAGAGCAAGCTTAGCAGAAAAGCTTTTAATAATCAAATGGACATGATGATCAATTCATTGGCCATCAGTCAACCTCTTTCCCTAGCCACCTTATCCTTGCCCAATTATGACAAACTGTCCAAGGCAGCAGGAATGAAGGTTATATCCTTCATAGCAACACAGACTTCTAAATCACTAAAGCTGATCTGGCTAAGTAACTTACAAACAGCAGAGACTAACACTGAGCCCCCATAGGAGACAATTCCCCAGGGGGATCAGAGAACCTCCTAGTTGATTATATTGCCTATTTATGTCATAGAAGACAGAGTACCTTATTTTCACTGTAATGGACACATCCTCTGGATGTAGATTTGCCTCCTCTGCCTATATGCTTCCGCCAAAGCCACCATCTATGAACTCAAAGAATGCATTATTCACCGTCCTCATATTCCACACTACATTGCTTCTCACTGAGGAGTTCATTGTACAGCAAATGAAGTGTGGAATCAGCTGTATGGAATTCACTGGTCTTCCCATGTACTGCATCATCCTGAAGTAGCTGACTGAATAGAATGGTGGAGTAGCCTTTTGAAGGCTCAGTTGAAAGCATCTGCTAGATGACAACATCTTGCAAGGCTGGGGCAATGTTCTACAGGATACAATGCATGTTCTAAATCGGTGACCAATACATGATGCTCTCTCTCATTTTCAAGAATTTACAGGTCTTGGAATTAACTGCTTGCAACAGGAATGTTTCCTCCCAATATTACTTCTAACCAGGGCCAGGATTAGGATGAGATGAGTGAAGCACTCACCTAGGGTGCAAAATTTAATGCAGTGTCAAAAACTTCGTACTCAAGAAGTCATATTTTAATGTAATATTTCTAAACATGAAAACACAAAAATTTAAATATCTTTGCTTACCTTATGACTCTATGTTATCGTGCAAAGGGAACAGTCATTTCCAATCAGTTCAGTGTTCCTGGGCCCACGTGGCCATCACACCCCCACCAGGTGGATTGATGAGGGTTGACAATGACCTGCATCCAGACTAAGCAACCTGGCTACACATATAGTCATGTTTTTTAATTGCAGAGCTTTCGTTAACTTTTTCTAGTGGCTTCAAATATGGAGGATATTTTGACAAGTGTATATAGGGTTGCATATGTTCCCTTTTTACACAGGCACTTCCCTTGGTAATCCTCTATAAAAATTATTGCTTCCTTTGTCCATGATTTTGGGTTCTGCTGCTCTCGAGTTTCATTCCCAAGGGTGGCATATTTCCATCAGTGGGCACAGCAATAGTTCCATTAAACCAGAAGTTGAGATTACTATCTGCCTGCTTATGGTTTGTTATGCAAGTGAATCAACAAAGAGAATTAATGTATTACTGGGGTGACTGAGTCTATCAAGGGGACATTGTGTTATTACTATACAATGGGGTAAGCAAGAGTATATCTGGACTTCAGGAGATCACCCAGAGCAACTCATAATAACTCATAATATCAACGTGTACTATGATAGAAAAGCAAAGCCAAAGGAAAGAACAACTAATACATATGTATACTAGTATATATATTACAGCACGAATGACCCTGGAAGACATTATGCTGCTTTTTAAAAGCCAGATGCAAAAGATCACATATTGTATGATTTCTTTTATATGAAATGTCCAGAAAAGGAAAATCTTATAATCCCCTTGGAATTTGTAGTTCCAAGTTAATGTTAGCCACAAGAGAAATTTGATCAAAATTTACATGGTGGAAAAATTTTGGAGCTGCCTCTTTTGTGTTCTAAAGTTCAGTGTAGGGCACCAGGCAATGTGACAGCTCACACTAATCACTAATATTCTAGTTTACCTTGTTGGTGTGGGATACCACCAGGGTCCACAGCTTCTCCAGCTCTCACGACATCTCTTCTTAGTGTCCTGAGCCAAGTGTATGTGAAAATCCTGGGCAAAGAATACCAACTTCTCCAGCAGGTCCCTCCCACCATTGAGGTTCCAGTTGTCCTCGTGAAACCCAGTTTGTTCTCATGGGCTCCATTCATCATTGCAAGTTCTACTTGGTCCTCCTCCAGTTCTCATCCAGCTCTCTACAACTGCCCGGCCAGCTCACCTAGAGTGGCTTTAGGCACAAAACCAGGTGCAAAGGCCACACAGTCTGGCATAGACTTCTTGAGTGGTTTCTACATTTGTGTAAGGTCTAATCCATATAATAAATTCCTTATTCTATGAAACTCAGAGTGGCTTTTCTTCTCTGAATAAACCCTGACTGAAACAGAAGTTGTGGCAACAATGCTGGCAAGAGGTAACTAACATTTTTATTTAGCACTTACTTTGTATCATATGCTGTGATAGGTACTTTGCATGATTTTTCCCATTTTGCTCTTCACAGCAATATTATAAAGTGGGCACTAATTTAATTTATTTTACTGATGAGGGAAAGGAGAGTTAATAATGAATTTTGAATTTATTCAGATCCCCTTATTTGAAGCCCAGAGATTATTTTTCTATTTTATTCTCTAAAGATACAAATGGAATCTTTTGATAGTTTTAGAAGAGCAAGATAAACTATGTAAGTTACTTATTTACTCTGTCTAAAGTCGAAAAAAGAAAACCTTAGAATTCAGAAATGAACTTAGTGTTTCAAAAGGAATCACAAAACTCTGCTTCTGGGTCTTCTTTCTGGTAAATACTGAATGTCTTTAATCGAAGAGGATTCTTGAAGTTGTTAAGCCTAAGGAATACAGCGATTTTCTTTCCATTCAGAAATTATTTTCATCATTATATCAAGCCTTGGGAACATTCTAAAAAGGCAAGTTGTCATCTAATGTAATACCACAATGAGAGCTTCAAATGCACTTTATCCTACTTTTAACCCATATCTAGGCCAACTAAAGCCAAAAAATTAAAAATTTTCTTGCCCCTGTAATTGTCCTCAAAATCTAGTAACACACACACACACACACACACACACACACACACACAGACCCCAAGAGTGAAAAATCAAACTTTATTCTTATTTTTAAGCTTCAAAGAAAGTTTTTTAAAAAGACACAAAGACATGGGTCCAGAAACACATTATTTTGATTTTTCACTTTCATATTCTGTGTGTTCTCTCACTGAGACCATATAGATGAGGCTTCTCATTTTTATCAGAACTGCAGAATTATTCAAAAGAAATAGAGATATGCCATTAAATCAACTACAAATGTTTCTGTGTTTATGATTTACTCTACTAAACCGGAAGCCTTAAAAAGATAGTACAGTCTCAGTACCAACCTAGCCTGCACATTATAGTATGAATCATATTCCTAAAAAGGACTTTTTATCACATTTTCCTTTTCAGATGCTATACAATGGTCTCTAAATTATCAATTCAATCCAATTTAAATTCCTAATAAAAGCCCTAGAGGCCCTCTAGAATTTAACCCCATCCAATTCACTTTCTTCTGTGTTCTAGCCCATGTTTTGCACTCCATTGAAAGATAATTCTCTTCCAACCCCTCTTTCCTAATTATGTCCACCAGCCATTTCAAAACACCATTCTTGAATCTCCTTGTCTGTGCAGCACCAAAGACTAACATTTCTTTTTAAAAAAATATATTTTTATTGATTTCAGAGAGGAAGGGAACAGGGAGAGAGAGAGAGATAGAAACATCAATGATGAGAGAGAATCATTGATTGGCTGCCTCCTTCACACCCCACATTGGGGATTGAGCCTGCAATCTGAGCATGTGCCTCCTGGTTCATAGATTGGTGCTCAACCACTGACCCACACTGGCTGGGCAAGACTAACATTTCTGTGCAGCTAAACAGAAGACCATGGAGTTTAGAGTTAATTTCATAACTAGTGAGAAAAGACTAGAGATAATTAAGTAAGGAGTGAAGTAATATGCTTAGAAATTTCTTGTCTTTACTGTAGTGACCTGGCTCAAGTACAAGAAAACATTTTTGAGAAAACTGATTTAAATTCTGAGCTAATGTAAATAAATAAGAATTTGATCTGGCCATTGATTTAGACCATAAGGAAAGGTCATGTAAGCAATCTTTTTGGAATGTAAGGTAAACTTTGTACTTAATTGTATTACCAATTTTCTTATTATGATGTTATTTCTTGATATAATATCCACTAAAATTCTAGCTGTAGTCCTCCCTTATCCATGGTTTCACCTTCT
Organism: Eptesicus fuscus; assembly: GCF_027574615.1. NCBI lineage: Eukaryota > Metazoa > Chordata > Mammalia > Chiroptera > Vespertilionidae > Eptesicus > Eptesicus fuscus. Next base: position 61,907,146 of record NC_072481.1, read on the forward strand.
GCATTTTCAGTAACTCACTGTCAATCATGGTTCAAAAATATTAAATGGAAAATTCCAGAAATAAACAATTTATAAGTTTTAAATTGCATGCTGTTCTGAGTAATGTGATGAAATAACCATCCCACCTGGGAAATGAATCATCCTTTTACTGTCACAGTATCGCAGTGCTTCTGTTCAAGTAACCCTTATTTTACTTACTAATGGCTGCTAAAATGCAAGTGTAGTGATGCTGGCAATTTAGATATGCCAAAGAGAAGCCATAAAGTGCTTCCTCTAAGTGAAAAGGTGAGCACAGTACACTAAGATATTTTGAAAGAGAAAGATAGAGACCACATTCACATACTTTTTATCACAGTACATTTTTATACTTGTTCTATTTTATTATTAGTTATTATTGTTAATCTGTTACTGTGCCTGATTTATAAGTTAAACTATATAAGTGTTTAATATATCATAGGTATATATGTATAGAAAAAATATGTATATATAGGTTTTAGTATCTGTGGTTTCAGTAATCCACTAGACATTAGAGTTAACACACCACCTTATTATGGTATTGAAGTATTTTGAATTTGACTATATACTTATTTTTACCAGTGTGTCTTTGATTTTCGTATGTACTTAGTATCCTTTCATTTCAGCTTGAAAAACTCCTTTTAGTATTTCATGTAAGGTAGGTCTAGTAGTAGTGGATTCGCTCAGCTTTTGTTTGTCTGGGAAAGTCTTTATCTCTCCTTTATTTCTGAAGGACAGCTTTGTGAGGTAAAGTATACTTAGTTGGAATTTTTTTTCTTTCAGCACTTTTAATATATCATCCCACTCTCTTCTGGTATGTAAGGTTTCTACTGAGAAATCCATTGATGATCTTATGGGATTGCCTTGTAAATTATAAGCTCTTTTTAAAAATATATATTTTTATTGGTTTAAGAGAGAGAGAGGGAGAGGGAGAGACAGAAACATCAATGATGATAGAGAATCATCAATCAGCCACCCCCTGCACATCCCCCACTGGGAATCAAGCCCTAAATCTGGGCATATGACCTGATAGGGAATCAAACAGTGACCTCCTGGTTCATGGGTAAATGCTCAGCCACTGAGTCAGACTGGTTGAGCTCTCTCTCTCTCTCTCTCTCAATTTCATTGTGCTTTTAAGATTCTCTCTTTGTTTTTTATTTTGACAGTTTTATTATAATGTGACTTGGAGAGGACTTCTTTATGTTGGTTTACTTGGTGACCTATAAACTTTATGAACTTGGATATACAAATCATTTATCAGATTTCAGAAGTGCTCAGCCATTCTTTCTTTAAAAAAGCCTTCTGTCCTCTTTTTCTCTGCTCCTTTTGGAATTCAAATGATTCACAAATTGGTTCTTTTAATGGTATCTTATAGATCTTACAGTCTTTTTTAATGTTTTCCTTTGCTCTCCTGACTAGATAATTCTAAGCTCCTGTGTTCAATCTGACCAATTCTTTCCTCTGCTTGATCAAGTCTGCTGTTGTTGCTCTCGATTGCATTTTGTCATTTCATTCATTGACCTCTTCAGCCACAGAATTTCTGTTTGGTTCTTTTGTATGATATATACTATTAAACTTCTTCTTTTGTTCATGTATTGTTTCCCCTATTTTGTGAAATTATATTACTGTATTTTCTTATAGCTAATTGTGGTTCCTTTAAAGAGTTATTTGAATTCTTTATTGGGTAAGTCATAGATCTCCATATCTTTGGTTACTAGAACATTATTGTGATCCTTTGATGGTATCATGTTTTCTTAATGTTTCACATTCATTGGAGTTTTGTGTGGCTGTCTCTGCATTTGAAGACAGGGCAAAAATACCTTCCATGAGCCCTGCTAGATTCTGAGGCTTTCTCAGACTTTCTATGGACACACTCTTGCTCCCTCTTGTGGCAGGATTCTTAAGCTTGTATGCCCTCTTTCTACCCTACAATGCACCAGGCTGAGTGCTGACAGCCTCTCTTTTTGTTTTCCCAAATGTGATGCTACAGCACAAGTGTGTGGTCTCTCTCTGTCCTGCAGAGTTGGGCATGCTTTCTATGTATGTTCACTAGCCATCTTCAAAGCTCCTGTTGTGTGAGTGAATCTTCACTCAGGTTGTGTCACTTTCGGCAGCACATTGCAAGGTGCTAGCCACAGAGTGGGTGTGTGTAGGTGAAGCACACGAGGTGCTAGAGTTGCCCATGGGCCAATTGGGGCGATCCACAGGTGGACTTTCCCAGCAGTTCCCTGGCAGGCTGCTTGTTGGAGTCCACCAAACAGTTAGTAGGATTTCTGTCTGTTTAATGCCCCCTAAAAGTCTTACATGCCACATTCCCAGTCACTTCCCACTCGTGGAGATTTCCTCTTAGTACTCTGGATGGAGCAAGAAAAAAATGAGTCTCATTGTCACCATCCATATAGCTGAGGAAGTTGGGTGTTCATTTACCTGCTCTCCTTTTCCTCCACAGGAGAAATAATGGGCCAAGGACAATCTCTCTTGGTCCTAACCTGTGCTGCATTGGAGAAGTGACCCAGGTAAAGTCAAACTATTCCTCTTGCCCATTCCAATGTGTTCAAACTCATAGTTTTGTTTGTTTGTTTGTTTGCTTCAATGGAATGCTAGGTCCTCTCCTCTGGAAACCAGGGCTTCAGCAAAAGGTCTCTTATCCATGAGTGATTGCTAAGTAAATGTTATACAGGGACTCTGAAACTGAGTGAGAGCAAGTACAGCTAGAGCTGGTTCATGGGTCACTGCAGTGTCCACAACCAGGACTAAGGTCTGTCTGCCTATTACCTGATGCACAAACAGGCAAGACTTTTCCTGGGTCACTGGTGCTGGATCACAATGTTTCCACAAAGGCATTTAAAAAAAATATTGTTTTATTGATTTGAGAGAGAGACAGAGAGAGAGGAAGGAAGAGGGATAGAAAGATAGAAACATCAATGAGAGAGAGAGAGAGAGAAAGAGAGAGAGAGACATAGATTGGCTGCCTCCTGCATTCCCTTCACCAGGTATGTGCTCTGACTGGGAATCAAACCAGGACCTCTTGGTTCATGGGTTGACCTGCAATCACTGAGCCACAATGGCCAGGTGGCATTTCTATTTGTGAATGGATGCCAAAATATTTGTTGTTGTGTTTGAAAGGGGGGAGGGGCAAGAGGGACATCACTCCACCTTGGTTTAAAATATATTTTAACATCTGATAAAGGAAGTTATTGCTTTTTATTTTAGAATTTTGCTGGCTGTTCTCTCTTATCTGTGATGAATTAGGATTGGGATAGGTGAAGATGAAAGAAAAACATTGGGTTATAGGATAGCTATGATATTCAAAAGGTGTGGGAGCAATGTAATTATAAGGATTGTGTTGATACTAGCTGTTGTTAACTTTTAGGAGCCTTGAAGAAGAAAAAGACAAGCTCAGGTTATCCAACTATTAATCTATGTTTTTGCGACCCAATAGTTTAAGGTGATCCTTATCTCCTGTAGGCTATATGAAAATTAGACTCAAGATCTTTTTGTAAGAGTGTCAGTGACATGATAAAGATGGAATGCCCAGCCTTTCCAGGACTTCAATATCAAATATGGCCTTAACAGGCAAAGGGTGGAATCCTAAGACCCATAGGCAAGCCTGAGTCTAATCACCAGAATACTCAGAACAGCAGAAGAGCCCTGCCCCTTGTGAGAAAAGAGCAGTATCTCTTTAGCTAAAAATCTTTCAAGAACCTCACTTGAGACATGTGCCTCAAAGATAATGCTTGTCATCTTCAAGATCTACCTTCTCCACTCCTCACTGAATTGAACAGGGAGATGTAGTCCCAGCTTGAGGAAGTACAGTTGATCATGTTATTCAAGGACTACAGATTTGGAAATCTATCTACTCACTAAAACTTATTTGTAACCCCCAATTAATACACACAGCACCTTCGTGGTCATTTGTGATTTATGTATTGCAAAAAATTTGAGCTGCTTGAGGCAGATACTCAGGTGAAGTTGAACAACGCCACACTCTACCTTGTTTCAGCTCTTCCACTTTAAACAAATGTCCTTTTTCCAGCCTATATAATGCCATGTTTTTTTTCACATTTTCTGCTTTTTTGTTGGTTATTTCGCTATTTAAAATAGCCTCCAAAGGTAGTTCTGAAATGCTGTCTAATGTTTCTAAGTGGAAGAAAAATGTGATGTGCCCTATGGAGAAAATATGTGTGTTAGATTAGCTTCATTCAGTCATGAGTTATACAACATTAATGAATCAACCATATATATATAGTGTTATTAACAGCAACACATATAAAACAAGGTTATGTATTGGTCAGTTAAGGAAAATGTTGTGAACCAAGGCAACCAGAAATCTAACCTTGTATTTAAACTGAGTAACTTCATAGAACATAACTATTTATATATGTATAAAAGCCTAAGTGACCAAACGACCGAATGACTGAACGACCGGTTGCTGTGATGCACGCTGACCACCAGGTGACAGACACTCAATGCACTGGGTCAGGATCCCTCCTATCTGGATCGGGCCTGCAGGGATCAGGCCGAAACTGGCTATCCGACATCCTCCGAGGGGTCCCAGATGGCAAGAGGGTGCAGGCCAGGCCTAGGGACCCCACCATGCATGAATCTGTGCACCGGGCCTCTAGTCTCAAATAACAAGAATTGGCTGTACCGTATACACAAAAGGAAGTTTGGGTCCTGGCTGAAAAGTATTTGCAGGAACCAGGGAAACACCTGTGGAAGTAGATTGGTAGTAATGGAGGTGGGAAAATACGACCGGATAGAGGCAACTTTCTCCCATGCCTTGTGATTCAACATTCTGGCAATGACTTCTGGAGCCAGTCCTAATGTGGTTTGAGATGACATTTTGAAGCCTAGACATAATGATGCCTACATCAATGAAACTGGAATACTAGAAATGCTCTGGAATAGTACTAAAGGAAAGCTCAGCTGGCTCCAGGTATGTGAATTTTGATAGATACTTAATGTGATACTGGAGAACCCCACCTGACTTTATTTCCTGGAAGAGCCCAGAGTATACTTTACTCACTAAGGCAATGAGGACTCCCCATGAATGAGGGAGCCCAATAGCTCAGGGCTGCCAGTAGGAGACACTGTCATGGAACTGTTTTCCTACTTATTAGTGGAAGAGTTCTTTTCATGCAGACTTGTAGCATAAACAAAATTTGACCATAACTGGCCATAAACTCCCTCTAAATAAATTGAAAGAGTGAAAAATAATATAGAGACTGTACTATGACAACAATGTAATAATACTAGAAATTAATAATGAAATCTAACTAGAAAAATCTTATAGTTGTAGGTTTTACATTTATGTATATATTTTGAGCTAATTTTTCTATATAGTGTGACACATGGATCAAAGTTACTTTTAAATATGGATACCTAATTGTGGAACCAATTGTTTAATGACTGCCTTTCTCCACTGAATATGTAACTTAACTTTTTTGTGCCTTTGTCAAGAATCAATTGAAAGTATATGTATAGTTCTCTTTCTGGATTCTCTCTTCTGTTTCATTGATCTACTTGTCTATCTTTATACCAACAGCACATTATGTTGATTACTGTATGTGATTGTTAATTTTATGTTTCAAGTTTACTGGGCTAAGGGATGCCCAGATATCTGGTAAAATATTATTTCTGAGTGTGTCTATTAGGGTATTTCTAGACAAGATTAGCATTTGAAGCAATTGACTGAGTAAAGAATCCACTCACCCTCACCTATGTGAGTGGGCATCACCCAATCTGTTAAGGTCCAAATAGAGCAAAAAAGTGGAGGAAGGGTAAATTCTCTTTTCTTCAGTTGGGATATCCATTTTCTCCTGCCTTCAGATGACAGAGCTCCTGGTTCTCAGGCCTTGGAGTTCTGGCTCCATTGGTTCTCAGGCCTTCAGACTCAGATTAAATTATACCACCAGCTTTCCTAGTTTCTCAAGCTTACAGTTTTGTTTCTCTGGAGAACCCTAACATCCTGTAGTTTTTTAATAAATCTTTAAGTCAGGTAAAGTCTCCCAACTTGGTTCTTCTTTTTCAAAGTTGTTTTAGCTATTTCAAGATCTTTGTATTTTCATATGGATTTTAGAATCAGCTTGTCAATTTTATAAAAAAAAAAAAAAACTTGCTATAAGTTTGCTTGGAATTGCATTGACTCTATAGATAATTTTGGAAGAATTGACATCTTAACAAAAGTGAGTATTCTGATCCATGAACATGGTATGTATCTCCATTTATTTAGTTCTTCTTTAACTTCTTTCAGCAATGCTTTATAGGTCATGCATATCTTTTGTCAGACTTATTCCTAAGTATTTCATCTATTTTATGCTATTGTATTTTTAAAATTTCAATTTCTAATTGCTTATTACTAAAATATAAAAATACAAGTGATTATAAATAGTGACCTGGTATCAAGCAACCTTGCTAAACTCATTATTCTGTCTACTATATCAGGTAAATATGTCTGGCATATTTAACTCCCCTCCAAAAAATTATGATTTTATTATAAGTCTACCACATTTTTTAGAGGGGAGAAAAGGTAGTCTATTACAGCTCCACTGAGGAAAATTACCTGTCATTACTAATTCTGTAAAATAAATGCTTTGTAGTAAATGTTGTCTTGCTGAGAGTTCAACTTATATTCCAACTTTTTTTGTAACTGGGAAATTTCTGCTTCCCTATTGAGGAGTCTCATGAGATTGCTAATCAGTTGCCTTGTTCTGGGTAAGAAGCAAAAACTTAACCCAAGGCCAATTAAATCCTCTCCTTAGAAACGGAATTGTGGGAAAAGGCACAAGGCTGAAAGCAGTATATGTTTTCTTGTTGTTCCATTGGCTCTTTCCAGGGAAAATATCATGCAACCATCACTATTTTGACTCTTTGGAGCTGCCTAGTTCCTGAGTGTGCCAAACCTAGTTTTTCGCACTCTTTTCCTTTCTACAAGAATCTGTATATTCTGTCAGTAAATTTCTGTGTTGCTTACAGTATTTAGAGTTCTAGCAGGCAGTTAATAAAATTGATACCCCTCTTTCTTTCGTGGCATCTATGACTATTTCCTGGTTCTGTTTCAACTTGTCTGAGGACTCCAGGCTACTTTTAGGTATCCTTTCTTTTGTTCCATAACTGCCCATTGTTAGCTGCCTTTTTACTTTACATTTTATCTTTGTGAGATTCCACTCAGAGCTATGGCTTTAACTCTCATCTGTGCACTGTATTCATAACTTCTATATTGATCGAACTCTCCATTTGCCTGCTATAGATGTCAAACTACCAACTCAAATCCTGTAAGACCCAAGTCACACATCTCCCATTAATTAAAAACAAACAAGTTTTCTTTCCTTCATTTCTAACCTTTGCTATCCAGTCATGCAGGATGGAGAACTGATTGAGAGCTTTAAGTCTTTCTTATTTTCACTGTATTAAGTATCTATTCTGTCTGTCCTATAGGACAATTCCTTTTAGAAAATTGCTATTTTTATTCCATGTCAAGCACGGCACTCTACTTCCACAGGAATGGTCATGTGACCCATACAGAACCAATATGTATAATATATTTATAATATATAAATATTTGGAAAGAGAAAACATTGTTCTTTAAGTTGCTAAAGTGTGAGGATGCAAATTCCCATGTGGAAAGAACCTGTTTGGCAGGACACAGTCCATGTATAAACAGAATGAGGGTGGATAGGTGGAGATGCATTGCCTTAAACTCTTGGGTCCATCTAAGTCTAACACCATGTTCAATCTAGACTTTCCAGTTCTTCTTTTTTTAACATGCATGATTAATTTATTTCATTTCTTTTGAGAGCCACAACTCATATCATAGGAAAAATTCGTAGAAAATTATTTTCCTATTATTATACATATAACTGGTAGTGTACAGGAATAAAGAAAAATTAACATTTATCAAATATTGAGATAAGGAGTATTAAAACTCAAGAAAAAGAAAGACTTAGAATGCTGAAAATGCAAACTATCAGGTTCCATAAGTCTTTCCAGTTCTTTAACCCAATAAATTCAGCTTATTTTTTCAATTTAGTTTAAATTGGGCTTCTACCACTTGTAGAAGAACCTTCATAATTACTAAATCCTATTGATCTTATATTCAAACTAGAAGCCCAGTGCACGAAATTCGTGCACGGCGGGGGGTTGTCCCTCAGCCCAGCCTGTACTCTCTCCAATCTGGGACTCCTGGAGGGATGTCTGACTGCCCGTTTAGGCCAGATCCTGGTGGGATGGGGCCTAAACGGGCAGTCGGACATCCCTCTCACAATCCAGGACTGCTGGCTCCCAACTGCTTGCCTGCCTGCCTGCCTTCCTGATTGCCCCTAACCGCTTCTGCCTGCCAGCCTGATCACCCCCTAACCACTCCGCTGCCAGCCTGGTTGATGCTTAACTGCTCCCCTGCCAGCCTGTTTGCCCCCAACTTCCCTCCTCTGCCAGCCTGGTCATCCCTAACTGCCTTCTCCTGCAGGGTTGATCACCTCCAACTGCCCTCCCTTGCAGGCCTGGTCCCTCACAACTGCCCTCCCTTGCAGGCCGGGTGCCTCCCAACTGCCCTCTCCTGCTGGCCATCTTGTGGTGGCCATCTTGTGTCCACATGGGGGCAGGATCTTTGACCACATGGGGGCAGCTATATTGTGTGTTGCAGTGATGATCAATCTGCATATTACTCTTTTATTAGATAGGATAGAGGCCTGGTGCACGGGTGGGGGCCAGCTGGTTTGCCCTGAAGGGTGTCCCGGATCAGGGTGGGGTTCCCTTGGGGCATGGGGCAGCCTGAGCGAGGGGCCTGTGGTGGTTTGCAGGCCGGCCACGCCCCCTGGCAACCCAAGCAGAGGCCTTGGTATCTGGAATTTATTTTCCTTCTACAATTGAAACTTTGTTGCCTGGAGCAGAGCCAAGCCTGCTGCTCCCTCCGGGGCAGCAGCCATTTCTGTGGCAGTTAATTCACCTTCTACAATTGAAACTTTGTAGCCTTAAGCGGATGGGCCCGGCCAGGGTGTATGGAAAGCTTTGCTTCCCCTGTTGCTGCCGGCAATCCTGGCCTGCTCTCTCAAGCTCCATTCTGCCGCCATTTGTTTGAATTTGTTTACCTTCTATTATTGAAATTTTGTAGCTTGAGTGGAGGCTTAGGCCTGCAACGGCTATGGAAAGCTTGGCTTCCTCTGTTACCTGGGAAACCTTGCTCTCTGTGGCTGTAGCCATCTTGGATGGGGTTAATTTGCATACTCGCCCTGATTGGCTGGTGGGCGTGGCTTAGCTGGTGGGCGTGGCTTATGTAGCGGAGTGATGGTTAATTTGCATATTACCATTTTATTAGAGAGGATGTCTCACATGCATCCTTTCTTTCCTCTACTAGTGCTGCTATACTACTAAGTAACTTCACATCACTCTTCTACCACAACAGCTACCTTACAGGTCTCCTTGCTGCCAATCTATTGTTCATCCAATATATCCATCACACTGATATTAAAGTTAGCTTACTAATAAAATGTGAGATTATATTACTCCTTTCTTTAAATATCTTCAATGGTTTTCTATTGCATAGTGAACACAGCCCACATTTTTTAAGTGGCACATAAGGCTTCTCTAAGTGAGCATGATCTCGTCTGAAATTACCATTCATTTACTTGGTCATTCATTCAACAAATACTTATTGAGCACCCACATTTTCCAGGCATCACTCTGGATACAGTAGACACAGGAATGACAAAATAGCTTACATTCCAGTGGGAATGTTGCAACTCCTACAAAATCCTTCCATAACATCTTGTGGACAAAAAGGCACCACATACTAAACCTGACAAGCTCAGGGGAGGTCTACATGATGGCCTGACAAACTCAGAGACCTAAAAGAACAGCAAAGGGTGAAATTAAAACTTTTTCACTAAAAGCAGTCTATGGCGAGTAGTCATGTCATAGGCTAGAATCTTCCCTAACAAAAGTCAATCTTTACCTTAATTGAGCCTGTCTATTATTTTTTTGCATTTCATATAATATACCTTTAGAATATCAAGGTAATTTCCTTTTTCCAGACTACTCAAAGCAAAGGTACTGCATCAGAGTGGAGGCCACAAATCCCCTCACTGTTACTGAGTTAATTGCAGACTGTTAACTGGTGGATTTTCTCAATCCGTTGAGATTTTGCTTCCTGGCAATTGTCATCAGATTGGCTCAAATAAAGTCACAAATTCTCTACAGGTTTGAATGTTTCTTATGCTGACAATCTGAACTGGTATGATCTAAGGAGAACTGTCATGCAAGCCTCTGCTCATGCTATTTTTAGTTCTCAATGCTCTTCCCCATCTGCTTAACAGCAAATCAATGCTAAATTCTCTGTGGTTGATGATTTAACAGCACTTCCCTTGATGCTTCCTCAGTGATTTGTATATATTTACACTATACTACAAAGTTAGTTTTATTTTATAGGATTATATACTTACTTACATATCCCTCTTGCCTTACACAAGAACTTCTTGAGGGCAGAGGACAGATTCATTCATCTTTGTACTCCTATTATGCATTGCATATATAGTAGGAACTCATTACATTTATTGGAATCATATTTGTTAAATGATTATTGTTGAAACATACATGCAGGAGCATAGAATATTATTTTGGGGGGGGGAGGGTGGAATACAGGGTTACATTTATTTAGTACCTATTTTACAACAAGTTATCCTGGGTACTTTTCATAGATGATTTAATTTAATGCATATAACTTCACATTTTGGGAAATTAGGGCAAAAGAAAATTATGTAATTTATGTGAAGGTCGCAGATAGTGGCAATACCATAACATAAACCCCACTATTTCTGACCACAAAGCTCAAACCATTTCAGCTTCACCACACACCACTATGGTTTGTCATTATCAACTGGTGGCCCAGTGCACGGATTCGTGCACAGTGAAAGGAAATTAATTAGAAAAAATATTTTAATATCACTATTTGCCCTCTCTCTATAATAGAAGTGTCAACCAAATTCACAATCAACAATGACAGATCGAAACACAAGCGTGTGATTGGTAACAGCAAGAGTTTTATGAGCATCACATATGCGCACGTCAACTTAGCCTTTTAACATATAGAATAAACTTGCTTAACTAGGCCTGCTTTCTGATTTAGCTAAACTTTTTCCAGCCCAGTGAAGCACCTCAACTTCTCTTTCAGGTAATTGTCAGCAACATAGCAGTAAATATCAACACAAAGCAGATTGTTATTGTAGATCACACAGGGAGAACAATATTTAACCACAGCAGTGTTTGACTATATTCTGCGCAGTGAGAAAACCTGAAGTCATTTTCAAGTTCCACCATTTCTTAATTCTTTTCAGCTGGGTCAAATTTCTAAGCTTTCTAAATCTCTGTTTTCCAGTAATTAAAAGAAAATAGGATTCACAGAGTCTCCTATCTACCTACTCCAGGACTTCTGTGAGGATCATGTGAGATGAGGCATGGGTAAACCTTCACAGACATTTGGTTAAAGTGTGAAATGTTTGCACCTGGCTATAAAGAAAGTCGTGGTTTCTGGGCTGAAAAAACTACAAGGAGGCTAGTCGTTAGGGAGAGGATGCTGGGCATTGGTACGTGACATCGTTACTGGGTGCCTACAGCCACCATTTCCGGGCTGGGCTGGGCTGTGGGCCACATTTTGCGTCATGGGGCTCAGCAGCTTTGGCTGTGATTTGGTGGGCTGTCACTCTGGGGTGGTGGCAGGGCCTGTGTCTCACTTGGGGGAAGCCAAGTGTTGGTTTGTGGGCACCAGGTCCACAGTGCCATTTCTCTGTGTGCATTACGGCAGTTCCTGCAATGAGTGTCTGCCCCTGGTGGTCAGTGCCCATTCGGACAGTCAGACACTTAGCATGTTAGCCTTTTATATATATATAGATAATATGGATGTAATTTTAATTTAGTGAGCCAGATTCACCTTGGTCAGAGATGGGCCTCAATTATAAAAGCAGAGATTTCATGAAAGCTCTTGCCCATCAGTTTGGTGGTTTCATAAAGAAAGAAAGGTTTTGTAAATTTGGGTATTTTTTATTTACAGATACTGTCAAAGAATATACAATACAAGACTGAAATAGCAAAAATTCAGCCATAGTTTTGATAAAATACACTAATAAAATCAGAATATCCAAACAGACATACACCTTTTCTCATAGAGTATATTACATATTAGGAAAGGAAAAAAAGTTGTTGGTTTTGTTCATTGCCCATGTTTTATATTTTTTATTAATGTTTTCAAGTCCATATGCAAGAGATAAGCCACAATTCCACTCTGGTACAAGCTCAATTTTGTTGATTTTGAGCAGGTCACTTAACCACTCTCAACTATTTTAGTCTCCTTATCCACAATGGAATACCCAAAAATATGAACACCGAACTTCAGATAATAAATTTGTTACTGAACAAAGGGATTAGAATTATGCCCCACAAGAAAACTTTGTATTGTACTAGAATGATTTGAACAATTAGCAATCATATTTATCATTTATTAACTATAAAATTGCTTCTTCGTTTTGGAAGAATTTTTTTGCCCTTTGCCTATTTTTGAATGTGGTATCATTTGGTCTAGGATATATAATGCTGGACAATAATGACATATTAGACTATGTGGGTTACTAGTTATCATTCAAAATAATCATATAATCTTATGATGGTTAAATAAATTCTCACTTGCACTTATTTGATGTAAATACAACATAAAAACAAAATAACTTGATCATCTTTTTCAATAAGGATCAATTGTGGCTTCTCTGTCCTGGTAATTGTATAGGAAAAACAAGTATTGCTGATATACAGAGGGCTTTTGAGGATGCTTTACTTTAAAAGGTCTTGGAATCAAGTTGATAATATAAGTAAAAACTACAAAAAAAAATAAGAATAACAATTTACTACTTTTTTTCTACATTCTTGCTCCTAAGAGGTGAGTCTAGGGAGAAGACCAAGGTTCTTTGCTCCTAAGCTTTGGTTTTCTTTCTTTTTTAAAAATATACTTTATTGATTTTTTTTACAGAGAGGAAGGGAGAGGGATAGAGAGTTAGAAACATTGATGAGAGAGAAACATCAATCAGCTGCCTCCTGCACTCCCCCTACTGGGGATATGCCCGCAACCAAGGTACATGCCCTTGACCAGAATCGAACCTGGGACCCTTCAGTCTGCAGTCCGACGCTCTATCCACTGAGCCAAACTGGTTAGGGCAAGCCTTGGTTTTCTTATCTGCAAAATGGGGATATAAAGTCTACCTGCGTGAGGATTGGGATTACATTTGTTTCACACAGTAATGGCATCTATACTAATAAAAGGGTAATATGCTAATTAGACCGGATAGACCAGACGTCTTCTGGACATCCTTCCGGACAAAGCCATGGTGGTGGGGGGCCGAGGCAGAGGCAGTTAGGGGCGATCAGGCAGGCAGGTAGAGTGGTTAGGGGCAATCAGGCTGGCAGGCAGAGGCAGTTAGGGGCGATCAGGCAGGCAGGCAGGTGAGCAGTTAGGAGCCAGTGGTCCCGGATTGCGAGAGGGATGCCCGACTGCCGGCAGTCGGACATCCCCCGAGGGGTCCCAGATTAGAGAGGGTGCAGGCCGGGCTGAGGAACACACCCCCCGCCTGCACAAATTTCGTGCACCAGGCCTCTAGTATAATATAATGCTTCTGCCACTCACCATTTGAATGATCTTGGCCTCATTACTTTACTTCTTTAAACTTTTGTTTTACTCATTTGTAAAATGGGACTAATATGTTTTGCTTATGTAGGGTTACTGTGGAGATCACATTTTAAAAATGGCATGTGAAAATGCTTTTATAAAGTACTAGAAAATATAAAGTACTTATTTCCAAAGCAACTACCACTGGTACAATTTCCCCTGCCACATAGTGCTGAATGTTCTTAGATAAAATATTATATGAAAGGGGACTCAAAGTCTTTCCTTTGTATGACTCTCTTCTTACTGTATCTGCTTTCCTAGGGAAATGAGATATACTTGTCTAGGTTATAGCCAAGTCATTCATGGCAAAGAATATCATTGCCCCAAACTAGCTCAGGTCTCCAATCATTCAAGAACTAGACAGTTAATGAAATTTCTGCCTCTTCTAGAATGTAAAAAGAAAAAAAAATTATTGAAACGTAGTATTTTAGATGCTACATAAACAATGAATTCTCAGAGCACTCTTTTCTAATAAAGAAAATGCAATTTGTATATAATTACAATTAAATTATTGTGAATGTTAAATAAAAACTGTATATGAAACTATACTGTTCAAGTATAATTTTATTTGATTAGTGCAAGCTAATATAGGAAACAAATAATAGTATAAGGAAAAATGATATTTCCAATTGTTGATCATTTTTTTATTAACAATTTGCTTTTTAAATGAATGATAATGTTAAATGAGAAAGGGAGACATTTTGTAAAGCTGATTTTTTTGCTTATTAATTTTCTGGGATGTAGTTATGATGTATCTAACTCTGTAGTCACTGTCAACTGTCTCCTTTGCAAATTAATGATTTACTAAACAGATGGCCTTCTTATTAGAGGTCTAGAATTCAAAATTATGTTAAGTAAAGGGACAAATTATACATTGCTCACTCTTTTATTATTAAATCTGGTTTCTATAAAGGCATACATTTTAAAACTCACCCCAATAAGGGCAGTATGAGAATTACAGGAGTCCAGAAAGATACTCTCCAGAATAAAGTATGTCAAAAAGTTGTCTTTTGGGTATATGCATGGCCTAATGCATGTAGGGAAAAATGTCACATCCACAACACAAAACTAAATGTGATCCAAAGGATGTGATACTGTTGCAACATTGTTGCATGCTGACAAAAACCTTACAGCATCCTGTGTAAATCCTTTGTTCTATTATTTTTATGTTACTTGGGTTAATGGAAACCTAGAAAAGATGTAATGAATTTCCCCAAGTAGTAAAGTCATGGTGCATGTATCTTTTCAAGCCAGTGGGATTTCCAGTGGAGAGAAAGCCATTTACCACAGCATCAATAGATTCCTGATCAATACAATGAATCAAAGGTCAGACTTTGGAGCCCAACTACCTAGGTTCAAATCCTGCTCCCACCAAATAGCTATGTAACCTAGGCTAAGTTGCTCAACTTCTCTGTGCCTCAGTTTGCTCACAAGGGAAATAATGATAGTAAAGCAACACATCTTACAGGGCTCTTGAGGATACAGGGAGTTACCATTTGTATAGTACTTCAAATACAGCATATGTGATCTGTCTGCTAAATTGATTGAACAGACTCGGTAATAAGAAATAGCAGGAAGAGCTTACTAGTACTGACAAACTTGTATAGTTACCACTGCGTTTCTGTCAATAATGAAAAATATTTTTTTAAAAAATTCTGAGAAATTTTCCCGGCTTACTTTCAAATCAACAGGCATCCATTAAACATCGACTGCCTTGAGAACACAAAATAATGTAGGTGGTCTCTGCCCCTCGGGAAGGCAGTCTTTCTATACTAAGTATGGAATAAACGCCCACAGGGCCAAGTTCAAAGACACATGCAACAAAAAAGCACTACAGTGCCACATACATCGCCCGTTAAGTACAGCTACTCGCCAATGTAAGTGCTCTAAGATGTCTATTAATAAAAACGCAGCTACACTTGGAAATGCGTTTATTTTGACATCTACACAGAAAGTTGCTCCAGACAGCGCCGCACCTCAAGAGGCATTCTGCAGAAACTGTCACGTTCTCCTCGATCTCCCTCCGCCTGGGGTGTCTGACAAAACCCGTGGCCGCGATCCGCGAAACCGGCGGGTGGAAACGGCGCTGGAAACACCAAAGGGCTTGTGCTGGTGCCCAAGGACTCGGAGCCTGCGAGGCAAGAGGCGCCCAACCACGATCGTGGTGCGGAACCGGGCTGCTTCCGCGGCTGAAGCCGATCAGTCCTCGGGACCCAGAGGCGAGGACCAGGGAAGTCCCCTCGCAAGCATCTCCTACCCGACGGTGCGGCTCTCTCCGGCAGGCTCTGCGGGCAGAAGGCGGCCTGAGAGTGAGAGGCCTCGGCGACGCGGGACACAAAGCCCCTGCGCGGCTTCCCAGGCCCCGCTCCAGGGCGCGGGAGACGCCCGGCGCATCCGGACACCAGCCCGGACGACGACATCCGGCTTCGGCGGGCCGCCAGCCAGCCAGTCCCGGCCACCCGGGAGCACCTCCGCCCGCCGGATCGACCCCCCTCGGCCGGGCCTCCGCGTCCCGGGCGGGTGCGTCACATCCGGGGCGCGCGCCCGTCCGCGGAAAGGAGACGGGCCGGGACCGCCGGGGCGCGCGGCTGCCCGGAGGCGCGCAGGGAGGGCGGGGCGGGGCAGGGGGAGTGTCTGCTCGTGGCAGCCGGGCCGCCGCCGCCGCCGCCGCCGCTGCCGCTCCCGCTCGCCGGGGCCGAGGAGTTCGCTGGGTCCCCGCGCTCGGAACCGGCGCCGTCTTCCCGCCGGTACTCAGGCACCAGCGCCGGGAGCGCTCGCCGCTCTGACCCGTGCAGAAGTGGGAGTCGCCTCTGCCTGTGGAGCGGCGGGGCGGCCCCAGCCCCCATTCCCCTCCCGGACCCCTTCTTCCCCTCGCCCCAGGCATGGGGAACGCGGCGACCGCCAAGAAAGGCAGCGAGGTGGAGAGCGGTGAGTCCGGGGCCGGGGCTGGGGACCCCCTGGGCGGCTGGGAGGGCATCGGGCGCTCCTCCGGGTCGGTGCCCCGAGGCCGCGGGCATGGTCCAGGCCTTGCAGCAGCGATCGGGAGCTGCTTGAGGGGACCCTGGGGACCAGCTGCCTTCCTCCTCCTCCCTCCCCCCCCGGGCCGGCGGGAGGGCTGAGCGCGTTGGGCCGGCTGGAGGGAGGAGGGAGAGGAGAGGTGAGGTCCCCGCGATGCCCCCTTCTCACTAGAGCGAGGGGATTCACACATTCTGAAACACTTCCCCAAATAGGGTTCGGACAAAGAAGGCCCTTGTACCACCCCAACCTTCGCTTTTCTCCCCACACCCCCTTCTCTGGGAGCCACAGGTAGTGCTGTGGGCGGAATTGGCTCTTTTCCCCCCATCACCGTTGCAACCCAACCTTTCCACGAGGTGAGGGGCTGCTGGTCTTGCTCTCCGCAGGTGACGTTCATCCTGAGTGGGAAACCACGTTGTAGAGATCCTCCCTCTTCAGATTAGGAATGGAAAGTATGATAATACCAAACAGCAACTTTATCCACTAGACAAAAAAAAAAAAAAAAAGCAATGCAGGCTTGCCTTTTCTTAGGACATTCAGGAATCTGCTACTGCCATGTAAAACTTAAAGGTCACTCGGAGTTGGAAGAGCTTCCAGAATATGGTGGATTTCGTCTGAGCACTCAAAGTGCAGGCAGGCCACACTTCACACCAAGCAGGAAAGAGTTATGAAAATGTAAAGTCTGTATGGCTATAAGGATATATAGTGAAGGCGAAAAAAAAAAAATGGTTCTTCTCCCACCTTCTAAGTTCTTCTAACTGGGCTAATAAGTTAACATGAGGCAGCTCAACAGGAGAAAATCTCCAGGATTCATACTGATATACATTTGGAGGTAGCACAGGATAGGAAACCTGAAGACACACTGGGCAGTTGAGGTTTATACAGCCCTTTGGACAAAGGAGACGAGGCCAGGAGTCTGGGATTCCAAAGAAAAGGTAGACAATTTACAGGTAGATGAAAAGAGCAAACACGTGCTGAACAAATTCTTGTTGGGCCACCCAGGAACGGTGGTTCACAGAGAGAAGTCTAACAAACAGGCTTTGCTACATTTCTTTTGACACTTTTAGTTCATACTATGATGCTAAGGTGATGCTCTTTTTCCATTGAGCACATTTTTCTGTCTGAATTCCTGTAGGCAGGTAAAGGGAGAGGGTCAGATGTTCTTTCTGAGTCGTTTGTTTCTTAAAAACCAGCTAAAAACTTATATCCCAAAAGGTACATTTTGGGGTGGCAAAACTTTGGTCCCCCTCAATATATACTACCATAGCAGGATTGCTGTGTAAAAAAATATTTATTTGCCTTTGTCAGATTCATCTCAGATTTTATAATTCAGAATGACCGCATAACTAATGGTATTTGTCAAATCACCTTGAGTAAATTACATCTCAGCATTTGAGGGAATGCCTGATGATTTATTCCAGTTGTGTAAACAGTATCTTTTAATGTTTCTGTGTTTGTAACATTTTAGGCTAATTTTGTAATTGAGCATGAAGGACAAAGTTGTTTTTTCTTTTTTGTTTTCTTCCCTGTATTAGTAAAGCAAAATTGATTTGGAAAGATTTAGTTGTTCATTTTGTTTAATATGAATATTGATATTGGATTGTATGGTGTATGTTTCACCAATAAGGCTTTGTGTTAATTTTCAGGAGCTCTAGAAAGTTGGATGTACTATCATACAAATTAGCAATGAACACACTTTCATCTTCCTTCACCATATATTTGGTCCCCTTTACCCGTTACTACCTCTTCACTCCGTTCCCTCTGGTAACCACCATACTGTTGTCTGTGTCTATGAGTTTCAGTTCTATATCCCACATATGAGTGAAGTCTTATGGATCTTAGCTTTAACTGACTTATTTCACTTAGCATGATATTCTCAAGGTCCATCCATGTTGTGGCACATGGCAGTATTTAATCTTTTCTGATGGCTGAGTAGTATTCCATATTATATATGTGCCACATCTTCTTTATCCAATCACCTATCAAAGGAGGTTGTCTCCATGTCTTGGCTACTGTGAATAATGCTGCAATGAACATAGGGGTGCATATATCTTTCAAATAAATGTTTTAGAGTTTTTCGGGTAGATACTCAGAAGAGAGATTGCTGGGTCATATGGCAACTCTATTCTTAATTTTTTTAGGAACTTCCATACTGTTTTCCATAGTGGGCTGTACCAGTTTACATTCCCACCAGCAGTGAATGAAGCTTCCTTTTTGTCCACAACCTCTCCAACACTGTTATTACCTGTATTGTTGATAATAGCCATTTTGACAAGTGTGAGGTGGTATCTCATTTTAGTTATGGTTTGCATTTCCATAAAATAGCTAGTGCAGTTGAGCATCTTTCCATATATCTATTAGCAATTTGTATGTCTTGGGAGAGGTGTCTGTTCGGGTCCTCAGCTCACTTTGTAAATTGAATTGTTTGTTTGTTTAGTGTTGAGTTGTATGAGTTCTTTATATATTTTGTATATTAACCCCTTGTCAGAGCTGTTGTTTGCAAATATCATCTCCCATCGGGTTGCTAGCTTTTTTGTTTTGTTTTCAGTTTCTTTTGCTATGCAGAAACTTTTTAATTTGCTATAGCCCCATTCATTTATTTTTGCCTTTACTTATCTTGCCTTTGGGGTCCAATTCATAAAATGTCCTCTACAACCAAGGTGATATGAAGATTTTAAGAAGCAAATGTAGAGGTAGAACTTTCATTATCTTTTTTATTGCACAAATGTAATAACTAACTGTACTATAATAAAAAGTATTAAGAATATGGAAAGTGTAAAGAATTACTTGTGCCTGATGTATTGTCATTTTCCCCCTCTTAATTTAAAGCTGTATTAATTTAAGCTAAATCATGTGCTAATTGCATAACAAAAAGTGTACTTGGTAATTGAATCATATCAGTGATTTTTATTAGCAAGTACTGGCCTGTATACTGCTTATATTTTTCATAATGATAGTAATCTCTTGTATGACCTATATACAGTGGTCCTACTTTATCCACGGTTTTGCTTTTTGAGGTTTCAGTTACCTGTGGTTAGTCGTATGCCAAAAATATTACATGGAAAATTCCAGAAAAAAAATTTATATGTTTTACATTTGTGCCATTTTGAGTAGCATGATAGAATTCTGCACCATCCCACTCCATTCTGCCCAGAACATGAACCATCCCTTTTGTTCAGTGTACTCACTACCTGCTGTTAGTCACTTAGTAGCCCTCTTGGTTATTAGATTGACTGTCATTATATCACAGTGCTTATGTTCAAGTAATCCTTATAGTGGCCTAAAGTACGTCACAATGCCTGTCATTCATCTCATCACATAGGCATTGTATCATCTCCCATCATCCCAAGAAGAAGGGTAAATATAGTATAGTAAGATATTTTGAGAGAGAGACCACATTCACATAACTTTTATTATAGTATATTGTTGTATTTTTTTATTTCATTATTGCTATTGTTAAGCACTTACTATATCTACTTTATCATAAGTACATACATATAGGGAAAAAATTGTATACATAGGGTTCAGCACAATCCACAGTTTCGGACATCCACTGGGGGCCTTGAATGTATCCCCCATGGATAGGGGGAAGTACTGTATTTCTTTTATTAAGTTATCAAACAGTTCTCCCTCTGGACAGTAATAATTTGAAACTCATAGTTTTGGATAGTCTTGGAATATTTACAGGAAACAGAATGGAAACTTTAAATGTTTATCTAAATATATTTAAATTGTTCCAATGAATAATTCTTTCCTAAGCTTTAACTGTTACAGCTTTTTATGTAAGTTTATTAATGGAAACTGAAGGTCATTATGGCAGTTGGAATAAAGCTTGTGAAGTGATAAAATATCAAACGATGTCTCACTGGGACAATTATTTGAAATGTAACAAATGGGTTGGTCAGTTTGTAATTTTTATTTGGAGCAATGTTATCAGGCACATGATGCTGCTGTCCTACTGTAGTGGACAAAGAAATGTTATTGATACATCTTAAAACTTAATAACAGAACAACGTTCCCATATATATCTAACTCTTCTGTGTTTGTCTTTAAAATATACTCTTGAAAATATATACCTTTCAACGTTTGAATTGTACTTATTTAAACTTCCGTGGGTACATAAAAGCATAAAGTTTTAGAAATATAAGTGATTTTAGAGATCAGCCTGTGTAATCCTTCCATTTCAAAGCCTAAGAGCCTGAGCTCTGAAGAAGCGGGAGTTGAGCCACGCTATCCGTGATAGCAGGGCGAGGAGTAGGGCGGGTCTGGTGCCCTGGCTTCATTCTGCATCCCTAAATACTCAAGTAATACATGTGTTTTCAAAGTCAGTAGAAGATATTTCTTGCAATTCACTGGATTAGCAGAAGTACTTAGGAATAGTCTTCCTTGGGCTAAAAAATAGGAAAAAGAATTTAAAAAGTCAAAACAAACAGTAACACTATTTGGATGATAAATACATATGATCTCATCCAGTTTTGTGATTCTGCGATTCATTTTGTGCAGCTTATCGACTTTATCAAATTACCTCATGTTCAGGAACCATTTTTCCCACTCTCCTGGTCAGTGCCCTCCTCCACTTAGATGTGGACAGATTGTTGTTCTTTCTTGCCAGCAGCAGGCTAATTAGAGGTGGGGAAGCCAGCTTAGGAGACAAGGAGGCCATGGCTGAGGGGCAGAAGCAGCACATGAAAGATCCTAGGTAAGCCAGGAGAGCTGTTCAGATCCTGTCATAGTCAGGAGTTGACCATGAATCATTTTGATATTCCATTAAATGGATAAAATAAAACAATTAGTATAATTTATAAAATTATCTACATACCTCAGTGATAATAATGTCAGTTCACACATGTGACCAGATTTCCTCAGGAAATAAATCTTAAGTTTCTAATGAAATTATGTTAAATAGAAAAATGTGGAATTCATGGGAGGTAAATATACCCAGGACTGTGTCATATAATTTTCAGTATTTTAATTTTTAAAAATATTCCTTCAAGAGAATCCTATATAGTTCTTTTCTTTGTTCATTCATTCATTCTAGAGAATTGAGCTTTCAATATATGACAGATTATAAGGAGGACTGTGAAAATAAAGGTTAAACAAGACACAGTACCTCTCCAGAGTGCCTGTATTCCAGAAGGGGAGACAGACATGTCAGCAAATTAATTTACATACACACACACACACACACACACACACACACACACAGCTGTTACAGTGCTTTCATAGAAATTCAGTGGGGAACCAACTGAAAGTATGGCCATTTACACTGGGGCAGGGAGGGTGAGGTTCAAAAGGGACTTCGAAGAGGAGGTGAACCCTGAGGTGAGCATTGATAATGGTGAGTGTTCAACAGCCAGGATTATAGAGGGGGTACAGAGTGAGCAAAGATGCAGAGGAGTGAAGCAGCATGGCATATTCGGGAAAAGGAAGCAAGCTGTCCATTAGACTGAATGAGAGAGGGTAGGGTTCGTGGTAGGGAAGAGGGGAGACTGTATAGTAAAAGATGAGGCTGTAGATATGGACAGAGGCCATCTAAAGGAAAGAGTTTGAATTTCATCCCATAGACATTATGGAGCTATTACAGACTTTGAAATAAGGGAGAGACATACAATTTGGGTTTTAGAGAGATTGCTTCGGTGGTAATGTGAAGATGAGTCACCCTGGAGCAAGTGGGGTGGAGGCAGGAAGACCAATTAGAAGACTTCCTCACTCAAATGAGGGGCTCTTAGGGTCTGAGTCAAGGTGCGAGCGGTGGGGATGCAGGGAAGGATCTGAAGTGTGGGAAATTTGAAAAGAAGGAATGCACTTAACTGATAGCATATGGGAAGTGAGGAAAAGGAGGAATTAGAAATAACTCCCAAGTTTTTAGGTTCTGTGTCTTGGTGGATGGGTTGAGATGCCTATAATGGAGTCAGAAATGAATACAAGGGAAAGAGCAGGTTTGAGGGGCATATTGAACTCGGGGTGGTGCCTATGGCATTTTTGAGAAATTATGTCTGATTGGTTGTTTTATATGTGGATATTCTTTTATTCTCCAAGCAATGGGAGTTGGGGATGATCTTGGATGGTCAAGGGATCTTTTCTACATTTCATCCTCATTTTGCTCCCCGTTTTAAGACCAGCTGTTTAGAAACTATCCTATATAATAATAATAAAAGCCTAATATGCAAATTGTCCCCTTGGGCAGTCATTCGACCAGGAGACCGGGAGTTCGACTGCTTGCTATGACGTGAGCTGACCACCAGGGGGCGGCATGAAACATGGCAGGCATTGGCGACGCACTACGACCTCTCACCGGCTTCCTGGGGTAGGGGTGACGGGGACAGAGGTGCGGTGAGAATGCGGGGTATCCACCCAAGCTCGCTCTCACTCCTCCTGTTTCCCTCCCCCGGGATGCCAGGGCTTGCGCGCCTGGGAAGCTCCTGTGCTCAGGTGCCAGGCACCCGCAAGGAGCCCACCCTGCACCTGCGCGGCATCTTCTGGGTGAGCCCGGCCACAACTGCCGGGACCGCAGGGGCTGGTTGGGCTCCCTGTGGGTTCGTGCAGGAGCCAGGCTGTGAGGCCCACCAGGAAAGAGCGTGCTGCCCGTGCAGTGCCACTGGGCGGCCCAGAGGCCCATGCTGCGCCCCGGCCTGCGGCGTCCAGCCGTGTTCACCGCATCTCCGTGTGGGGACTCGGGTGTCGTGACTCGGGCAGAGGGGGGCGCGTGGTGGCCCGAGGGCCCAGGTGCTGCCCAGGGCCCAGAGGTCAGCTGGGACCTGCCCTTCCATGCCAGATGCTTGCACTTCAATCGCCGGCCAGGCCTAGGGACCACACCTGTGCACGAATTTCGTGCACCGGGCCTCTAGTATAACTATAATATCTGATATAACTTCTATAAGTTAAGGACTGTAGCTACTAAAAGTTTAACATTTTTGCTTTGAAAAGAGTAAAAGCCAAATCACTGATGAGAACAGTGTAACTTTTAAAGACACAAATTAATGTAAAGTCCGATATAATATTACTTTCATAATTAAAGTATGCATTCTGTAAGTTTTTGAACATTGAAGAGTCGTGGAATATTGGACAGAACATGTAAAATATAGTACAAACACATATTGTGTTAAGTAAATATCAGTTTTCTTCCCCAAGAGTCTTTTAAAATAGATATTAAAAAGTTAAGATATAGCCCAGCCGGAGTGGCTCAGTGGTTGAGCATCAGCCTATGAACCAGGAGGTCATGGTTCGATTCCTAGTCAGGGCATATGCCTGGGTTTCAGGCTTGATCCCCAGTAAGAGGGGGGGGGGAGGTGCAATCAATGATTCTCTCTCATCGATATTTCTCTCTCTCTCTCCTTCTCCTTTCCTCTCTGAAATCAATAACAATATATTTTTTAAAAGTTAAGATATAATTTAATAAGAAGAACATGAACTTCAAATAAGAAAATCTGAATTCTGTTTCCTAATACATTCTGTTACTTCACTTTGGACAAGTGTTTAATGTCTCCAAGCTATAATATAAAATTAAGAAAGATGGGTTTGATAATGAGGCTGTGAACTCTTTCAGCTTCATAATCCAATCATTCCAATGTATTTATTAAAAGAAAGAATGCACATTTTAAAAGGAGTAAGATTTGGGAATAAATTATAGAAGGTTCTCACAAAATAATGTGGGTAGGGAAGTGGTAAATGACCCTCAGGGTGAGCAAATATAAGGTAATTAATTAGGGAATTTTTTTTAATACTTAAAGGATGATAGTCTCTAAATTTTGACTTAAGAAATTTATGAATAACTGTTGATCTTTGAAGGTACTCTCATGTTCCACAGCTAAAGGGACTGTCTGAATGTTGGTCATCAGGAGAATACACTGGAAATAAAACATAGGACATTCTACTCTTTTTTTTATTCTTATTGTTGGGAGTATTACAAATGTTCCCTTTTTCCCATTGCCCCCCTTCAACCGTTCCTGCCCCTATTCTTCACCACCCTATTGTCTATGTCCATGGGCAATGCATATATGCATATAAGTTCTTTGGTTAATCCCTTCCTGCCCCTCCTCTCCTCTTCCCTCTAAAGTTTATCAGTCTGTTCCATGTTTCCATGCCTCTGGTTCTATTTTATTCGTCATTTTATTTTGTTCATTAGATTCCGCATATAAGTGAGATCATGTGATATTTGTCTTTCTCTGACTGATTTATTCATTCTACTTAATGTGAAACCCTTAGCATACAATGTGTAGCTGTGATGTTTTGTTTATAGCAGATCCAGAAAAAGTTAAAATCAGGGGTAACTAATATGAGTAAGAGAAAGGAAGGCCTATTGTATGAGGATAAACTAAATACAAAACAAAACAAAACAAAAAAACTCTTCAATCTAAAAAGTTTAGGGCTACATCACTGAAGTATATAAATCAAGTAGTATAAACAGAAAATCTGGGATTGTTCACCTAAATTTGAAACACTAGAACCATGGGCTAGTTCTCAAAATGTATAAAAGCTAACTATAGAGCAAGTAAAAGGAAATACAGTAAAACATTAATGAACTAGGCTTAGACAATAAATATATTTAACTGATTTGCAATCATTTATGTTAAAGGTAAAACATTTATGCTTATAAATGCAGATAGTATTTTTAGCAATTGCAAGACAAATTTAGGTTTTTTTTCTCTTTTTATAGGTTTTGTTACCCCTTCAGCTTTTACACCTACCAAAAGAATCACCACTATTAATAAATATACCTTCCCTTTTTCTAATATTGAGGTTTATTACTATCATGTAAACAATAAATTATTTTCCCTGATGTGGAGGTGTAGCATAAAGTTTTATATTTTAATCTGTTATATTTCACCCATTTAATTATTATTATTTTAATTTACAGAGGACGGGAGCTATAGAGTTGTTTTTATGTAGCTCACAGTCTATTGGAAGATCTAGATTAGTAAATGAGAATTTTGTGGAAAGCATTGTGTAGAATGTTTCCTGCAGTAATAATTTGGTTGTTCACTTTTGGTTGTAATGTAAATTATATTCAGTAATACTCTGTATCTATGCAAATGATTTTCTGAATCAAACTTGGGACTCATAAAAAGAAATATTCACTGCCCTAACCAGTTTGGCTCAGTGGATAGAGCATTAGCCTGCGGACTGAAGGGTCCCAGGTTCAATTATGGTCAAGGTCATGTACCTTGGTTGCGGGCACATCCCCAGTAGGGGGTGTGCAGGAGGCAGCTGATCAATGTTTCTCTCCCATCAATGTTTCTAACTCTATATTCCTTTCCCTTCTTCTCTGTAAAAAATCAATAAAATATATATATATATTTTTAAAAAATATTCACTAATTGGTCATTCACAATGATGAATAATACACTAGCATATCTGACAACAGGACTGCCTTCTAATATAGATGTCATATCTTTCTCTGACTTACTATTAAGTTGCAGGCTTTATGGTCATGGTTTAATGTTTTATTCCTTATTGCCTACTATTCATATGTTCACTTTTTAATGATTTTTGAAACTTTTCTTTTCCTATAAAACAATTGTTGAATCTAAACCTTTAAGTCTTTGGCAAATCTGTTTTCTCCATCTCAACTTTGTCCTCAAAAAAATTAAAGATACTGTCTTGAGCTCTCATTATTTTAGGCTCTTAATTAACAAAATGAATATTTAATTTATATACCACATTAGTATTTTTATAAAATTTGTTTTAATCTTCACCTAAGGATTTTTTTTCTCATTTTTTTAGAGAGGATGAAAGGGAGGGGGAGAGACAGAGAGAGAAACATCGATGTGAGAGAGACATATCGATTAGTTGCCTCCCACATTCATGTGCTCTGAGCCTGCAGCCAAGGTCTTGCCCTTGACCAGAATCAAACCAGCAACCCTTCAGTCCCTTCAGTCTGTGGGCTGACACTCTATCCACTGAGCCATACTGGCTAGGGAAAGTGTGTGTGTGTGTGTGTGTGTGTGTGTGTGTGTGTGTGTGTGTGTGTATTCAAAGAGAGGAAGGGAGAGGTAGAAACATCAGTGATGAGAGAGAATCATTGATTGGCTGCCTCCTGCATGCCCCCCACTGGGGATTGAACTCGCAACTGAGGCATGTGCCCTTTATTGGAATCGAACCCAGGACCCTTCAGTCTGCAGGGCGATGCTCTTATCCACTGAGCCAAACTGGTTAGGGTGGGAAAGTATTTTTAAGTAGTTGATCATATAGCATCAGCAGACCGTTGTGGTATATGGGCCACAAACTTGAGAGAACATGTTTATACAGATACTAGAGGCCCGGTGCACACAATTTGTGCATGGGTAGGGTCCCCAGGCCTGGCCAGCGATCAGGGCCAATTGGGGCCTTCTGCCTGCTGGCTGGGGCCTTCCTTCATCCCATGCCACCCCTGGTGGTCAGCGCATGTCATAGCGGGTGGTTGAATTCCTGGTCGGTCAAACTCCCGGGAATGAGGGGGGACAATTTGCATATTAGCCTTTCATTATACAGGATTACTTCACTTCTTTGTAGGAGCCAGTTCTATTGATAATTTAGCCCCTCCAATTCAATCCTTGCTCAGGTCTCTAGATGAGTAGGAGCCATAAAGATAATTGAATTGGGGAAGAATATGAATTCCTCTTTAGGCTGTTGTCTTGAGGTTACTAAATAAACCATAGTTCAACTGATAGAATGACAGAGAAATAAAAGTCTTTTCTTTGTTAGTCATTCAGTCATCTAATTATCTTCAATCAGTACTTATTGAATGCCTGCTTTGTACCAGGCACCGTCCCTTGTCCATAAATTTAAATAAAAGTAAGACTCGGTTTCTTAAGCTGGGGGACAGATACATACAGATATTTATGGTAAAATTTACAATGGTACACAGGTGCCTGAGATGGATACTTGGCTAAAAATAAAGCAGTAGTTTATACAGGAATAAGTATAGAATTTCTGACTGTAACTTACTGAAATAGAAACTAGCTTTGAGTCCATTTTGGAGATGTTTACATCTGTAATTGTAGTGCTTACACCAACATTGGTTTCTCAGCTGTTTCTCCCACGACACGTTGTCATCTGTAAGGGCAGAGACAGTATCTACATCGTTCAGGGTTTTAATCCCTAGAATTTGGCACAATTCCTAGATCATAGTGGAAGCGAAAATTGTGGATAGTTAAATGGATAAAAAGTTCAACCCTATTTTAGAATAGTTTACCCCCTCCCTCCCTCCTCGGTCGGCAGGTGCTGTCTGTGTAATAGAGTGACTGTTTGGTATGTTAGTCCATTTCCTTGATCAGAGGATGCCTCTTCCCCTCTCTGCTCAGCACAGAGTTTATTTGACGTTTATATGTCAGAGTTATATCTCTTTTCGTCGTGAGGGAGAGGTTGGTCTCAGGCTTCAGGTAGGAAGACAATGGATTAGGGAGACTGTTATTTTGCAACCTCTTGGAAAATTTCTGCTCATTTAAGGCCTGCTGTGGTTTGAATGTTTGTGTTTCCCTGAAATTCATATGTTGAAATCCTAACCCTCAAGGTGATAATATTAGAAGGTGGGACCTCTGAGAGGTGATGAAGTCATGAGGGCTCTGCCTTCAGGAGGGGAATCAGTGTCCTTATAAAAGAGGCCTGAGAGTTCCCTTGCCCCTTCCGCCGTGTGAGGTTATACTGAGAAGAGGACTGTGGGTGAGGAAGTGGGCTTTCAGCAGCACCATATCTGCCAGCCCCGTGATCTTGAACTTCCACCTCTTCAGAACTGTCAGAAATACATTTCTGTGGTTTCTAAGCATTTTGTTAGAGCAGTGTGGGCAGACAAGGCCTACACCATTCAGCTGTACTACCTGTACCACTACGTGCCCCAGTTCCCCGTCCTGTTGTCATTTACCAATCTCTTGCAGATTAGCACATACTTGAGTTTAAAATAAGTATCTTTACTTGAATTTAAAAATATACATAGCTGCATATTTAAATGGGTATGTATTCTTACTCTCTGTGGAAATATAGCTGTTATTAACAGCAAATATTAATTTTATCTAATTAAGAAAGGAATTGAATTGGCCCTCCCCTCCCCCTTTTTAAAATAAATTAACTGTCCTTTGAGAATTTAGAACCTAGCTACTTAGGTGATCAGAAGTTACTGACCTGGGTACTTAATATTATTAACCTGGTATCTGGATCACACTGCAATTCAGAAAATAATATATTGTAATGGGTGTTACAATATATTTATATAAGCTCATACAGTTACTTTAAAACTGTTTCCTAATCTGCAAAATGGAGATAGTGCTGAGCTGTGAGATTACATGGTGTGCTTCTCTTAGCACCTAGATGATGATCAATAAATGTTTTAAGGGAAATCCTTAGCCACTGTTTATATATAGATTGGGCACATGTTTTTAATAAGTCTGAATTGCCAGTCAATGGACAACTAGAAATAGAAAATTAATCTGCTGGAGTAATTATAGATTATAGGAGGTGATTTATATCCATAATCTCAGGACCACCCAGAATAAAAAGATTCAGGGAGAAATTTTAGTTATACATCAAAACTTTAAAAATTACCTAAAATGGCTTGGCTGGTGTGGCTAAGTGGTTGAGTTGGACCTATGAACCAGGAGATCACCGTTCAATTCTTGGTCAGGGCACATGCCCAGGTTGTGGGCTCCATCCCAGTAGTGGGTGTGCAGGAGGCAGCTGATCAATGATTCTCTCTCATCATTGATGTTTTTTTATCCCTCTCTTCATTGCCCTTCCTCTCTGAAATCAATAAAAATATATTTTTAAAAATTACATAAAACAGCTTATTTATTTCTCACCGGAACCCTATGTAATAGATACTATTATTATTATTATTATAATCATTTTTTCTAGTAAGAAAACTAAGAATTAGAAAAGTTAAACAAAGTTACACAGCTTAGTCTGTCTGATTCTAGGCCCTCTACTCATAATCACTATGTTACATTGCTCCTCTAACATGAAGATGATAATTTTCTTTTAAAAATTGTGCATTTGAGCCCTTACTGGTTTGGCTTTGTGGATAGAGCATCGGCCCACCTACTGTAGGGTCCTGGATTTGATTCTGGTCAAGGGCATGTACCTTGGTTGTGGGCTTGATCCCCAGTAGGGGGCATGCAGGAGGCAGCTGATTGATGTTTTTCTCTCATCTATGTTTCTAACTCTATCCCTCTCCCTTCCTCTCTGTAAAAAATCAATAACAAATATATACATATATATATTTAAAAATTGTGCATTTGAAACTGTTCTAGAATCCAAAGGGCTCTTAGATCTGTCCACCTACCCATCGTCATTTTAGAATGTTACTTAGCTTTTCCTGTGTGCTAGGCACTGTTGTCAGTGCTACATATATAATTCCTCATTTAACTTCATAACCCTTTGAGATAGAAACTTTGTTGTTTTTTAACACAAGAAAAAATTTAAGCACGGAGAGGTTAAGTCACTTGTCCAAAGCTACATGGTTAGTAAACGGTAAAGTGGGGATTTGAACCGAGGCATTTTGACTCTAGAGTCTGTGTTCTTAACCACATGCCATATTGGCTACTTTTCTAAAATTTACTTTATTTACTTATCTCTTCATAATAATCTTTCCGTTGATGGTCAACTCATTACTCTCCAAGGCATGTATCAGTCAGGCTTACAACAGAGAAACAGTATCACTGGGATATAATAACAGATACATGCAAAGAATTGAGTTACTGATTGTGGGGTCTGGCTAGGCAAGTCCAGAACTCACAGAGCAGGCTGTCGGGAAGGGCAAGCTGGCGCTCTGGGGCGCAGGCTGAAGCTGCAGTCTACAGCTGAGTTTCTTTGGGGACCCACCCAGATTATCTAGGATAATCTTTACTTGAAGTGAACTGATTATGAACTTTAATCACATCTACATAATACCTTCACATCAAAACCTAGGTTAGTGTTTGATTGAATAACTGGAGACTATACCCTAGCCAAGTTGACATTAAAACTGACCATCACAGACATTTTTGTTTTTTAACCCCAGAGTATGTGCGTGGGGGTGAGGGTAGGGGTGGAGGAGCGGGGAGAGGGTGCTCATTTTCCCAAGCCAGAAACAGAACCTTCTATTTCCCCTTTAACCTTCCTTTATTTATTGATCACTCTTCAGTTCCACTCTCACCCCTGCAATGTACATACTAATAAGCCATATTACCTTTAAAAATAAACACAAGCCTCAAAATAAAAGGTACAGAAATGACTGAACCAGAAAATCTACGCTGAGGCTAGACTGTGTTTGAGCATAAAATTTAGCACTGTTTACAAGGCAGTGTTACTGGTGTTGGGGTTCTTAGATTCCTCCCAAGAAGATAGAAATTTAGAGGAAACCCCAAGAGAAATTTCCAGACAGATTTTATTAAGCTTATGCTTGAGCTCGTGTAGGCAGCACAGAGTGAAGGAAGGTCCTCTGAAGTGACTTGGAGGCTGGCTCTGCTTGGCTGCTTTTATAAGGTGGGGACAAAGTGGGCTCGTGTGAAAAGGGCAGGCTTGTGGAATTTTCCATTTCAGAGTCAGGTGACTTTACAAGATGATGACTGCTCATTACCGACCACCTAGGAAGGTGGTCAGACCTTGATCAGCTGTGCATGCGGGTCAGTAGTTTAAGTAGTTTGATTTCCTTCCTTTCTACTCCTTATAGTGCTTTGTAAGACACAATAAAACATTGTTGTTACTATGATTGCATTGGCATTGTTGTTGACTTTAAGACCATAAGTTGTGTTCAGAAGTGTGCCCCAAACACAAAATGATTCTTTCTGTACTGCTAGCTAATGCTTATTAAGATATTACAAATTGCCTGGCTGGTGTGGCTCAGTGATTGAGGATCAACCTATGAACCAGGAGGTCATGGTTCGATTCCCAGTGAGGCCACATGCCCAGGTTGTAGGCTCAGTTCCCATTAGGGTGTGTGCAGGAGGCAGCCGATCAATGATTCTCATCACGGATGTTTCTATCTCTCTCTCCTTCTCCCTTTCTCTCTGAAATAAATAAAAATAAATATTAAAAAAGATAATACCAATCAAATATTTTTTTATTGATTTGAGTAAAACAAATGAATCTACTATTGGAAAAATATAGGGGGTTAATTTAAAACTAAAAATGATTTTGTCTGCTCTTTTCATTAGTATGGATTATTGAAGATTTAATGTAACTGATCTTCCATTATTTGACATTATAGAAACATCGCAGAGGAATTAACCAAGGATGTATATAGTACCCGTACATAATTACTAATTTCTTTATTATATTTTACTTGGTAAGTATGCTTCTTTTTAAGCTATGATTTCTGAAATTCATGACTATACTATTCTTTCATCAGGCCATACTGTTTTTGTTATGCCCAAAGTTCAGGGTCCCCAATAATCAACCACTAGGGAGCCTTTTCTCCGATGCAAAAGCAAAGAGTCTTTATTCAAACCCGGGTTTGGCTCCCAGCCTCCTCCTGACGCAGCAGTGGGGCCAGAGAGCGAACTCCGGGGGAGTGATGAATTATAAAGGGTTGGACATTTGGGTGGGCTTAGGGAAGTGACGTGGGTTACAGAGATTGCCTAATTTGGACTGAATTTACTTCTCTACATTCCTATTGGCAGGTTCATGCAATTGTTACATTCTCGCGGTTTTCTAAGAAAAAGGAGTCTGATACATAGTTACACAGGATGGAGGGTACAGTACATTTTGTGCTGTCCTGCTCTGCCCTTTCATTCCCCCCTTGTCTTGGGACACCCGGCTCAATCATGAGACGGTTTGCATTTCTACTTTGTCTTTTACTTCTGGCCAAGGCTTTTAGTACTACAGTCCCCAACAGTACTGTCCACAGCGAATTCCAGTTCCTCTCCTGCAGGTGTCGAGATTCCTCCTGGCCTGCGTGGAGCCCAGGCTAGGGATCTCACGGGTGAGGCCGCTGGTTGCCAGGATCCAGGCCGTTTCCTGGTGCAGGAGCTGGGAGTGGTGTAGCCAGGTCTGGACGCCATCTACTTCAACAGCCGTGGGCGTGCTCAGGATAACAGTGTAGCATCCCTCCCAGGTTGGGGTGAGTCCTTGGGCAGTGACCTTCTTTACCCATACCGAGTTCTTGGGCTGGAAGGGATGTACAGGGTCCGCAGTGGGCACTGGCAGAGCATCACGAACAAGCTTATGGGTGGCTTTCTGGGTATACTGCAGAGCCTGTAAGGACTTGAGTAAGGGAATGGTTATGAATTCCAGCTTTCAGTTTCTTCCTGACCCTGGAAAGGAAGCGGCAGGGGGAGGTCTATCATATATGATCTTTAAAAGGGGGAAACCCCTACCGGTAGGGGGTAGACCTGGCCCATAAGAGGGTGAAGGGTAGGAGGTTGGTCCAGTTTTCACCGGTTTCTAGGGTAAATTCAGTTAAATTCTTTTTTTTAGTCTCGCGCATGGCTGTCCTAAGGCTTGAGCTATATTTTGAGATATCTTGGCTACAAAGGCGGGGCTGTTATCTGATCCTATGACTACTGGCAGCCCGAATCTAGGTATAATCTAGCAACTATAGAGGTAGTTTCTGTCCTAGTGGGGTATGCTTTAACCCAACCCGAGAAGGTATCTATGAGAGCTAGCAGGTACTTGTACTCTGATGCTGGTGGCTTAATTTCTGTGAAATCTACCTCCTAATGCTCTCTTGGGGAATTTCCCTGGGGCCTGAATTTCTAGGGGGACCTTCTTACCTTGCTTAGTATTTATCTGTGCATAAACTGTACTTCTAGTGACTATGCTTTTAATTATTTTATCTAAGAGTACCTGCCTTGCAGAAGTTCAGAAGTCTTGGTGACGCCAAGTGGGTAGCCTGGTATAACTGGGTAACTAATGTCCAACCTATAGCCTCTGGGACCAACAGTCTGTCATCTGGTAGGGTACACCAACCATCCGGTTCTTTAATGGCTTGCTTCTGTTCTGCCAATTCCTCCTCTTGTTTGGTGTAGGAGGGGGTCTGCATAGGTCCAGGTACGGCAGGGTTACTAAAACTTGTAAAGTCCCACTGGTTTTTGGGCGGCTTCCTTGGCAGTTTGGTCTGCGGCTCTATTTCCTCTGGCTTC
The DNA here is from genome assembly GCF_027574615.1 of Eptesicus fuscus. NCBI lineage: Eukaryota > Metazoa > Chordata > Mammalia > Chiroptera > Vespertilionidae > Eptesicus > Eptesicus fuscus. The sequence goes on from NC_072481.1 coordinate 61,940,911, forward strand.
AATTGTCTTCCCTTTCTGATGTCCTTTGCAGTGCACTATTGCAACTGCCCTTGGGAGCCAGATGACCTTTAATGTGGCTAAAATTTCTTCTTATTTTTAATGTCTTTCTTCACTGCAGTTGGTAATCTTTTTTTCTGGTGGATGGCACTGTGTTCCCATCGGAGGGCCTGGATTAAGGCCAAAAGCTCGACTTTTTGTGCCTTGGTTCCCCTATTTAGGGACTGCGCCTAAATGGTGCGGTCCAGGGTGACTACTGCTGCCCCTGCACATCAGATGCCATCCTGAACATAACTGCTCCCAACTGTGAACAGTACCTTGTCTGGTGATGATAGCGGGGCATCTGTCAGGTCTGGGCGAGCCGTTTGTACTGCGTCTGTTACCTCCGTGCAGTCATGAATGGGTTCCTCTGGGTCATCATCTGGAAGCAGGCTGGCAGGGTTGATGGCCAGTGTCTTATGGAACCAGACGCAGGGCTGGTCCAGGAGAAGAGCTTGGCACTGGGTGATCCTGGTGTTTGACATCTATCTCTCTGGAGCACCTCAAAGGAGGGCCTCCACACCATGGGATGTTGTCAGGGCTAGTTCCTGGCCCAGAGTCTGCTTATCTGCCTCCTTTACCAGCGATGCTGTGGTGTCCACTGCCCAGAGGCATGCTGGCCACCCTGCTGCCACAGGGTCTAGTCTCTTAGACAGATAGGCTACAGGTCTCTTCCAGGGACCTAGAGTCTGAGTGAGAACCCCTTTGGCAATGCCCCTTACCTCACTCACATGGAGGTGGAAGGGCTTCGTGACGTCTGGCAAGGCTAGGGCAGGTGCTGAGATGAGAGCTTTCTTTAGCTCCTCAAAGGCCCATTGTTCTACTTCGGACTAGTTCAGTGGCTGCGTTCCCCCAGTACTTGAGTCTAGAGGTTTAGCAATCCCTATGAGCCCCAGTATTCATAGGTTGTAGTATCCAACTGCCCCTAATAATTCCCGCTTCATCCCCCGCAAAGGATATGATGGCAGTCCAAATAGTTTCTGTAGGAGGTCACATCTACATAGGGGGTACGGGCATTCTGGCATGACCAGAAATGAATGAGTTACCGTGTTCTTTCCGAGGTCCATAGTCCTTTTTGATGTCTAAGGAAAACAGGCAATTTGTCCGGTGGCTTCCTGGACTGCTGTCTTCTTAGAGGTTATGAGTCCCACCGGCTCTGTCAAGACTGAATAGGCTGTTCCAGTGTCCACCAGGAAACTAACAGGTTTGCCCCCCCACTTGTAAGGTTACTCTGGAGGCTTAATGGAAAGGAACCCCGGTCCTGTCAGTCCTTTTCCTCTAAGTTAAAGACCCTTGGAGTCTGAGTCTCCCCTTTCTGCTTCTCTAGCTAACCTGCCAGGACATTTTCTCTTCCTGTGCCTCTGCTTCTTATAATAGGTATACTAATTCCTTCCTATTTGCTGCTGGCTTTTTCTTCTTTCTAATATTTCTCTGTTCTTTTTTTTTATTATATATATAAATTTTTATAAATTTTACAATTTTAAATTAGTCTTTAAACCTTTTTCTATGTCTTTCAAAAATGTATAACTATGCCTCAAATCTTTTATTACTTTAAAATATTTAGAAAAGGCAGAGGGAGAAGGGAGCAGGCTCAGCCGCTTGAATTTCAAACTGTCATATTTTTTTATAGATAATAATCTCAGATTCTGATAAGCCTGGAAAGGGGAATTTCTAGCTGCCGCCTTTAAGCCCTCTATAGAACACGGTGAAAAGTGTCCAAGGAGTCGCCGAGGGTTCTTGGGTCTTATTGGGGCGGAGGGGGTCACAAGGGAATTTCCCTCCTCGTTGCTGCCTCTAGCCACTTAAAACAACCCCTGGAGGGGATAGACACTGGTGGGCAGAGGCAGGGAGCGCAGCGCGGGTCCCACCGAGGCGTTTTCATCTGGCAGTCCACTCTCTGTTCCCACTGGGAAAAGCGCTTGCCTCCTACTAACGAAAGTGGCGTGGGGGAACCGGTGACCCCTACACTGTAATCAGACTCCCTGACCTTTCTGAAAAGCCACTCTGCTTGAGTGTGTTTCTATTAAAAATTACTGATTTTAAAATTATAACTTCAGAGTTGCTACACACACACAAGGACCAAGTGGCTTACAAAATATTTTCCTTTTCTTTGAAAGGTTTTACAATGTACATTAATCACATCAAACTTAATGACCAATTGAGACAAACAGTTCTGATACTGTTCCTCCACCACTGATTAAGACTGGGTGGTGGCAGGTGTCAGAAATAAGATTCATTTAAGTTTTGAGCTTGCTGGGCAGACTTGGTGACTTTGCCAGCTCCAGCTTTCTTCTTATAGTTAATTTTAGAATGTGGTCTCTGCTTTAAGTCTCTTTGGATTACAATTGTTATAACTTTATATCTTCACATTAATAAATATAGACAGAAATGTTGTTAGGCAGGCCGATTCCCCCTCTGACAGAGAGAAAACACCCCTGGGAAAAAAGAATCCCAGTGGCCACTCGGGGGGATTGCTACCTGTCAGAGCACTCAGCCTTAAACAAATTAAATGTGTTGTTGTTGTTTTTTTCTTCTATATATGAACAAATAATTATAACCAGGCAGACAACAAAATATCAAACAAACATCTGTCCTTATATCATTTCAGTAAATAAGTATTCTTATATTCTTGGGATCTAAGCAGATAACAGGAACACTGCTTCTAAGTCCCCTGATGGGGGCCTCCCTTTCTTATCGTCGCTTTTTCTGGCTTCTGCCATAGGCCAGTGGGCGGGACCAGTGTGTTGAAGGAAAAATCATCCTGCAGTCCGGCTCGGGAAGGGACAGGTTACACATGGAGCGTTGTTTCAGGAGAGGCAAAACCTTGATAAAAGCTCCGTAATTCAATCACACAGTCAAAGGTTAAACTGGAAGGGAAGAACCACTCAATGTCCTCTAAGAGGATTTTAACAAACTGATAACAAACTGACAAAACCTTGACAAATCAAAACTCAATAAATAATATATACATATAGGGCCCAATTATGATCGAAAATATAAGACAAAAAGACAAAACAAACAGTCCTGATACCAACATGACAAAACACAAAACAAACACCTGTTGAGAGGGAGAGCCTCCAGCCCCTTCTGGGGGGTCCCTCTCTCCTCTCGCAGGGGGAGATTTCTTGTGAGCTGAAAGCCTGGATGGCCTCCTGAAAGAAAATATTTTTAATCCAGTTATAGATGCTATTAGGATCAGGATGAGAGAGGAAGGGAAAGTCCAGGTTATGTCCTCTATGAGGATCCTAATAACTGAAAACAGTAAGTTAAACAAATGGTTAACGGAGTCTATAAAGAGTTAATAGTAACTTCAGCCTTAGTTCCACGTTGGACTATGATGTCACAGGCAGGGGCAGGGCCTGTACATCTCTCCGCCCTGTGAAGCTGTAAGGGGAGTCTCCCAGCACCAAAAGAGATAAGGAAGCTGTAAATAAAAGTTCTTTTGTTCTTTGAAATGTTATAAATGGATACTTTTAAATCAACCTTAGAACTTTAAAATTCAATTTAATACAGTAAATTCACAAATCAGAGCAAACTGAAACCTTCATTTATACAAACAGAGGAATTTTTATCATCTAAGTGGGCTTATTCCCTCTCTGACGGAGAATAAAGGACTCTTAAGAAAAGGTGTCTCAGCAGCTGCTAAAGACCTTTATATTCCGCCATAGCAGGTCCGCCCTATCTTTAAATAAATTAAACAGCAGAAAGAGATAACAAATATTTTCACATTTATATTTATATACTAAACAGTCTGAGTTTTTGACTCCTACTAGATATTTACCAGAGTTTAAACAGTCACCTGATTAATTTGCCTGAGGAAGCTCTATGGCCTTGGGGGGGGGGGGGGGGGGGAGGAATTAAGCTCCCCTTTCCACTCACTTGGAGTGGACTGAGTCTATCCCATAATGTCCGTCCAGTAAGTCCACAGAAGTCCACAGAAAGACACAAAAACCAAACAGACAAAGACACTGAAAAGCTGGACGATGGCCCTGTGCCAACTAGCGGGAGCGACCCGCTTCGTCCCTGAGTTTTGAGGGGAAGCCACTCCCCTCCAGACGGGGGTTTTTACGCCCCTCCAGACGGAGAATCAGAGCGTCCTCTGACCCTCCAACCCAAGGTCCACCTGTGCGTCCACTTAGACCGTTTTTGGGCAATTCAGATTTGGCTTCAGAAGCGAGCTCGCGCAGAACAGACAATACAGACACTTACCGCGGTCAGTCAGCAGTCAGACTCTTCGGATCGGGTCCCTTGTAGGTATTGGGGAGCCCCGGGCGAGCCCCCAAATGTTATGCCCAGAGTTCAGGGTCCCCAATAATCAACCACTAGGGAGCCTTTTCTCCGATGCAAAAGCAAAGAGTCTTTATTCAAACCCGGGTTTGGCTCCCAGCCTCCTCCTGACGCAGCAGTGGGGCCAGAGAGCGAACTCCGGGGGAGTGATGAATTATAAAGGGTTGGACATTTGGGTGGGCTTAGGGAAGTGACGTGAGTTACAGAGATTGCCTAATTTGGACTGAATTTACTTCTCTACATTCCTATTGGCAGGTTCATGCAATTGTTACATTCTCACGGTTTTCTAAGAAAAAGGAGTCTGATACATAGTTACACAGGATGGAGGGTACAGTACATTTTGTGCTGTCCTGCTCTGCCCTTTCAGTTTTCTGTCTGGAAGTCTCTATACTCTTCTTTCTTTGTCTGCTTAACTCTTCATCATATCCTTCACATTTCATTTCAATCATTGTACTTTCAGAAAGGTGCTCTCTGATTTTCCCACACTAGACTAAGGTTCCCCTCTTACATGTTTTCATAGAATAATGCCATTTTTTTGGTAGTACCTTCTTTTCCACTGAATGGTTATGTCTGTTTTTGCTCATCATAAAATAGGCACTCAGGAAATAATGGACAGGAAAATACATACAGTTTCTTGATAGGCAAAAGAGGACCTGAACTGTTTTTCAGAGAGATGCTTTTTAAAAATATAACCATAAAACTAAACTAAAATATAATCATTCTTTCTGTACTGCTAACTAATGCTTATTAAGATACTAGAGGCCCGGTACACAAAATTCATGCACTGGGGCGGGGGGGGGGTGGTCCCTCAGCCCAGCCTGCACCTTCTCCAATCTGGGATCCCTCTCACAATCCAGGACTGCTGGCTCCCAACTGCTCACCTGCCTGCCAGTCTGATCACCCCCTAACCATTCCTCTACCAGCCTGATAGATGCCTAACTGCTCCCCTGCCAGCCCAATCACCCCCAACTGCCCTCCCCTGCCGGCCCGATCGCCCCCAACTGCCCTCCCATGCCAGCCCAATAACCCCCAACTGCCCTCCCCTGCCAGCCCGGTCGCCCCCAACTGCCCTCCCCTGCTGGTCTGGTTGCTCCTAATTGCCCTCCCCTGCAGGCCGCCTCCCCCCCAACTGCCCTCCCCTGCAGGCCTGGTCCCCCCCAACTGCCTTCCCCTGCCAGCCTGGTCACCCCTAACTGCCCTCCCCTGCAGGCCTGGTCTCCCCTAACTGCCCTCCCCTGCAGGCCTGGTCGCCCCCAACTGCCTTCTCCTGCAGGCCTGGTCACCCCTAACTGCCCACCCCTGCAGACCTGGTCTCCCCCAACTGCCCTCCCCTGCCGGCCTGGTCGCCCCCAACTGCCCTGCCCTACTGGCCTGGTCACCCCTAACTGCCCTCCCCTGCCGGCCATCTTGTGGTGGCCATCTTTGACCACATGGGGGCAGCCATGTTGTGTGAGGGCATGAGTGTCAATTTGCATATTACCTCTTTATTATATAGGATTAAAAATTGCCTGGCTGGTGTGGCTCAGTGATTGAGGATTGCTATGATGCAAACTGACCACCAGGGGTCAGATGCTCAACACAGGAGCTGCCCCCTGGTGGTCAGTGCCCTCCCACAGCCAGCCTCCTGCAGTCCCTCCCCACAGCCAACCTCCCACGATCCTGATCGGCCCTAATCACCAGAAAGGCTGAGGGACCCCACCAGTGCATGAAGTCATGCACTGGGCCTCTAGTATAATCATAAAACTTAAACATATCTAAATGTTACTGTAAAAAAATCTCTACTGAACCTATGGAATGATATGCCAACTGGTGCTTACAATTTTTATTTTGCATTTATTTCTAATATGAGATTGGGAAGTTTGCCATTAAAATACTCTGCTTGGTAGTAGAGAAGATTAATTATTCCCCTGGAGATAATTACAAGTATGTACTTTAACTTCAGGCCAGGGTTTACTTGTTATATTAGCAGCAGTGTATTTTGATTTAAATATTTTTATTGATTTTTTAGAGAGAGAGGAAAGGAAAGGGGGAGAGAGACAAACATCAATGAGAGAGAGAAACATTGATAGGCTGCCTCCTGCAGCCCCCTATTGGGGTTTGAGCCTGCAACCTGGGCATGTGCCCTGATTGGGACTCAAACTGGTGACCTCTCAGTCCCCAGCCAACTGAGCTACACTGGCCAGGGCTAAGGGCAATGCCTTAATGAGAAACTAATATTGCAAAGAAGTTTTGCAAACTTGGCTCAAAGACAAAAGATCAGATGGAGAATTGAGAATGTGTTGGTGTAACAATGAATATCCATTGTCAGCACTGCTATCAGCATTGGAGGTGAATGTCCATTTCACAATGTAAAATGTCCTAAATGGGATGCTCTGCAACTGTGGCTTGCCTCCTTTGATTTCTGTGTTAACCATTCTGTAATACTAGAGGCCCGGTGCACGAAATTCGTGCATGTGGGGGGGGGGGGCCCTGAGCCCAGCCTGCACCCTCTCCAATCCGGGACCCCTTGGGGAATGTCCAACTGCCAGTTTAGGCCCAATCCTGGGGATCGGGCCTACGCCGGCAGTTGGACATCCCTCTCACAATCCGGGACCACTGGCTCCTAACTGCTCACCTGCTTGCCTGCCTGCCTGATCGCCCCTAACTGCCCACTGCTGGCCTGGTCACCCCAACTGCCCCCCTGCCGGCCTGGTTACCCCCAACTGCTCCACTCACTGGCCTGGTCACCCCTAACTGCCTCTCCCACCAGCCTGGTCACCTCTTACTGCCCCCTTGCTGGCCTGGTCACCCCCAATGGCCTCCCCCCCCGACAGCCTGGTCACCCCTCACTGCCCCCCTGCTGGCCTGCTCACCCCACGCAGCCTGCTGTTCCGTTGTTTAGTCGCCCCTCACTGCCGCCCCTGCCGGCCTGGTTGCCCCACGCAGCCTGCTGCTCAGTCGTTTGATCGTCCCTCCCTAACCCCCCTGCTGGCCTGGTGGCCCCATGCAGTCCGCTGCTCAGTCATTTGGTCGGCCCTCACTAACCCCCCTGCCGGCCTGGTTGCCCCATGCAGCCTGTTCAGTCGTCCGTTTGGTTGTTTCAGTTGCGATGGTTGCTTAGGCTTTTATATATATAGATACTCATTTAATTCATATGCCCTCCTAGGAAAGGCAACTTGAGGTATTGTTTGTATGCATGTTTCATAGGGCTCCCAGGAAACCAGTGAAAAATACTCTTAAGATGGATAGTTCAGCTCTTAGGCATGGGGTTCAATGGGGTATGTTTAGAGAAAGGTTTTCACTCAGAACTCTGACAGTACTCCAAATTCCTTAAGAAAAGAGATTGACAGAAAATAATTTCAATGCATAAACTGACAGGATTAATATCTAGAATTAAAAAAAAAACCATTTTATAAGTCAACAAAAATATAAAAAATGAGTTAGGAGCCTTGGCCTGTGTTGCTCAGTTGGTTGGAGCACTGTCCCATACACCAAAAGGTGGTGGGCTCAATTCCTGGTCAGGGCACATGTGGGAGGCAGCTGATCATATGCTCTCTCTCTCTCTGCCTCCCTCCCTCCCTCCCTCTCTCTCCCTTCTCTCCCTTTCTCCTCTAAAATAAATTTTTAAAAAACGTAAAAAATGAGGAAATAATATAATAAAGGATATGAATAGTTAATTACTGTAGATAAAATTTATATGATCAATAGAAATTATATTTAATTCACTAATATCAATGAAATGTGACTTTATATGAGATATTGAGGGTTTTTTTTGTGTTTGTCTGTTGTCATTTACCAAGTTAGCAAAGATGAGTAAGTCACACGGTATCGTGTATGATAAGCATGTTACATGTAAATTGGGATAGCCACTCCTGAGATGATTTGATTGTATCTATTAAACTGATAATGGCCATAAACTGTCACCCAAAAACTCACTTTTTAGGTATATTCTGAATAGAAACACATATATGTGTAAAAAATTATGTATTAAGGAAAGGAAGAAGGAAAAGGCAAACATTGTTGAGGACATAAAGAAATCGAAATCTTCATACATTGCTGGTGGAAATGTGAAATGGTGCAACCACTTTGGAAACACTGGGCAATTTGTCAGAATGTTAATCATTAAATTACCATACTAAGCAGTTTTACTCCTAGAAATTTATCTAAGAGAAATAAAAACATATGTCCACACAAGCCTTTACACATGAACATTCATAGCAGCATTATTTATAACTAGAGGCCTGGTGCACGAAATTCATGCATGGGTAGGTCCCTAGGCCTGGCTGATGATCAGGGCTGATCTGTGGGGTGACCAGCGGGGCAATCAGGGGGCCCCCTCTGGCATCCGCCTTGGATGGCCTGGTGCCACCCGCTCGCTGGCCCCGCCCCCTCAGGTCTCTGTGGGAGGCGACTGGCGGGGCAATCTGGGGGGCCTCCGCTGGCACCCGCCTGGGCTGGCCTGGGGTCTGTGGGCTGAGGGCAGCTCCTGCATTGAGCGTCTGCCCCCTGGTGGTCAGTGTTCATCATAGCAACCGGTCGCTTCACCGGTCATTCTGCCGTTTGGTCAATTTGCATATTAGACTTTTATTATATAGGATAGCCATAAATTGGAAACAACTCAATTGGAGAAACAGAGGTGCCATATCCCTACAATGGAATACTATTAAGCAATAAAATATAATAAAGTATTGGGACATGCTATGACATGGATGAACCTCAAAAACATGATAACTGGAAGAAGTGAGTCATAAAAGAATGCATATTGTATGATTTCATTTTTGCCCATGACCAGTGGTAAGATTGGAGACTGACTCCAAATGGGTATGGGGTTCCTTTAGGGGTGATGGGAACTGGTCTAAAATTAAGTGATAGTGATGACTGCACAATTCTATAAATTTACTTTAGGAACACCACTGAATTGAGCACTTAAAACTGATTAATTTTATAGTATGTAAATTGTATTTCTATAAAAGTGTGTGTTTTTTTTAAAAAAAAAAAGGTTGTTAGAGACTTTATAAACACTGTAGCATGAGATGGTAAGGTCAACGCTTGTATGAGGGATAACTGGAAGAAATTATGACCAGAGACATATCATGACTTTCAGAACAAATAAAGATTATGGAATACACACACACATACACACACACACACACACAGACTGGGGGGGAGGGTAGGTATGCAGGTGGGGAGAGGGAGAAATACAGATGTTCATTATCACATTCTTTGTAATAATGGAAACAAATAGCCTTAAGGCCCATTAATAGAGAACCAGCTAAGTAAAATATAGTGCATTCGTAAAAGTAACTGAAAAAAGGATAAATATATAATGCATGATACCATTCAGGTATATTTTTAAAAAAATAGTATATGTGTTTTCTGTGGAATTATGTAAAACGAGATTGGAAGGCTACAAGCAAATTTAGAATAGTGCTTGCTTCCAGGGAACTGGGCAGAGGAATCCGGATGCGGGTGGGAATCAGGAGGGCCTTTAGTAGTGTATGTAATGTTTTAATTTCTAAATAGATTCTCTATTCCACATCACGTAATTTTTAAAAATATGAACAGAAAAATGAACTTGAAGCAAATATTTCAAAATATCAATACTGGTATTTCTGGGTGGTGGGAATAAGGATGAGAAAACACAAAATGTAAGAAACAAATATAGAAGAGCCACCCTTCTCTTTGGTTACCTAATGTAGAGCTATACATATATTTAAAAAAAAGAAAATGTAAAACTGAAAAAAAGTCCCCAAAATGTCAGCGATAACCCTGTGAACAAAAGCAGACCTGAAGACAGCGCAAGAGCAGAACAACTGGCCCTCGAGTTCACTGGCCTTTGGAAAGGAGCATCAGTGACTGCGGCAGGAAAACCTGGGGCTCCGCCTGGAAAATGTCTTAGGGATTATGTATTTTATTGGCAGGGGCCATAATGTTGTAAGTGAACTTAGAACATCGTATAGCCACATGAGAGACACGTGCCATCCTCTTCTACTTCTCATTCAACAATAATCTTGCTTATGAAATTTGACAATGTCTTTCAAACTACATTATTCACTTATTCAGTAGAAGAGTGTGGAAATTCACTTCTCATTACTTAGCTCTTACAATGAGTTTACATTTAGAAAGTAGCTGACTTTTGCAAAAAGTGGGATAATCCAAACAATTATAGTTGTTTTGAGTATATGTATTAAATGTTTCTTTCAGTTGCAAGAGGCAGAAACCCAATTCAACCTGATTGAAACACAAAGAGAATTTTCTAAAGTAACTTGAACATTCAGGTGATGAACTGACCTTAGGCACTGAGTTATCCAGGACCTCAAATGATGTTATTAGATTCATCTCTCTCTCTCTTTCTGTGTCTTCCTTTGTTTTTCTGTCTTATATTATTGATATGATTCTTTCATGGTCAGAAGCTAGAGCCAAAAGTCACTGAAGTACTGCTTCTGGGAGACCTTATTTCCGTGACCATGCTTGCCATAAAAATTATCCAATAAAAGGCCCCATTTCTACCTTCCAAATATTATGGAAGTGCATCTAATGGGAAGAACTTTATTTGCATCTTAAACTTTAGGAATAGAGAGTTTAGGAAATACATATTATAGCTTTCAAGCCTCTCTTATAGAATAGAAAGGATATCAAATGAGCCAATTTGCAACATCTAACACGATCCACTCCTTTGGCTGTTCTTCACCTTCATATACCCTTCTACTGAAGATTCACAAATTCAGAGACTTGTAAACACGTAGTGGCAATCTGTTGTTCCCTCTGCCAGCATATAATCTAGAACAGATTCTAGTTCAGGATCATAGTTCAGACCATTATTCTTAAATTATTGAGATCTTGGTAGTGTTTCTTATATTGGGTTGCTGAAGTAACCTATCTACTTTTTAACATTCAGTATGGAGGGCAGTGTAGGTAAATGCTGGTACTCACTGCCTTCCACAACCACATCAAAATTACAACCAAAATACAGAACAACCATCATTCAGAACTGCCTGAAAACTGGCTGAGTGGAAGTCCTACAACTACAGAAGTAAAGAAGAAAGCACACTGAGACTGGTAGGAGGGGTGGAGGTATGGAATTGCAGAATTAGGAGCAATGGATCCCAGCTCCACATCAGACCCCCAGCCCAGGCTCCCAGAGCTGGGTAAAGAAGTCCCTGTAACTACAGGCTGTAAAAACCAGCAGGGATTGGGGCTCAGTGACAGGAGGCTGCTGGAGACCCAGGTTTTCCTTTTAAAGGGCCAGCAAATGAACTGAACTTACAAGGTCCCACTTCCTCTGAGCTCCAGCTCCAGGGTGAGGCTCTGGGGAACCCACACATATATGAGGAGAAACTAGATTGGCTGGCATCAGGGCAGGAACTGGGGGGTTCTCACAGGGGTCATTGCTCCTGGGCTGAGACCTCCCCAGTCACAGGGCTGATTACCAGCCATATCTGTTTTCTCCTCCCTGGTGATCCTCTGAGACCCTTTCCTATCCAATTTGCAGCCCCACTTAACCTGTTCGCAGTCCCTTTTGCATATGAATGGCCTATCATTGCTCAGGCTTCAGACTTTGCTAACATCTCTCAAACAAGCTGCAGCTGGGTCAGGGAGCCCCAAACCTATCAATTAAAGGCTCTAGACCCTGCACTAGCACAAACCTGCCTTGCTTCACAGCTGGGCCTGGCCTGGGCACTTTCAAACTTGATATAAATAGTTCCTGCAGGGTGGCTCCAGGTAGTGGCTGACTTTGCACCTCCATGGAGCCCCTAGAGCCAGTGCACCTGGTGGACAGCTTCAGACCATAGCAGATTACCTACACATCCATCAGCGACACATTCAAGGGGCAGACTCAGTGAGCATCGAAGCCCCACTGAAGCAAGCCCTACTCCATACGGGTGCTTCCTGCACAGCAGCTCTCCCACTGTAGCCGCAGTTGGTCCTCACAGCCACTTGGCCTGGAGGTCAATTCCTCCCAGTAATGCCAACAGCAATCAAGGCTCAACTATAAGACTGTGTACACAGCCCACCCAGGGATGCACTTAGAGTGCCCAGCTCAGGTAACGGGAGGCTGAGCCACTAGACCCTGTAGGACACCTACTACATAAGACCACTCTACCGATTTCAGGAGACGTAGCAGCTCTACCTAGTACATAGAAACAAACACAAGAAAGCGGCCAAAATGGGGAGACCAAGAAACATGTCACAAATGAAAGAAATGGAAGCAAGCAAACTTTTGGGTATAGAGTTCAAAACCATGGTTATAAGGTTGCCCAAGAATCTTCATAAGACTTTCAAGGATCTTAGTGAGAAAGTGAAAGACATGAAAAAGAACTAGTCAGAAATTATGCATACACTAACTGAAATAAAGAATAACTTACAGGGGTTCAACAGTAGAGTGGAGGAGTCCAAGAATCAAATCAATAATGTGGAATATGAGGAAGCAAAAAACACCTACTCAGAAGAGCAAGAAGAGAAAAGAATCCAAAAACATGAAAATAGTATAAGGAGCCTCTGGGACAACTTCAAGTGTACCAACATTCGCATTATGGGGGTGCCAGAAGGAGATGAGAGAGAGTAAGATATTGAGAAACTATTTGAAGATATAATGATAGAAAACATCCCCTACCTGGTGAAAGAAATAGACTTACATGTCCAGGAAGCGCAGAGAGTCCCAAACAAGAGGAACCCAAAGAGGCCTACACCAAGACACATCATAATTAAAATGCCAAGGGCTAAAGACAAAGAGAGAATCTTAAAAGCAGCAAGAAAAAAGCAGTTAGTCACCAGCTAACTGCACCCATATGATTGTCAGCTGATTTCTCAACAGAAACTTTGCAGGCCAAAAGGGATTAGCAAGAAATATTTAAAATGATGAATAGCAAGGACCTACAACCAAGAATACTCTACCCAGCAAAGCTCTCATTTATAATTGAAGGTCAGATAAAGAGCTTCACAAACAAGGAAAAGCTAAAGGAGTTCATCACCACCAAACCAGTATTACATGAAATGTTGAAGGGTATTCTTGAAGAAGAAGGAGGAGGAGGAGGACGGGGGTGGGGAGATAAAAAATGTGAACAATAAAATGACAACAAATATATACCTATCAACAATTGAATCTAAAAGTCTAAATAGACAAATCTAATGAACAAAATAAACTGGTGAATAAAATAGAATCAGAGGCATGGAAGCATGGAACAGACTGATGAATCTCAGAGGGAAGCGGGGACTGGGCAGGGCGTGGAAAGAGATTAACCAAAGATCTTACCTATGGACACAGACAGTAGGAGGGTGAAGGCTGGGGGTGGGGTGGGAGCCAGGTGGAGGGGGGCAATGGGGAGCAAAATGGGGATGTCTGTAATACTCTCAACAATAAAGATTAAAAAAACAAATAAAACAAAACACTCAATATGGAAATTACAAGAAGATACCCCACAAGGTCTCCTAGGTTTCAGCCTTGTTCTTCCTGCTTCATTTTATAACAAGAACCTATGTCTCACTGATAACTGGAATTAATTACTCAAGTTAAAATAACACCGCCTTCTGGCCTATTATTCCAGTGCATTGAAGAGAACAGAATACCTAGGTGGTACTCTTAGCTTCCATTTCAAGGCATTCATTGTTATGTGCCCTTGGTAGAAGTATCCCTTGCAAGGGTACTAAGAATTCTAAATCATCAGAGTCCAAAGACACAGGGAAAGGAAGCAAACATTTTTCAAATGGGTAATTCATACTTTTTTTCACATTTTAATGCCTCTGAAATTAGGATGCTTCCTAAACTTGGTGGCATCTTGTAGTTACTGTCAGTCTGGCAGTGCTTGTGACATACTTGTCATTGTCTCCGCATGCATAAACGTTAAAATGGGTATCCGCCGCTTGGGAGAAAATCTAGGAGACGATAGTAGAAAACTAAGAAATAGGGCATCAATAAATTCTTGATATCAGAAAGGACAATAATTGTGTAAAAATACACTAATTGTGACTCAAAAATAATTCCTAAGAGTCAGAAGTCAGACTCTGAATGTGAAGAAGTTTTAGGAATTTCTTAACCAATTTTTTTTGTTTATATATATATTTTTTTCATTTTATGTGTGCACAAGTGATATAAAATAGAAAGTTATGACTAAACAGGTGTAAAATAATTATCTTAAAAATAAAATTGTAACTAATAAAGCATCTTTTAGTTTAATTGCTGTACTTTTTTCTTTGTAAGTGGTACATAAAAAAATGATCGTTCTTACAATTCATGGTCTTAAATAACAATGTTCTATCTTCTGGTTCTCACAGCTGTGTTTTCTGTGGTTGAAGAAACACCACCATATACTGGTGGTTGATAAATTTCATATGTGAGCTTTAAGGTTTGAGGACATTTCAGGTTTTCTAGGCTTAATTATTCTTAAATAATTTTGAATTAACAGTATTCAGTAATCATTTTGTCTTCAGTGTCTTCATTGTAGTAGCTATTACAAGTTTTATGTATCTCTGTCAATGTTAGTATTTTGTGTCAAATCAGCAAGAGATTTAAAAACATTTTTCTAACATGCATATTCTCTTCATTAACTTAATTATGAAACAATGTGCCTTCATTATTTTTATTTAGAATTATTTCATTTTAACTTAGTGCTTTTGTGTGATCTAGAAAATTTTTGCTGTTCTTCACTTTTCTAAGTAAGATTAACATTTATTGATTTCATGGCTCTTTTTCATTCTGTTTTATATTCCATTATGGTTTTATCTAAATTTTACCTTGGTTTTTTTAACACAAATTTCAGATGAAAAATTAGGTTCTCCTCACATATGTTCAAATCATGAGTCTGTAATTTCTTTTTTATTGGGAAATCTGAAACAGCTTCCCAATTGTAGCTAAAATGGCATATTCCCATCTCAATTTCCCCTTAGCAGAGTCTCTTAAAATACCTGCAGCCAATCCATTAACACCTGAAATAATGGGAAGTATGAAGGAGGGAGGGGAAGTTGGAACGAAGAGAGACAGATGTTTTAACTAATTGTAGTTAAAATATCCTACTTTTGCAAATCTTACAAAAACATATATCCTTGTACACACAATGTTAGAGTCTGTCCTAGGGAGCGAGGGACTGTCCCCTGCCCCCACACCTGAGGGTGCTGAAATTTTAGCTTCACGGTAAATCTTCTGTGGACTTGGGTTTTGGTTCTCTTTATGAGAGAATGTGTCTCTGGCTGGACATTTTAGACTCCCTTGCCCACACTCCTTTTCCTGGGGTCCATGGGACATGGACGTATTTTCCTGCCATTGCAAGTGGGGCGCCCTCCCAATACAGTTCTTGACTGCCACTGGGCTTGGTGGCTTCATGTGCCATTTAGTATCTACATTTGGTACGTTTGGTGAATCCCCACAAACAGCTTGTAGCTCTGTGGACACTAGAGGATAGGATACCTGTCAAATCTCTGACTGTTTTCCTAGAAGCTCTACATTTGATTTGAGGTGAAGGTGAAACACCCCCTCCCCTAAATGGTGTTGCCTACCTCACAATTTGTTCCACACCAGGATGCTACCACCTCTACCTCTGAGGTAAATCAGCTAATGATCCCTTCATTTGTCTCTATAGATGGCCTAGTCCCTCCTTGATGATAATTAGCTCCTATTGTTTTGTGTTCAGTTTGGAGGGGCTGGTCACCTGATGAGAAATAAAGAAAATCCTTTTTAATGCAGGTTGGTGTTTCAGGTATCTGCTTAATTGCTTTCAGCCCTCAGTTTTCTCCTTGAAATCCTATACTCAATTGAGCAAATGTGTTTGAGGGGCTTATGTGTTCTGGGTCCTATGATAGGTACTAGGAATACAAAAGTAAACAGATTCTTGTAAACATGTAATATATAATATGAAGAATAATATGAGTAATCTGCCATGTATTAAACCAGTGTCTAAACCCCATTTTAAATACCCAGTGTGAAAACAACTTTTTTTTTTTTAAATGAATCTTTATTGTTCAGATTACAATTGTTTCTCCTTTTTCCCCACATATCTCCCCACCACCCAGTTCCCACCCCCCCTCTGCTCTTACCTCCCCCCCCCCCCCGCTGTCCTTATCCATAGGTGTATGATTTTTGTCCAGTCTCTTCCCATACTCCCCACACAGACACCCCTTTCCCCCTGAGAATTATCAATCCACTCCCATTCTATGCCTCTGATTCTAATAAGTTTACCAGTTTATTCTGTTCCTCAGATTTTTAATTCACTTGACTTTTAGATTCACTTGCTGATAGATATGTATTTGTTGTTCATAATTTTTATCTTTCTTCTTCTTTTTCCTCTTTTTAAAGAATACCTTTCAGCATTTCATATAATGCTGGTTTGGTGGTGATGAACTCCTTTAGCTTTTTCTTATCTGTGAAGGTCTTTATCTGCCCTTCAATTCTGAATGATAACTTTGCTGGGTAGAGTAGTCTTGGTTGTAGGTTCCTGCTATTCATCACTTTGAATATTTCTTGCCACTCCCGTCTGGCCTGCATGGTTTCTGTTGAGAAATTAGCTGATAATCGTATGGGAGCTCCCTTGTAGGTAACTAACTGTTTTTCTCTTGCTGCTTGTAAGATTCTCTCTTTGTCTTTTGCTCTTGGCATTTTAATTATGATGTGTCTTGGTGTGGTCCTCTTGGGATTCCTTTTGTTTGGGGTTCTGTGAGCTTCCTGGACTTGTAAGTCTATTTCTTTCATCAGGTGGGGGAAGTTTTCGTTCATTATTTCTTCAAATAGGTTTTCAGCATCTTGCTCTCTCTCTTCTTCTGGTACCCCCATAATTCTGATGTTGGTTCGCTTGAAGTTGTCCCAGAGGCTTCTTACACTATCTTCAACTTTCTGAATTCTCTTCTCTTCATGCTTCTCTGGAGGAGTGTCCTTGGCCTCTTTGTATTCCAAATCTTTGAGTTGATTCTTGCAATCCTCTAGTCTGCTTTTGGGTCTCTGTATAATATTTTTTATCTCAGTCAGTGTATGTTTAATTTCTAGTTGGTCCTCATGGAATTTATCGGCCTTTTCCATGAAATTCTTGAAAAACCTTATAACCGTGGTTTTGAACTCTATGTCCAATCGCTTGTTTTCCTCCATTTCTTTGGTTTGTGATCTGTTTCCTTGCCTTCTCATATTCTCTGCTTCCCTGAGTTGGTAGGGTAGTTTTGTGTACTAGGTGTCCTATTGGTTCAACGGGTCAGCCTCCCAGTTACTTGAGGTGGACACTCTTGGTGTACCCTTGTGTACTGTGTGTTCCCCAGCAGGAGCTACAGCAAGGGCTAGTTATCTCCTCCTTTGCTTGGGCGGTTTTGGAGCAGTCTTACTGGAGCTGCAGTTGGTTAAGCTGCCACAGAACAGGCCATTTATATGTAAAAACCGCTGTGTGGAGCCTGGGCGGGTTTGTAGAATGTGCGGGGCGGGGCCTCAGGGCGGGGCCTCAGGGCTGGGCAGGGTCTCAAGGCGTCACTAGGCTGGGGCGTGGCCAACAGCGATGGCTGCCGTCAGCCGTCTCTGCCTTTCCCGTTTCCAAGTCCCTGCGCTCCAGCGCAGTAAACAATGATTGCTGGGCGCACCACCGCAAAAAAGTCACTCTCACTTTCCGACCCGATGGCCGAGAGTCCAGCTTCTCCCCGTAGGTGTCTGGGTCCCCCGAGTGTCCCCAGAAACTGGATTTCAGAGTGATCGGGAGCTTGTCTCCCTGCGGGTTGAAGAAAAGCCGCGCACCCAGCCGCCCGCCGCCGGCCCGATTCGCGTGCCTCCGTACCTCAGCTTTTCAGCGATTGTGCTTCTTTCTCTTCTTAGTTGTAAATCTTCCACTCAGCCAGCTTTCCCGTGGTTCTGGGTGGTAGACGTTTTTGTCTTTTAGTTGTGTTTTTGAAATTGTTGTGTGAGGCAGCAGATTAGTTGTTTAACTATGCCGCCATCTTGGTTCCTCCTATCCTCTAGAATATTCTTGCAGTAAAAATTTTCAGAATGGGCAGATGGAATTACTCAAGCTTGACATATAGCCTGAAATCTGTAGTCAATATTCCCACTCTTGGAATTAAAACAGGACCCTTGGGATCTTTCATATCAGAGGTTGTTCAGGCCCTTCAACCATTCCAAGGCAACCAAGGCCCTGGGGAAAAAAACAACCTGAAAACAACTTTTGTTTTTAAAGTTATATGAGTGTTTACAAAAGATTTCACTTTGACCTGGGTGGTGTGGTTCAGTGTTGAGCATTGACTGTGAACCAGGAGGTCATGGTTCAATTCCCAGTCAGGGCACATGCCCGGGTTGTAGATTCCATCTCCAATAGGGGGTGTGCAGGAGGCAGCTGATCAATTATTTTCTCTCATCATTGATGTTTCTGTCTCTCTCTCCCTCTCTCTTCTTCTCTGAAATCAATAAAAATATATTTTAAACAAATTTCACTTTTCCATTAGAATATAGTAACTATGATTGAATTTAGGGAATGAAATATATTACATGATACAACATTTACAATAACTCATTGAATTATTAGTGAATTCAAATGGAATATTGGAATGCTATGGGGAACTTTGGAGGACTTGTTCTTTCATATGGTTCTGTTAAGTAGGGAAGGTTTTTCAGAGACAGAGAATGGGGATTATTTTCTACTGTGGCAGTCTATGTGGGAATTTTATAGTTTCACTTATATACATGAAATACTACTCTAACCTATCTCTAGTACATAAAATTCTTACTTGTATAAGGATCTAAAATTGCTAAAACCCAAGGTAATGACAATAACATATTTTTCTGAATTTGTATGTGAAGCCTAAATGGCCCCATTCTGCCACCTTCTGGCTGACTCCGGCTCATGTTGCTCTGAACTAAGTGTCATCTACCTGTCCCTGCCTGGTTGGCACCGGATCATTTATTTGGGGGTCTGGGAGATTTCAGATGTGGTCAGTTTAAGCTATAGTGTGGTTCTAATGACTTAGGCTCATATTTACTTCTTAGTTCTAAAATGTGTTCGAGTTTATAGAATAGGGTATCACATGATGATGTGGGGGGCTCTTTCTTCTAGTAGTATGCAGTTACAACTACTTTTGGCTTTTCCAAAATATTAAAGTTTCTTCTGACATTATTTGATGTTAAAACTATATCAAGGGTTTTAGCTATCACAGTCACAGTAACAAAATTATTTGGAGAGTGATCTGTAAATGAAAGTTATTTAAATTACTGCTAAGTTCTTATAGAGAAACTAATATTGTAGTCAACATTAGAACTCTAAAAGTAGAAACCATATGCATGTTAGTGAAATCTTAGTGCTTTATGTCCTTGGATTTGTGACTCTTCCGTGTATTTTCATTAAAAAACATTTTGGTAGAACCCTGGCTGATGTGCTCAGTGGTTAGAGCGTCAGTCTGTGCAATGAAGAGTCATGGGTTCGATTCCTGGTCTCAGTGAAGGGCACATACCTGGTTGCAGATTTGATCCCTGGCCTGCCCGTCAGGATGAGTTCGGGAGGTAGCCAATCTCTCTGTCTCTTCCTTTTCCTGTTCCTTCCCCTCTCACCCTCCCTCCCTTCCTTCCACTCTCTAAAAAAATCAATGGAAAAAAATATCCTCACGTGAGGATTAACAAAACAACCCCAAAACATTTGGGTAGAGATTTAAAACTGGAAAATGTAATTCACTTAAAGTAAGTATGATATACTTCTTAGGGGAGGTAGGGAGAGGAATTAAAACAGAATATAGAATATTGCAGTTTTGTGACCTTTTCAACATACTTTACCTCTCTGTGCCTCAGGAAAATGAGATAATAATACTCATCTTAAAGGTAGGTTGCTGTGAGGAATAAATACCTTATTTTTCTCATGTAGAATGCTTAGAATAATGCTGGACATATAATAAGTTGGTGTTCTCATCAATCTTCTAACATTTAGAATATATTACATATTTTATATAAGTATATAGTTTCCAAAATATCCTAGACAATAAATTTTGTATTTTTATAGTTTTATATCTAATATGAAATTAAAATAGAGAAATTGAAGGTAGTAGAAGTGCATAGCCTTCTAAAGTAGAACTGTGTGTGATATACTGGGGCCGAACAAAGGCCCTGTGTTTCTCTCCCTGACTCATCCTTCACTTAAGAAAACCTCATGAAAGAGTTATGGTGTCTCTTAAAAAAATCAGTTCAAAACATATATTGAATGCTTACTATGTGATCACCATTGTGTGGGATTCCAGAAGTAGACAATTATGGTAGGAGCACACAAGAAGAGTTAGAAGTATAATTATGTAATTACCAGAGGTCTGGTGCATGAAATTCGTGCATGGGGGGAGGGGGGGGGGGAAGTGTCCCTCAGCCCAGCCTGCACCCTCTCCAATCTGGGACTCCTCGGGGGATGTCCGACTGCCTGGGATCGGGCCTAAACTGGCAGTCGGACATCCCTCTCACAATCCGGGACTTCTGGCTCCTAACCACTCACCTGCGTGCCTGCCTGCCTGATTGCCCCTAACCACTCTGACTGCCAGCCTGATAGCCCCCTATCCGCTCCCCTGGCGGCCTGATTGATGCCTAATTGCTCCCCTGCTGGCCTGATTGTCCCCAACTGCCCTCCCCTGCAGGGCTGAGGGGACTGCGGGACTGAGGCTGGATGAGGCAGGGCTGAGGGGCCTGGGGGACTAAGGCTGGATGAGGCGGGGCTGAGGGGACTGGGAGACTGAGGCTGGATGAGGCGGGGCTGAGGGGACTGGGGGACTGAGGCTGGATGAGGCGGGGCTGAGGGGACTGAGTGCCACCATCTTGTGGCTGTGGGCGCCGCTGTCTTGTGAGGGCATGGCAGTCAATTAGCATATTTCCTTTTTATTGGCTGTGGGCGCTGTCATCTTTCTGAGGGCATGATGGTCAATTAGCATATTCCCTCTTTATTAGATAGGATTATACAGTGTGGTCAGTTCAATAATGTGGGTGTTCATATATTTCATAAGAAAGGGAATGGGAATAATTCCATTAATAAAAGGAAGGAATTTCTATTAGTGTAATAAGAAATTTCTATAGCTATACAAGGTGGTGCTAATTCTAAAGAATGTCTTTTTTCAGTCCCACAGTCCAAATGTGCTTTCCTGTTAGCTTTGCAAACAGTAGTTTGAAATAAATATACTGTTGCTTTGGCCCAGTCCAATGATTATTTTGTCCATTTCAAACATTCCCCAGGTTTGAGGAGTAAGACATGCATGGCACTTCCTCTGAGATGGCAGCACCGATGTCATTTATGTTATTTTTCACACATAAAAATGGGACGTCTGTGCTTCATTTTTGACCCTGGTTTACCTGCACATTCTCACATTTCATATTAGTACTACTGTGGTACTGCCTTTCATATCCAGAATGCTTTGTCATACATCACTCGAAGAATGAGTTTTCAGGCATTTGTGTTTAGTGAGGAAGAGCAGTCTTCCAGCATGGTGATTCTGAAAAAAGGTACACTGTATTTTTCTGGGTGGGCTTTTGCAATGCTGCCGTCTGAGCCTCCAGTCCCCTGTGTTCACCTCCCTGTTCTGGGGATCCCTGCCTCCCTCACTGCAGTCAGATTCCTGAGGCCTGGAGCGTGGCCTTATCTGTGCTGATGGGGACTCCTGCGAGTGCCAGGAGTGGCTCCTTTTGTGTACTGGTGATGGGGTCGGAGGAATACGTTTCACCTTCTCCCCTTCTGTGTCAGGTCCTTAGACACCTCCATGGAGCGTTAGCTATTGGGCTGCCTGGCCATGATCTTGGGTTGTGCATCAGTAGTGTTCCATCAGGAAGGTTCTATCAACATAAAGGGTTGTAAGGTCTATAGGGAGAGAGTGCCTGCATCGTCCATGATTAGAAGTTTCATATTTTCATATTTTATATGTTTCAATACCCTGAAAATAGAATCCCACTTTTCCCACTCCTGTCTTCTTATTATGTTTAAGACCTGTATTAGTTAGTTTTCTTTTACTGCTGTAACAAATAACCATACATTTCGTGGTTTGAAACAACACCCCCTTTATTAGCTCACAGTTCTGTAGGTCAGAATTCTGGGAGGGTCTTATCTGCCATTTCTGGGGAAGAATCTACTTCCACCCTCATTCATATTATGACAGAATCGAGTTCTTTGTTATAGGACTGAGGTCTCTGTGTCCTTGCTGACTGTCATCCGGGGGCTGCCTAAGCCCTAGAGGCCCTTCTCTGTCCTTGCACGTGGACGAATATCCCCGAGCCAGCAGTAGTGTGCTGAAGCCTTTTCATGCTTGGAATCTGACAGTTTCCTGTCCTGGCGCTCTTCTGCTCCAGCTGGAGAAAGTTTTCTATTTTTAAGATGTAATGTGATTAGAGTGGGCTCACCTAGATAATCCACAAGACTCTATTTTAAGGTTATTAATTGGTAACCTAATTACATCTGCAAAGTCCCCTTGGCCATGTATTGTAATATGTTTACCGGTTCCGGGGAATAGATGGAACCAATGAGGGCGGGGAGGGGTCATTCTGCCTATCACAGATCCCTTGTTTACCTTTCAAATAGAGTTTTGAACCAAAGCCGGAGATTGTATGTGCAAAGGCGTAGAGTTAAGAAAGGGAATGTTGTACTCAAGATATGGAAGTTAAGTTATTATTATTACTAGGGGCCCGGTGCACGAAATTCGTGCACTCGGGGGGGGGGGGTCCCTCAGCCCAGCCTGCCCCCTCTCACAGACTGGGAGCCCTCAGGGGATGTCCTACGGACAGCTTAGGGAGCGGGCCTAAGCTGCAGTCTGGCCTCCCTCTAAGGGAGGCGACCGAGCTGATCAGAGGAAGGCGTCACCTCCATCACCCTGCTGCTGCAGCCACTGCCAGCCACCACAGCCACCAAGGTGTTTTCATCAACACGGACTCCAGTCCCTTCACCATGAAAAAATGAGAACTTTCTTAGGCATTTTCAAGATGTGTCTTTCATAGGATATGACATTTCTAACTTATTTTTTTTTTTTTATCCTCACCTGAGGATATGTTTCCATTGAGTTTTAGAGAGTGTGGAAGAGAGAGAGAGGGAGAGACAGAGAGAAACATCAGTGTGAGAGGGACACTTTGATTGGTTGCCTTCTGCATGAGCCCTGACCTGGGCCTTGGCCAGGGAGGAGCTTGTAACCTAGGTACATGCCCTTGATCAGAATCAAATCTGGACCCTGCGGTTGGCAGGCCAAGACTCTATCCACTGAGCCAAACCGGCTAGGGCAGGATATGACATTTCTTAGCCCCTCCAGCAGCGGACCTTCGTTTTCTTCTCCAGGAGTGTGGTGGAAAAACCCTAGATCACCTTCTTGGATTTTTATTACCCAAGTTACCAAGAACACTGCAAGTGGTGGCAAACAGGGAGCTTAGCCAATGAGCAGCCAGAAAAGGTGTTTATGCTGGAACTGGTTTGGCTCAGTGGATAGAGCATCGGCTTGCAGACTGAAGGGTCCCAGGTTTGATTCCTGTTAAGGGCATGTACCTTGGTTGGGGGCACATCCCCAGTGGGGAGTGTACAGGAGGCAGTTGATCGATGTTTCTCATCGATGTTTCTGACAGTCTATCCCTCTCCCCTCTTCTCTGTAAAAAAAATCAATAAAATATATTTTTTTAAAAAAAGAAAAGAAAAGGTGTTTTTTTTGCAGCCCATCTGCAGAGGATCCTGTCTCGTGTCCACTAGGCTAGGAGCGTGGACCTGGTGAACAAATGTGCGGCAGCTGCTGGGGGCACGCCTCCAATCCCAGCAGCCGTGCATTCGCTGTTTCCGCCGGGCGGGGGGGCGTGGACCCGGGCCACTTAGCGCGGATGCACGCGCAAGCAGCCGCTTGTTCCGGGACCCAGCCTGCTTGGCACCTCCAGCCACTCGTCCCAGGACCTGGGCCGCTTGGCATCAGTGCTCGTAGGCCACTCCTGGCCAGGGGCATTCTGGGACCCTGGCCACTCAGGGCTTACATGCAGGCCTGCAGGCTCAGAGTGGTCTGGCTCCCAAAGATGACCCTGGAACCCAGGCCGCTTGGCACCCACGTATGCAAATTAACCCGCCATGTTTGTTGGGTTAATGTGCATACTCACTCCTGATTGGCTGGTGGGTGTCACGGAGGTCTGGTCAATTTGCATCTTTCTCTTTTATTAGTGTAGATTGTTTGTGATACAAGTTGATGAAATGGAGCTAAATGGAGGCCTGTTTAAGGTGGGCAAGGTCCTTGATTACTGTGCTAAAAGTTAGGGCTTTGTAGGCCATGGGAATTCACTTGAGTTTGTTTTTCTTTGGGATGGCAAAGGATTGTGTTTTAGAAAAACGATTGTGATTTAGTAATATGACAAATATCATAAGAGTGGGAACTAAGACATTGGCAGTTTGGAGAGAAGAGGAATTACAAAATGACTGTGACCTTGGTATTCATATCAGACTCTTGGTCAGCATTAAGAGGAGGATTTATTTACTATTTAAAGTAAATTTAAGCCATTCTTTCTTTTCCTGGACAACCAGAAATGTAAAACAGTTGATAACAGATATGCATGTGATGAAGATAGAATTTAGTATGCAATGATGTATTCCACACTCACATCCAAATTGAAATCTCCAATTTGATGTCTAATAAATATGTCCAACAAAATCTTTCTTTATAATAACTTTCTTCCAACTTTTTCCTTCTTTACTCTTCCTCTTCTTAGTAATTGGCATCACTATTTACCCAGATGCTAAAGCAAAAAGTATAAGTATTGTTTTTTATAACTTCCGTTTATTTATTTCTAGGTTCAGTCTATCAGCAAATCTCTTTGTTTCTCCAACGTATATATGAAATTTGTCCAGTTCTCTCTCCCTCCCAGTTCAAGAGGCCACATTTCTTACCTGGACTGTTGCCAGTAGTCTTCAACTGTTTTCCTTGCTTCTGCTGCTGCCTGCAAACTCCACAGACCATTTCCCAACCCATTCTCTGCCCAGTAGTCATGTTGTTTCTGCCTAATTCATCTCTCAAAGTCTTTAAGTCATTATTTCTTCTGCCTGGTAACTTCTTCCATCATTCCTGACTTTTTCCTTTTCTTTATATTTCAGGTCTTAATGACTCGAAAGTCACATTTCTCAGATATTTTTAGATCATCCTATATAAAATAGTTCTCTCCCTGCAGGTTACTTTCTGTCGTATCTTCTGTTTCCTTCACATTTCCTGAAAAGGAGAGTGAACGGGGAGACTACGGCATGTCATATTTATTTGTACCTCAGCCTTCATTCATGTTGTTTTATCTTATTAAATTGCCCTTTTTACTTTTTCTGGCTTATCTAAATTCTATCCTTCAAATTTTTACCTCTCCTCAAAATTCTACCTGTCGTACTTGAATTTTATGTATTCCACTTTATTTCCCTCAATACCTAGTGTACACTGAACTCCCCTTTATGGTATTTTAAATTTCTTTAGCTCTTTAAAACCCTTAAGAAAGAAGTACCAATAGTCAGGGATGTTAGAATTCTAAAATGGTCAAAGTTTTAATTTTATATTCACTGTGGTGTCTTCCATTTAGATCAAGTGGCTGAAATTCCTCCATGTATTCACAAACGTGTGAGTTAGTGTATCTGAAGGGTTATTTTGTTAAGCAATTGTTATCTCAAGCCACAAAAGTTTAACTCCATAGAGAAATTTGTCTCTCTTCTACAGTTATGTATTTAATTTTATCATATAAATCTTGAGTTATTACGTATGGTAAATATTACTGGCTTTACCGTGACTTTTAAATTCCTTGGGTAGTTACATTTACATAATTACTTTATGTTCTCTATAATACAGTGCTTGGACATTGTTAGATGTTCAGTACACATTTGTGGGTGGTTGTGTATTCTCTATTTCTTCGTTGATTGTGTAAAAAAAAAGCCCTGGCCCATTGGACTATGTCAGCTTCTTAACTCAAGCTTCTAAATGAGTGCATTACACCAATAGCAACCACACTTTTCTGAAAAGATAATAACACTACTTCCTTTTGGGAAATATATGCCATTCTTCCACAGAATAAAATATTCACTAGTAGAATCTGATTCAAGACATGGCCAATGTGTCCTATTTGAGTGAATTAGACAAATTGAATAAATTTCACTGTGCATGTTACCTGAAATGCAATTTAGAACGTGTATGTTTGCACACGGGGTGAAGATGTGTAAGGGAGGAAAACCAAAGAATAGAATAAGTTTAGAGAGTAAGGTGTGCAACAGGAAAAATATTCTATAATTTTAAGATTAAATCTCAATTTTTCAATTGGCCTATTCGTCTGAGCTGTACCTTCACAGTTTTTTCTCCAGTGGTATAGCTTTTTTCCTACCTTAACTTGAGGTAGGATGGCTAGAGGGGGCTGCAGTAAAAGGGATGAACTCCCCAAACTGAGACAGGGCTCTGGTAAAAAATTTCCCTGAAAGAGCAAGCCTTTGTCAGAAAATGCTCTAGGTATCTATATATATAAAACCCTAGTATGCAAATAGACCGAACAGCAGAACAACCAAACAACCGAACAGCTGGTCACTATGATGTGTGCTGACCACCAGGAGGTGCACGTGGGACATGGTGGGCGGCGGTGGCAGCTAAGTTTAACAGTTAGAAAATAGTGATCTATCAAAATCTGAAAAACAGGTGCATCAGTGGTTTAAGCATATCATTAGTAAGCATGATAATTTTCTACTGTCCCTTAAAAATACCTATAAGACATAGGACTTGTATTCTAAAGCCTTTACTTGTTGGAAGGAAGAATAAAAACTGAAAACAAAAATGCTGTTCTGTGAAATTCTGCAGGAGGTGTACTCAATTGTATTAGTATTTAAAAATCTAGGAACTGCATACATAAGAAGAAGATCCCAAGAAAGGTCCACTTGTCACTGTCACAGGAGTAGGGAAGAGTAATTATATGAAATACTAGGGCCCAGTGCACAAATTAGTGCACTTTGAAAGGAACTGTGGGCTGCGAGGCTGTGGTGGGCACAGGGGCGGGTCTTGGCCCATCCTCCACGCCCCTCCTGCCATGGCCTTTGGTCCCCTGTCTGCTGGCAGCCCCGCTCCCGCCGCTGCCACTCCCACGTGCTGACAGCGCCGGCCCCACTCGCACCCGCTGACGGCGCAGAGCAATTGGGGCGGGCACCGTCAGCAGGTGTGAGCGGTGGCTGCTGCCCCGATCGCCCCTCAGGAGCAGGGGGAGGTGGAGAAGCCCTCAGGGGCAATCAGGGCCGGCGCTGGGTGCCAGTAGTAGGTGCGAGCAGTGGCTCTGGCGCTAGCAGCGGATGCAAGCAGGGCTGGCACCAGCAGCAGGTGCGAGCACTGGGTAGGACCGCGGTGTGCGGAAGCAAAGAATTTTCAGTATCCACCAGAGGCTCGCCCCGATGACAGTGACCAGCGCCCCACCTTGGTCTGGTGCCCCCGCTCAACCTGCTCCACCATCCCACCACCGCCGCCGCCCACCATGTCCCGCATGCACCTCCTGGTGGTCAGCGCACATCATAGTGACCGGTTGTTTGGTTGTTCTGCTGTTCTGTCTATTTGCATTTTAGGGTTTTATATATATAGATACCTAGAGCATTTTCTGACAAAGGCTTGCTCTTTCAGGGAAATTTTTTACCAGAGCCCTGTCTCAGTTTGGGGAGGTCATCCCTTTTACTGCAGCCCCCTCTAGCCATCCTACCTCAAGTTAAGGTAGGAAAAAAGCTATACCACTGGAGAAAAAACTGTGAAGGTACAGCTCAGACGAATAGGCCAATTGAAAAATTGAGATTTAATCTTAAAATTATAGAATATTTTTTCTGTTGCACACCTTACTCTCATATCAACACACAAAAAAGAAAAAAAACTGGAAAAATGCAGCTATGTAGCAGGGCTCCAGTATAATAACAAGGAGTTACAGCTGAAAGAGCTGCAAGGCGTAGGCTCTCACTGAGCGAGAGTACTGAGAAGAGTCCGTAAAGGGAACCAAACGAGGACACCAGAGGAACTTGAAGCTTCTGATACCTATAGCAAACATTATACACAGCCTACCTCCTGGCCAAATTAACAAGTTACACAGTAAACGTCTATTTATATCTTTTCCTATTGCCCAGTGCTACATGGTGAACTTTAAACAAAAAATTAGATAGCATGTTTAAATGCAAGAAAAATCTGAAGACAAAGCAAGCATCAGAACCAGACTCAGATATTACAGATGTTTAACTTATCAGGTAGGGAATTTATAATGACTAATCAATACGTTAAAGATTCTAATGGAAAAAGTGGGCAATATTCAAGAATACATGAGTAATGTAAGCAAAGAAAAACTCCAAGAAAGAATCAACAGGAAATGCTAGAAGTAAAAAATACTGAAATAGAAATAAATACTTTTGATAGGCTCATCAATAGAATGGATACAGCTGAGGAAAGAATCGGTGAGATTAAAGATAGATCTATAAGAACTGCCTGAAGTAAAATGCAAAGAGAAAAAAATATTGGATAAAAACCCCAAAATCCAAGAGCTATGGGACAACTTCCAAAACTGTAACATGTGCTTAACTGGAATACCAGAAGGAGGAGGAAAAGGAGCAGAAGAAATATTTGAATAATTGCAGAGAATATTACAAAGTTAATGACAGACACCAAACACAGGCCCAGAAAATTTAGTACCAAGCAAAATAAATGTAAAAATAATCTGGGCACATCATATTCAAACTGAAGAAAACCAGAAACTAAGAAAATCTTGAAAGTACACACAGGGGGTGGGGGAAAAAAGAGAGTGGAATAAAATATTTAAATGTTGAAAGGGAAAAAAATGCTAACCGATAATTCTATATCCAGTGAAATTATATTTCAGTAGTGGAAGACATGCTTTCTCAGACATACAAAAACTAAAGGTATTTATTGCTAGCAGACCTGTCCTGCAAGAAATGATAAAAGAAGTTTTTCAAGGAGAAGGAAACAATATAAGTTAACAACTTGAATGTACATAAAGAAAGAAAAAGCATTAAATAAGAAAATGAAGAATGAAATACTTTTCTTATTGATCTAAAAGTAACTCTTTGAAGTTATAATAATAACAACGTATACTAGAGGTTTATAGAATGTGGATAAGTGAGGTGAAGGACAACAGTGTCATAAGGGTTATAAGAAAGGATTTGGGAATACTCTGTTATAAGGTACCAGCACTACAAGTGAAGCAGTATAGTGCCATTTAAAGGTGGGTTTAGATCAGTTAAAAATGCATATTGCAAACACTATGACAACCACTAAAAAATTTCCAGAAAAATGTATAATTGATTGTTCAGGGAGGATATTAAATAGAATCCTATAAAATGTCAATTACAATCAGAATAATTCAGACAGGAAAAATGGGAAAAAAATAAAATAAATGCAACGAGTAGAAAACAATTAAAATGTAATAGATGCTAATCTATGTCATAGTCACTTTAAATGTAAACAGCATAAATACACTAACTAAGAGACAAAGATTGTCAAAGAGGATTAAAAAAACAACTAAGCTATATGTAAAATCCCTTTAAAGAACCAGGTAAAAAGAAAAGGAATCATGAAACATGAACCATGCTGTCACTAACCAAAAGGACAGAGTCTGGAGCAGCTGTGTTAATTTCAGACAAAACAGATTTCAGGACCATGCAAATGATGATGGCTACAAAGGGGACAGTACATAATGAATTGGTAATCAATTATTTAAGAAAATTTAACAATCCTAAACATATGCACTTAACAGAGTGTCAAAACACATGAGGCAAAAGCTGAGGGCATTGAAAGGAGGAATAGACAAACCCATTACTATAGTTGGAAACTTCAACACCCCTCTTTCAATAATTAATAGATCAGGCAGGCAGAAAATCAGTATGTAGATGCCCTGGAAAACACTATCAATCAGCTTGATTTAATTAATGTTTATAGAATATACCATTCAACAACAGCAGAATATACATTCTTCTTCAGCTTACATGGAACATTCAGCAAGATAAATCACATTCTGGGCCATGAACCACACCTTAACAAGTTTTTTAAAAATAATACTTATGCAAAGTGTATTCACAATCCACAATGGAATTAATGGAATTAATCTAGAAATTGATAATAGAAAATAAGCTGGAAAATCCCCCAGTGTGTGGAAATTAATTTAAAAACACACTTCTAAATAACACATTGGTCAAAGAAGTGTTAAGATAAATTTTGAAATATTTCTAAGTGATAATGAAAATATAATTTATCACAATTTGGGGGATTTAGAAAGGCAGTGCATAGAGGGCAATTTATAAATACATAACTAGAAGAAATATCTGAAATCTATAATGTAAGGTTCCACCTTAGGAAACGAGAGAAGAAGAGCAATTTAAACCCAATGCAAGCAAAAGAAAAGAAAAAATAGAGGTGAAATTGAAAAAAAATTTAAAAAACAAAATTTTGTTCTACAAAAAGATAAATAAAATTGTTATTTAGCCAGACTAATCAAGGGGCAAAAAGATAGAAGACACACATTACCAATATCAGAAATGAAAGCTAGAATATCACTATAGCCTCTACGGGGATTAAAAAGTAAGAAAGGAATACTATGAAACACCATGCCCACAGATTTGATAATTTAGATTAAATGGATCAATTTCTTGAAAGACTTTTAAACTACCAAAACTCACACAAGTAGAAATAGATCATCTGAATAAGTCTATATTAAAATTAAAATTTAAAATTATAATTAAACAATTTTTTAAAAAAACAAAGCATCAGGAACACATGGATTCACTGGTGAATTCTAACCAAACAAAAATTATAAGATAACAAACAATTCCATTAAAAAGTGGGCAAAATGCCTGAGCAGATATCTCACTGAAGATACTGGTGACAAATAAGCATATGAAAAGTTGCTCAACATATTTGTCATTAAGGAACTTCAAGTTAAAGCAACGATGAGAAACACTGTATCTTTTAGAATGGCTAAAATTAAGACACACACAACTAACTGCGATTGATGACAAGGATGCAGAGCACAGAAACTCTTCATTACTGGTGGTAATGAAAGCAGCCACTTTGGAAGTGGCTGCTTTCGGCAATTTCTTGCAAAACTAAACATAGTCTGAGCATACAATCCAGCAATCCACATGCCCAGAAATTTACTCCACTGATTTAAAAACTGTGTTCACACAAAACCTGCACATGAAAGTTATAGCAGCTTTGTTCGTTCATAATTGCCTCAAACTGGAGGCAACCAAGATGTCCTTCAGTAGGTGAAGGACAAACAAACTGGTATTCCATGCAATGCAATGTTATTCAGCAATAAAAAGAAATGAGCAATAAAGCCACAAAAAGGCATGCATGAGTTTTAAATGCATATTGCTAAGTGATACACGAGTCTGAAAGTGTGTGTAATGAATGGTTTCGGTTGTATGCCATTTTGGAAAAGGAAGAATTCTAGCACTGGTAAAAATGTTGGCAGGTGCCAAAGATCAGGGAAACACAGGAGATTACTAAGGTGGTAATCTATGCTCTAGTCTATGATATATAATTGGGGATACATGACATGCATTTGTCCAAACCCATAGCACTTACATTACACAGAGTAAACCTTAACCTTTTGCACTCGGATGTCGAGTGTGACTCGACACAGTTAGCATCCGGTAGCAGCTCTTTTTATACTCTTTGAATGTATCAATAATTTGAAATACAAAAAATCCAAATAAATAAGTTTGTATGAAAAGAAATTCCAGTTTTTTATTCTACTGCCACGCTTTGTAAAACCTGGGGTATTTAAAAAATTAAATCCCGAGTAGAATAAAGGAATCGAGAAAAAAGCAAGTGAGTGCAAAGGGTTAATGTATGCAGAATTTTAAAAACATTGTTTAGAAAGTCGGGGGATCCCAGAATGAAATCCGAATGTGACAAAAACAATCTTAACTGTATTACAAATGTATCACCATCACCCAAAATGAGGCTAAAGGTGCTGACCTAAGTACATTTGGAAATGTGTGGAAGTCTGTAAGACTAGACACACACACAAAAAACCTGTACATAGTAGTGTAGTCTGGTTGACAAAGGTGTTTCCCATGAGAATGAGGTGTTAAAACTGTACCAGGTTAACAATTCTGATATTGCCACGTCTGTAAACTGAAATTCAACAAGTAAGTAAACGGGTGGTGAAAGCCAGGCTGCTCACTGGAGTGGGAGTTTTCAGATAAGCAAGAGGACAAAGCTAAAGTGAATCACGCAATAATGAATTAAAGTTGAAAACACCAAGAACTTATTTACCGTATTGTAGACAAAGATGGTTACATATAGAAACACTTCATAGACATCAGTATACATACACATTGTAGGTACGTATATTTCTTTGTCAGCTGAAAGAGCCTACTTGCAACAACACCCCAGCAGCTGCAAGCACACCTGGTTCCCAGGTCTTGGTTTCTAATACCCTTCTCCAATAAGCAGAGCGAGGGCTCCTTGGCTGATTCTAGAACTAAGGCAGGAAGCATAGAAAATGAGCACAGGGCATTTAAGTGCTCGAGCGCGCACGCACACACACACACGCGCGCACACACACACACACACACACACACAAAATTGTGTATCAAAGGTACGTAGGAAATTCAAAGAGTTATTTTATTAACTATAAGAAACCAGTATTTTGTGATATCTTATGGCAAGCAAAAGCGATTCACTCTGAAAATTGTTATAATTTATAAAATTAATGCAGAATGAATAAGAACTTGGTAACCTAAAGTTGATTACACTTTAGTTTATCATACATTATTTAATTAGACTATTAATAAAGTATAAGATATAGCATTACAGCAATTTTTGGGTACATGACTAGACATCTTAGTACAAATTGAAGTTCTGAAAAAAACCATCAGGAAGAATAACAAGCAATATACCTCTTTAAATTAATATGAATTATGAAGGAATTCAATTTTAGTTAAAGCTGCAGTTGTTTCTTTCTAGCAGTAGATGTCAGTAGAGTTCTTTTAATAAAAATCAAAGGCCTGAGTACCTCCATAGCAACAGCTTCCTGGTCACATTACCATATATAGGAACATTGCTCTTAGGACTAAAGATTCTACTTTCTCTAAGGACTTTGCAACAAATGGAAACACTTTAATTAAATTTTTTTAAAAAGTACAGATTTCAAATACAGCATTTGCTAGATACTTATCCAGTGAGGCTCACTTTCTTTTCCCTGTAGTAATTTTGTTTTAAGGTTTATGCATTTTTTAAAATAAATTATTCTTAGTGTTCTAATAAGGAATCTGAAATATCTGTACTAAACTCAAGCAACAATGATTATAAGTCTGGCTGGACATGTTGTGTTAAAAGTGGATATGGTGAGGCTGAAATGGTAGGATGTTTGTGCATTGACAAGGGAATACTGTGAGTGTAATATTTTGAGGAAGTTAATATGTCAGAGATAAGTGATTGGAAGAAATAACTAGACACAGAGAAAACAAGAAGTTATTTCAGAAATCCACATTTGCACTAATAAAAACAAAACTCAAAAAATGAATAAAATTTAGCAACTGATTGAATATAGAGAAAAAGGAGTTAAAAGACATTACTTCTGTGGCTGTTGTTTTTATATATGAA
Source organism: Eptesicus fuscus (assembly GCF_027574615.1). Lineage (NCBI taxonomy): Eukaryota > Metazoa > Chordata > Mammalia > Chiroptera > Vespertilionidae > Eptesicus > Eptesicus fuscus. The sequence continues at coordinate 61,974,715 of NC_072481.1, forward strand.
CAACTTGGTGGTTGTTGGATAATTTACAACTGTGGACTATCAAATAAAATTAAAATATATTCAAGTGTTTGATCATTTTACTTAGACTTTTAATTTGTTAAAAATGAATGGATACTTCAACATCTATTTATTGAGTATATAATACATACATTGCATTTATGAATTCAAATAATTCACAATTTGAGGCATATATTTATAAACAGCAATTTTTTAAGATCAAGGAAACAGAAGAAAGCAGTTTATTTTTCTAGGAAGTATGTGGGAAACTTCAATGAGGAGGTGACATTTGTGGTGAGCCTTGAAGTGAATAAATTTCTCTCCAGAGAGCAAGTCAAAGAATTCAGGAATTTTATCTACTTCTGTCCATACAGTCAGTCTGGCTCTGCAGATGTTTATTGAAGAGTGCAGGCACTTTGTTCGTTGTCTGTTTTGTGTTAAAGCACTGTCAGATGTTAAAACAAATGATCTATTATTATATGCACATTCATAAAGAAAGCTACAAATTTAAGTTTAGTCTTCAAGATACTGTTATTTGTTTATTTAGATTGATATTAATTTTATTACACAAAACAAAGTACATAAATAAGCTGTTATTTGGCAAAGTTCTTTAGTCAGTGTTTCGTGTGTGTGTGTGTGTGTGTGTGTGTGTGTGTGTTGTTATGTGTTGTCTTTGATTACATTTTTGTTCCTATGTTTTCTATTTTTCATTATTCCTATTCTATTTGTCAAATAGCTGGAAGGAAGCTTGGACTTAGATATTTTTTAGATAGATTATTTTAAAAGGTTCTTTCTCCCTCTTCTCTCCCTCTCTCTCTCTCTTTCCCTCTCCCTCTCCCTCTCTCCTTCCTTTCTTTTCTTCCTCCCTCCGTCCCTCCCTCCCTCATGTAGAGCTTCTAAAGAGAAAACCACTCAGACTTCTCATTTTTTAATTAGTGTAACAAGACAAGTACTCAAAAAGTATTATTATATGTCACAGGTTACTTTTTTCCTGCAAATGGACAATGGCAAATTTTATTTACTTTTAATTGAAGGCACGCTAAGTGAGACTTTTAAATCAGGGGTCAGGTAAGCTGTAGTTCTCTGTTATGTTTAAAAGTTAACCTGTCTCAGTCAACTAGAAGGAATTTTTTCCTTTCAATTGAAATTTCTTGCTATGGCTGATTTTATGTAATTTTAAGTCTTATATTTTGTGTGTGTGTTTTTAAATTTTTAAACGTTTTAAAATGTACTGCTCATAGGTGCTTGAAAGCAGATTATAAGTTTGATAAGCAATACTAGCATACTTTGTTTTTCACATTCCTGTATGTATTAGACTTAAGTCAATGAGGTTTCTTAAGTGCTAGTTCAGATTATTTTCTTAGTTAAAATATATTATAAATTTGCCTTACAATTTTTGCAATATCTGTCCCATACCAGTTTTTGATGAAAAGTTAACTGTTTATAAGGAGTCTTAAAATCTGTACATTAGCTGAATTCCTAGAAAACACACATGACCATTTTAACATTTTATTTTGAGAGTGGTTTTTTTATATGAACCTTTACTTGTTTGCATAGAGTAGTAATACATATTTAACTACTTTTCCTTTTTTTAAAAATTAGCCTACTATGTATAGATAAAGCTTTATAGTTAGTGCTCTAGTTAACCTGTATATTGATATTAAAACACTCTTAAACATAGAGCCTTTCAGATCTATATTTCAAATCTTTAAAATCCTCATCCCTGGTTGAGATGAAGAGTTTTGCTAAGAAAGGCTCAGTAATGTGCTGTTTTATATTAACAGGAAACAGAACAGCAGTAGTGGTTTGAATACCCTGCAAACAGGAAGTTTGACACATGCATAGCTCTTAGCTTCTGTGTAAGAACTTGTTGAGCTCCTTCTGGAAGAATTTTCAGCTACTTTAAGTAAAGTGTAAATACACATGAATGGCAGCTTATAGAGAACTCTCCGGTAGCCAGTATTCAGGTACAACTGCTCTTCAGAAATTGGAAGGTTTTGCTAGCCGATTGTTTCATAGACACTCTAAAGGTACTGCACATGATCAGAAAACAGCTCTGGAAAATGACAGCCTTCATTTCTCTGAACATACTGCCTTATGGGACAGATCAAGTAAGTTTTGTTTTTAAATAATACATTATAACTGGAAGCTAAAATGCTAACTGGAGTTTTAGAATCAAACATAAAGAACTATGCTTTGTTTGTCTTTTTATGGTTTGCACAAGGACATTTTGCGAGTTGAAGTTGAAAGAGTTCCACAAAAACTCGATTATAAGTTGAGCTGAACCATGTAGTTCATTATTTTGTTTTATCTACAACTTTTGAATATCAGTGGGAAACCTCTACAGAATGTTTACATCATTTCTAGTGTCTGTTTCTGGTTGTTTTGCTTTTTTTGGTTGTTGTTGTTCTTATAAAAAAGTGAAATGTCTAAATTTTAGAAACAATGAATAGTTTATTTTTTAAAATTTCTTGGCTGTATAAGCCTTAAAATTTGAAAGGACACAGAAGATTCTTGAATTTTTAATTAAATTTCTCACTTATTTGCCAACTTTTGTTTTTAAACACGTGTGAAAGTTACTTTAGTTTTGCAAGCAGGATTTCTAATATCAAAGCATAGCATGATTAGTCTATGTGAAATCTTATATTTATAACATCTTAAAAAAATCAAAAGCATTCATAATTATATTTTATGTTACTTATAATTATGGTTAAAGGGGGGAGTTGTTTATGCATGCATCACATTCTTCCCAGGCATGTTAAAAATGTTTGGATTTATTGCTTGCTTTGCTACAAGAGTGATATGTAACCATATTTGGTGACATGAACTTTAAAAGACGTATTTCACATATAAACAATACCGGTACCTCCATTCCACATTATACTTTGAATCTTCCCCAAGGTATTTTTGTTACTCTGATTAAAGGAACAATAGAACTACCCTTATTGCTCTTGCCCTTTTTGGTATGTTTGTTTGATCATCAAACAGCATAGGTTTTGCCTCGTTTTGTTTATATATTCCATAGCAGTTAAGGGGAAAAAAGCCTCAGTTTTAACAAAAACAAGAGTGGTTTACAAAATTTACTCCCTGGTTTATACAGTACCTTCATAGTTCTATAGAAGCTTATTGAGTTATTTTTTTTTTTTACTCCACCTGAATTTTTTTTACCTTCAAGGTATTTGAGAAAGAAAGTAAAGAATTTGTACAATGCTTTTTACTCTAAAGGTTTTCATTATTTATAATTAATTCTTACTACATAGCAAGTTAATAGATGAGGAATTTCAAATATCTTCAAGTTAATGGACTAATGAATATTGAAATATAGTATATTATTAAAATTTACCACGCAACAAAAGTTTATTACTCATACTTTGCTCTCTTCTGTTAAATTGCCATCTCTTAAGGCCTTTTGGAAATCTTTTTTATGCATCTCAAAGATCTTTTAATTAAAAGTTCAATGAGGAATGAGTACAATACTGAACTTGTTTTTGTTTCACTAATACCTGTTCCTCAAAATAGTGGGTATTTAATAAATGTATCTTGAATGAGTATCATGGGCTTGTAATGATTAAAGGTTATGTTTGAACTATACTTTCACCATTTTAAAAGTGTATGGGGCCTTTTGAGACACATTTTCAAGTATAAGTTGTGGAAGATAATATCATGAGCCATGATTTTTTTTCTTTGAAAAAACACACTGATAAAATGCTGTTAACTTTTTTTATTGCAATGTCACAAAATAAAATAAATAGGATTATGTACAAGTAAAAATAGGAGAACCTTGTAACCTTCAAATAATAGGCATGATATAAGAAATACTAAAATAGTAACTGATTATTCATTAATCAAGTGTTCTTTTTCTCTTCTGTCTTTCATATCCCCAAAACATCAAATACACACAACAATTTTATATGTGTACTAATGAGCATGGTGAGCTTACAGCTCTTGTTTCCTATTATGGAATCTGTTGATATAGAGGAGAAAACACTGATACAACAGAAACAGAGGAATCCTTTCAGTGCAAAATTCCAAGGTTTATTTTTGTGATGAAAGCACAAAATTTTATTCATTTATAGAATAAGTTACAGAAGGAGTTTTGACTATATGAAGATTTTATGCAAACCACATTCTTCAAAGCTACTCAAAGCAGCTTACTTGCACAACTTGTTTGACAAGAAAAAGGAATGTAATATCTTTCGATAATAAATACTTGGAATATGATTGTTCCAAAAGTGCTATTTTAAGAAATTAACTAAGGACAGAAGCTACAAGTAATATTTTAAAAAGTAGGTTCATAAACTATGGAGTAAAGATTAATTACCAATTTAGACATGTTTGAAATATAACGAGTTTTAATCCCACTTTCTTCTTTAGTGACATTAAGTATAGGAAGAAATGCAGAATAAAGGCCACATAGTGGTTTCCAGGTGCCTTAAATGTGTTTCATCTTTTACTACTAAATTAAATAACAGGAGTTCCTGTTTGATAACATAAATATTTAACAGCTGATTCCATGCACATATAAGTACATGAAGTTCAAAAGAAAAACATGGAGGAATTCTGCTTTTCATTTTGACTCAAAATGAATAGGAGTATTAACATTCATTGAGTTCTCTTTCTAGCAGATTTATTATAGTTAACTTTTAATAATTCCTTTAAAATGGATTGTAAATAGGGTATTAAGTTATATAGTGATGAATTTGATGAAGTCTTGCACATTTTAAATCTTGGACTTCATACACTTAATGACTGTCTAATTACACCATTTTAAGCACTGAAGAGGTGAATATCATCAAACACGTTACCTGTCCTCCTTTCCTGTGAACTGGCAGCCTGTTTTTCTGGCAGAAACAAGCCCATACTGGGGAATCTTACATTTAAATACTGAACCGATAGCCATTCTGACAGGTGTGAGATGGTGCCTCATTGTCGTTTGATTTGCATCTCTGGGATGATTAGTGACTTTGAGCATGTTTTCATATGTCTCTTGACCTTCTGTATGTCTATTTTCTAAACACGTCTATTTAGGTCCTTTGCCCACTTTTTGATTGGATTGTTTATCTTCCTTTTGTTAAGATGTATGAGTGCCCTATAAATTAAAACCTTATTGGAGATAACATTGGCAAATACGTTCTCCATTGTGATAGGCTCTCTTGTTGTTTTGTTGATGGTTTCTTTTGCTGTGCAGAAGCTTTTATTTTGATGTAGTCCCATTTGTTTATTTTCTCCTTAGTTTCCATTGTCCTAGGAGCCATATCGGTAAAGATATTGCTACAACATATATCTGATATTTTGCTGCCTGTGGATTCTTCTAAGATTTTTATGTTTTCCCATCTCACGTTTAAGTCCTTTATTCATTTTGAGTTTATTGTTGTGTATGGTGTAAGTTGGTGGTCTAATTGCATTTTTTTGCATGTATTTGATCAACATATGATAAGGGCTGGTGAAGATGCAAAGAAAAAGGAACCCTCAGGCACTGCTGGTGGGAATGCCGCCTGGTGCAGCCACTGTGGAAACAGTATGGAGTTTCCTCAAAAAATTAAAAACAGAACTGCCATTTGATCCAGTAATCCCACTTCTAGGAATATATCCCAAGAAACTAGAAACACCAATCAGAAAGGATATATGGGGAAACCAAGATGGCGGCATAGGTGAAACACCTAACCTGCAGCCGGGCACAACAATTTCAAAGGCACAACTAGAGGTCAGAACGGACATCGTCCAGAACCACAGGAGAGCTGGCGGACTGAAATGCCCACAGCTGGGGGGAAGGAGAAGGCCACGGGGACAATCGGGGGGAGCCGTAAAAGCCTGAGGTATGGAGAAACTGGCGGAGACACGAGCACGCGCGCCTGCGGGGAGGATGGAGCCGGAGAGGAAGGGGCGGCTGACGGCCTGGCCGGCGTTCACTGGCAGGAAGGAGATAAAGGCTCCGGAGTGTGCTAAGCGCCGGCTCCGACTGCACTGAGCGCCAGTTCCGGGCGAAACCCTGGGAAGCCAGGCGCAGGCTGGGGGAATGAATCTGGGCTGTGGGGCGCAGGCACAGAGGAGCGGGGGGGAGGCAGAGCTCCAGAGGCGCGCACGGGAAGGGGCGCAAAGGACGGACTGTTGCCTGCGCCACTGATCTGCCCTAGCGGGAAGGAGACATAAGCTCAGGACCGTGCTGAACCCCAGTTCCGACTGCACTGAACCCCAGTTCCGGGCGAAACCCTGGGAAGCCAGGCGCACGCTGGGGGAATGAATTTGGGCTGTGGTGGCGGAGGCACAGAGAAGCGGCGGCTCCAGACGCGCGCACTGGAAGGTGCGCAGAGGACGGACTTTTGCCTGCGCCACTGGGTGGCCCTGCTGGGAAGGAGACAGGGACGCCAGACTGCGCTGAGACCCAGTTCCAACTACACTGAAACCCAGTTCCAGGCGAGAATCTGGGAGTCCAGATTCATTAGGGGAGGGACTGGACTGTTTGACAGTGGGCGAAACTCCAGGGCGGGTTTCTCTCAGAGGTGTTTGCAAGGAATACAGAGGGACACAGACACAGGAGCCTCATAGGGCGGGGCTGACAGGAAGCCAAGGTTGTAGGCTCCACCCTGTAGCTCCGCCCCAGCCAAGCTGAGCAGAAGCTTTTTCCTGCTGAGTGCCTCAGGTAGTGGCTGACCTACACTACATTGGAGACCCAGAAACGAGGGCATCTAGTGGTTGGTGGGAGATGACACCAGATTTCAATCACTTGCATAAGGGAGGCATTCTAGAGGCAGACTCAGTGAGCGCCAAGGCATTGCTGCATCAAGACCCGGCCCACAAACATGTCTCCTGCACAGCAACTCTTCCTATATAGACAAAGAGGGTCCTCACGACCAATTGGCCTGGAGGACAATTCCTCCCAGTGACACCAACAACAATCAAGACTTAACTGTACAAAGGAGGACCAAGATGGAGACATAGGGCGGCAGCCTGATCGTTGCCTACCACAACAATATTGAGACTACGACGGGAGAGCAGAGCAGACACCAGCCAGAAAGACCGGGGGGCTGGCTGAGCAGATGCTCTACAACTAGAATAAAAGAGAGGGGTACGCAGGATGATGCTGATGCCGGTGACCCAAAGTCCACACTTTAAGAACTATGGCTCAGGCGACACAATGGTGGCCTGGAACGTGCTCGGCGCAGTTCCCCCGGCGGTCTCCGGCTGAGGGGACGGCTCCACTCGCTGCCGAGCACAGACAGACGAGCCCCTGGGAGACATGGGGAGGGAGACTCCGTGCTTGCTGACCTCCGAGTCCTTCAAGAATCTCAATGCCCCGAAGTGGCCAGGTGCGCACGCTCAGCGACTGGCCACCGTTGCAGACCCAAGGGCCGACGCAGCGACACCGGACCAGCCCACCGCCGGGCACCGGGCACACCAGAGCCTAGCCGAGCCCGCCGCCCAACAAGTTCTGCGGCAGCCGCCCTGGAGCTCTGAGAAAATGACCGAAGGAATTGCTGAGAGGGAATTGACCAACAGGAATTGGGATCAAGAAGACGAAACCCCGCTGAGACCCGAGTCCAGGCGAGCCTGCGAGCCTCTGGGCTCAGATGTGGTCACACGCCTCTGGGTCTAGGTGAGGCCTCACGCACCTGGGTTTGGGTGAGGCCACGTGCCCCTGGGTCCAAGTGAAGCTGGATTCCGGGTTCGGGTGAGGCCATGTGCCCCTGGGTCCGGGTGAATCTGAACCCTGGGTCCGGGTGAGGCCGTGGGCCCCTGGATCCGGGTAAGGCTGGGTCCCGAGTACGGGTGAGGCCGTGAGCCCCTGGATCCGGGTGAGACCACGCGACCAGGGGTCTGAGAGAGGTAACGCGCCCCTGGGTCCGGGTGGCTTCGTGCACCTAGGTCCAGGTGAGGCCACGTGCCCCTGGGTCTGAGAGAGGCCACGCACCCCTAGGTCCGGGCGAGACCATGTGTCCCTGGATCCGGGTGGGGCCTCGTGCACTTAGGTCCGGGTGGGGCCGCGTGCCCCTGGGTCTGGGGGAGGCCAAGCGTCACTGGGTCCGGGTGAGACCGTGTGTCCCTGGATCCGGGCGAGGCCTCGTGCGCCTAGGCCCGGGTGAGGCCACGTGCCCCTGGGTCTGGGGGAGGCCAGGCGTCACTGGGTCCGGGTGAGACCGTGTGTCCCTGGATCCGGGTGAGGCCTCGTGCGCCTAGGCCCGGGTGAGGCCACGTGCCCCTGGGTCTGGGGGAGGCCAGGCGTCCCTGGGTCCGGGTGAGACCGTGTGTCCCTGGATCTGGGCGAGACCTCGTGCACCTAGGCATGGGTGAGGTCACGTGCCCCGGGGTCTGAGAGGCCAAGCGTCCCTGGGTCCGGGTGAGACCATGTGTCCCTGGATCCGGGTGAGGACGCGTGCACCTAGACCCGGGTGAGCCCAAGTGGCCCTGGGTCTGGGAGAGGCCAAGCGTCCCTGGGTCCGGGTGCGACCATGAGTCCCTGGAGCCGGATGAGGCCTCGTGCACCTAGGCCCGGGTGAGGCCACGTGCCCCTGGGTCTGGGAGAGGCCAAGCGTCCCTGGGTCCGGGTGAGACCATGTGTCCCCGGATCCGGGTGAGGCCTCGTGCACCTAGGCCCGGGTGAGCCCAAGTGGCCCTGGGTCTGGGAGAGGCCAAGCGTCCCTGGGTCCGGGTGAGACCATGTGTCCCTGGATCCGGGCGAGGCCTCGTGCACCTAGGCCCGGGTGAGGCCACGTGCCCCTGGGTCTGGGAGAGGCCAAGCGTCCCTGGATCCGGGTGAGACCATGTGTCCCTGGATCCGGGTGAGGCCTCGTGCACCTAGGCCCGGGTGAGCCCAAGTGGCCCTGGGTCTGGGAGAGGCCAAGCGTCCCTGGATCCGGGTGAGACCATGTGTCCCTGGATCCGGGTGAGGCCTCATGCACCTAGGCCCGGGTGAGCCCAAGTGGCCCTGGGTCTGGGAGAGGCCAAGCGTCCCTGGGTCCGGGTGAGACCATGTGTCCCTGGATCCGGGTGAGGCCTCGTGCACCTAGGCCCGGGTGAGCCCAAGTGGCCCTGGGTCTGGGAGAGGCCAAGCGTCCCTGGATCCGGGTGAGACCATGTGTCCCTGGATCCGGGTGAGGCCTCGTGCACCTAGGCCCGGGTGAGCCCAAGTGGCCCTGGGTCTGGGAGAGGCCAAGCGTCCCTGGGTCCGGGTGAGACCATGTGTCCCTGGATCCGGGTGAGGCCTCGTGCACCTAGGCCCGGGTGAGCCCAAGTGGCCCTGGGTCTGGGAGAGGCCAAGCGTCCCTGGATCCGGGTGAGACCATGTGTCCCTGGATCCGGGTGAGGCCTCGTGCACCTAGGCCCGGGTGAGCCCAAGTGGCCCTGGGTCTGGGAGAGGCCAAGCGTCCCTGGATCCGGGTGAGACCATGTGTCCCTGGATCCGGGTGAGGCCTCGTGCACCTAGGCCCGGGTGAGCCCAAGTGGCCCTGGGTCTGGGAGAGGCCAAGCGTCCCTGGGTCCGGGTGAGACCATGTGTCCCTGGATCCGGGTGAGGCCTCGTGCACCTAGGCCCGGGTGAGCCCAAGTGGCCCTGGGTCTGGGAGAGGCCAAGCGTCCCTGGATCCGGGTGAGACCATGTGTCCCTGGATCCGGGTGAGGCCTCGTGCACCTAGGCCCGGGTGAGCCCAAGTGGCCCTGGGTCTGGGAGAGGCCAAGCGTCCCTGGGTCCGGGTGAGACCATGTGTCCCTGGATCCGGGTGAGGCCTCGTGCACCTAGGCCCGGGTGAGCCCAAGTGGCCCTGGGTCTGGGAGAGGCCAAGCGTCCCTAGATCCGGGTGAGACCATGTGTCCCTGGATCCGGGTGAGGCCTCGTGCACCTAGGCCCGGGTGAGCCCAAGTGGCCCTGGGTCTGGGAGAGGCCAAGCGTCCCTGGATCCGGGTGAGACCATGTGTCCCTGGATCCGGGTGAGGCCTCGTGCACCTAGGCCCGGGTGAGCCCAAGTGGCCCTGGGTCTGGGAGAGGCCAAGCGTCCCTGGGTCCGGGTGAGACCATGTGTCCCAGGATCCGGGTGAGGCCTCGTGCACCTAGGCCCGGGTGAGCCCAAGTGGCCCTGGGTCTGGGAGAGGCCAAGCGTCCCTGGGTCCGGGTGAGACCATGTGTCCCTGGATCCGGGTGAGGCCTCGTGCACCTAGGCCCGGGTGAGCCCAAGTGGCCCTGGGTCTGGGAGAGGCCAAGCGTCCCTGGATCCGGGTGAGACCATGTGTCCCTGGATCCGGGTGAGGCCTCGTGCACCTAGGCCCGGGTGAGCCCAAGTGGCCCTGGGTCCGGGAGAGGCTAAGCGTCCCTGGGTCCGGGTGAGACCATGCGTTCCTGGATCCGGATGAGGCCTCGTGCACCTAGGCCCGGGTGAGCCCAAGTGGCCCTGGGTCGGGGAGAGGCCAAGCGTCCCTGGGTCCGGGAGAGACCATGTGTCCCTGGAACCAGGTGAGGCCTTGTGCAACTACTCCCGGGTGAGGCCACGTGCCCCTGGGTCTGGGAGAGGCCAAGCGTCCCTGGGTACGGGTGAAGCCAGATCCTGGGTCCGGGTGAGGCCGTGCGCCCCTGGATCCATCCGGGTGAGGCTGGGTCCCAGGCCCGGGTGAGACCACGCGCCCCTTGGGTATAGGTGAGGCCACGTCCCCCTTAGTCCGGGTGACGCCGTGCCCCTGGGTTCGGCCGAGACCAAACCAGAGGGAGTCGGACCTCCATTACCACCATTTGTCCACCATCCAGAGCTGAGGGGTCAGTGCTGACATGTACACATAAGGAACTACTGGACATTGAAATTGGGTCTCAAAAGAACTGTTGGTCCAGGGGGAAGCTCGCTACAGATTGATTCATTTGCCTGTCAGCATAACTATTATTGCTCGTCTCACATTCAGTTCTTATTAGTATATATCTAGTGACATATGATCTCGCTCATCTAGGGGAAATGATGAACAACATAGACTGAGGAACAAGAACAGAACCAGAAGCAAGGAGGCATCGATCGGACTATCGGGCCTCAGAGGGAGGATAGGGGAGGGTAGGGGGAGGGTGGGGGGAGGGGGAGAGTTCAACCAAAGGACCTGTATGCATGCATATAAGCCTATCCAACGGTTAAGTTCAACAGGGGATTGGGGCATGCGTGGGAAGAGGGGTGGGATGGGAATGGGGGGATGAGGACAAATATGTGACACCTTAATCAATAAAGAAATTTAAAAAAAAAAAAAAAAAAATAAACCAAAAAAAAAAAAAAAAAGAAAGGATATATGCTTCCCCATGTTCGTAGTAGCACAATTTACAATAGCTAAGATTTGGAAACAGCCTAAGTGCCCATCAGCAGATGAGTGGATTAGAAAACAATGGTACATCTACACAATGGAATACTACGCTGCTGTAAAAAAGAAAGAACTATTACTATTCAAAGCAGTATGGATGGACCTGGAGAGCATTATGCTAAGTGAAATAAGCCAGTCAGAGAAAGATAAATATCACATGATCTCACTCATTTGTGGAATATAATGAACAACATAAACTGATGAATAAAAATAGATCCAGAGACAGAGAAATATCAAACAGACTGTCAAACCTCAGAGGGGAAGGGGATGGGGGGGAATAAGAGATCAACCAAAGGACTTGTATTCATGCATATAAGCATAACCAATAAACACAGACAGTAGGGGGGTGACGGCATGTGCTGGGGGGTGGGAGTACCTGGGAGAGGTCAATGGGGGGGGGAAAGGGAGACATATGTAATACTTAAAACAATGAAGAATTTAAGTTACCATATTTTCCGGTGTATAAGACTACTTTTTAACCCAGGAAAACCTTCTATACGCCCAGTTGTCTTATACGTCGGAAAATACGGTAAATAAATAAATAAATCTATATATGTAAAAGGCTAAGTGACCGACCGTTCGACTGACCAGTACATATGACATGCACTGGCAATTTAAAAATAAACGTTGAGCCCGGCGGGCGTGGCTCAGTTGTTGAGCATTGATCTATGAATCAGGAGGTCACGGTTCGATTCCCAGTTGGGGCACATGCCCGGGTTGTAGGCTCAACCCCCATTGTGGGACATGCAGGAGGCAGCCAATGAATGATTCTCTCTCATCATTGATGTTTCTCTCTCCCTCTCCCTTCCTCTCTGAAACCAAAAAAAGTATTGGAAAATAAATAAATAAATAATAAATAAATAAATAAATACACGTTGACTCATGCATGCGTGATACATATAAAGTTTTCGTTGGCACCAATCACATGCGTGTTTCGATCTATCATTGTTGATCATGAATTTGATTGAAACTTGTATTATAGAGAAAGGGCAAATTAAAATATTTCTGCTAATTAATTTCCTCTCACTGTGCACAAATCCGTGCACTGGGCCTCTAGTAAATAAATAAATACTATATTGAACAATTTTATATAGGATTCTTCAGGTAGAATCAGATAGCTAAAATGGTTATAACAGAACACTTTATGTAGTCAGTTTTACCTCTCCAAAGCTCACAGTCTTTAAGACAATTCACTTCCATGCTTATTTCTTAGTCCATTGAATCTGTATCATTGTAACTTCTAAGCTAGAAGACCTTCCACGTTACCTTTTTATCTACTTTTTCCACCTGCAACTATTACATAAGCTTCTGGATATAATAGTCAGTTTTTATTCATTTGGCAAACTCAAATTTTGAGTATTTACTATGTCAGTCTATAAACAAGTCTGGGAAGAAAAGATCTAGTTTTTACCCTCAAAAACAAGAGTAGGAAAAGGAAACATAAAACAACAATTCAAGGCATAGTGAAATGGTTGCTTAAAAGTGTGTAAGTAGCTTGCTGTGGGCATTTAATGTAAGAAGAAATTAACACTAAAGAGAAGATGGGGCCTTGGAGAATACTGAAGAATGAATAGAATTTTCATTTTACAGAATGAATAAAATTTTCAGACTCAAAGTGGGAAAAGGTTATTTTATTATAAGACAACTAGAGGCCCGATGCACGAAATTTATGCAAGGGCCTTGGCCCCAGCCCCTGCCTGCCACTGCCGCCACAGCCCACGCCTGCTGAGGCTTTGTTCAGAAGGAAGGTCGTCCGGAAGGTCGTCCGGTCTAATTAGCATATTACACTTTTATTATTATAGACTAGAGGCCTGATGCACGAATTCGTGCATGGGTGGGGTCCCTCAGGGTGGCCTGTGGAGATTGGGCCCTAGCTCACGCTCACAGCTCTGCAGCCCCGCCTGACACCTCCCTTGGCCTGGCACCACCTCCTTACCTGCTCCACCATCCGCCTGCAGAGAGATGGATCGGGGCCACGCACCCCCGCCAACGCCGCTGGTTGCCGTCAGCAAGGCGATTGGCGGGGCAATTAGGCCCTCACTCACACCCGGCTTGGCTGGCGCTGCCCGCTCACCTGCTCCACCATCCCACCACAGTCCCACTCTTGTCAGGGCCCATTGGAGCCAGCAGCACTTCCACTGTTGTCTGCTGCCAGTGCCGTCTTCCCCGCCGCCCCCTGGTGGTCAGTGTATGTCATAGCAAGCAGTCAAACTCCCTGTCAAACTCCCAGTGGAGGGGACAATTTGCATATTAGGCTTTTATTATATAGGATAATGCATAAATATGTGAAAATATGAAAATTTAGGATTTACTTAAAGATATAATAAGATATTGTCTGGAAAAGTAGGTTGTGGATCTGATCTCAATACCATGGAGTATTGAGAAGGAACAGCCTTGACCAAGCTTCAGAGGATTTTGTTACCTAATTCCCCCAAGGTAATGGATGCCTAGCAACCTTACATTTACATAATTAAGTTGTTCACTGAAGTTATTCTTCCCACAGCAAAGATCTGCTTCAAGCCAACTAACTGCTCCACTTACATAGAGAAGCACTTGACAACTTTTTTTAAATCAAAGTGTAATTTACATACCATAAAACTCACTCATTGTAAGTGTACAATTACTGATAAATTTAACAATAAATTGATAGAGTTGTGCAGTCACCATAATTCAGTTTTGGAACATTTTCATCACCCCTAAATTTATTTTGTACTCTTTTGCAATCAGTTCCCACTTTCACTTCAGTCTCAGACAAACTCTGATCTGTTTTCTGTTCCTGCATATTTCCTTTTCTGGATACTTTGTATAAATGGAATTATGCAATATATTATCTATTGTTTCTGGCTCCTTTTACTTAGAATTGCCTTTTGAGATTCACCCATGTTATAGAACATATCAATAGTTGGTTCCTTTTTATTGTTGAATTATACTATGTTGTTTGGATATAACATAATTCTGTTTATCAACTTAGCAATTGATGAACATTAGGATTGTTTCTAGTTTGGGATTATTTGCATAATGTTGCTATAAACATTTGTATACAAGTCTGGATGGACATGTGCTTTCATTACTCTTCAGTAGTTATCTATAATAATAAAAGTGTAATATACTAATTAGACCGGACAGCCAAACAACCTTCCGGATGTCATTCCATATGAAGCCTCTGCGGCGGGGGCTGAGGCAGAGGCTGTTAGGGGCAATCGGGCAGGCAGGCAGAATGGTTAAGGGTGATCAGGCAGGCAGGCAGAGGTGGTTGGGGATGATCAGGCAGGCAGGCAGAGGTGGTTGGGGGCAATCAGGCAGGCAGGTGAGTGGTTAGGGGTGATGAGGCAGGCAGGAAGAGTGGTTAGGGGCGATCAGGAAGGCAGGCAGGTGAGCAGTTAGGAGCCAGCAGTCCTGGATTGTGAGAGGGATGTCCCACGAGGGGTCCTGGATTATGAGAGGGTGCAGACCGGGCTGAGGGACATACCCCCACCCCTGTGTACAAATTTCATGCAGCGGTCCTCTAGTCTAGGAGTAAACTTGCTGGGTCATATGGTAAATTATGTTTATCTTCTTAACTTTCAGTTTTGTTTTTCCCCTAAGTGGATTTACCATTTTACATTCCTGTTGCTAAGGTTACAGTTTTTTCATAGCGTTGTTACCATCAGTATTTTTTATTATAGCTATTCAGGTGTGTGTATAGCTATTCTCGTATTTCATTGTAGTTTTCATTTTGTATTTCGTAATGATTGATGATGAGCATATTTTTCATGTTCTTATAAGCCATTCCTGTATTTACTTTGGAGAAATGTATTTTCAAACATTTTGCCCACTTTCAGAATTGAGGGATTTTTTTTTTTTTTGGTATTATTATCAAGTCTTAAAAGTTCTTTATATATTCTGAACACAAATTATCTGCCAAATACGTAATTTGTAAATATTTCTTACACTCTGTGACTTGTCTCATTTTCTTAAATGATGTCCTTGAAGAGCAAAGGATTGTAATTTTAATGTAGTCCAACTGATATTTCTGTTTTCCTTATGGATTGCACCTTTGGTGCTAAATTTTAAGAAACCTTTGTTTAAACCAAGGTAATAAAGATTTTTATTCTACAATTTCATCTAGAAATCCTTTATTTGAATTAAATTTTGTGTATATAATATGAGGTATGGAGTGAAGATCTTTTTCCCCTCTTATGGATAGCTGATTTTTATTGCACCGTTTGTTGAAAAGACTTTCCTTTTTCTATTGAATTGTCTTGGCACCTTTGTCAAAAATCAATTGACCATAAATGTAAGGGTTCACTGCTGAATTCTAAGTTTTATCCCAGTGATCTATATATGTCTATCTTTATGCCAGTAATGCACTGTCTTGATTCCTGTAACTTTAAAATAAGTTTTAAAATCAATTATTGTAGTCCTCCAACTTTGTTCTTTCCCAACGTTGTTTTGGCTATACTAGCCCTTTTCATTTCCATATAAATTTTAGCCTCAACTTGTCAGTTTCTGAAGGAAAGCTTACTAGGATTTTAATAGAGATTACATTGAAACTAGATAATATGTGGAGAATTGCCATATTAACAATATTTCATAAACAGGAAATGCCTCTCTATTTATTTGAATGTTCTTTAATTTCTATTTCATGTTTTCTATTTTTAGGGAACAAGTCTTGTTAAGTTGATTCCTAAACATTATTTAAAATTTCTGTTAATACTATTGTGAATGAACTTGTTTCTTAATTTCATTTTTGGGTTGCTTGTTCCTAATATATTAAGATGTTATTGATTCTTGTATATTGATCTTATATTCTATGGTACTGATAAAGTTACTTATTAGCTCTAGTAGTTTTTTTGTACATTCCATAGAATTTTCCACATGTAGTCTTGTGTTGTCCACAAATACAGTTTTATTTCTTTTTCACCAATCTATGCCTTTAACATCTTTTTTTTAATATAACCTCATTGCACTGGCTGGGACCTCTAGTACAAAGTTGCTTAGAAGTGGTGAGTGCAGATATCCTGCCTTATTCCCAGGCTTTGGGGAAAAGATCCTGTCTTTTACCATTATACAGGGGTGGGCAAAAGTAGGTTTATGGTTAAGTATGCAAAATACAGATTTTATTCTTTTATTATTATTTATTAATTATTGTATTATTTTGTATTACAACTGTAGACCTACTTTTGCCTACCCATGAATATGATGTCAGCTATTCACCCTTTGGTTCCCCCACCACACACACACACACGCACACATCCTTTATCTACTGAGGAAGTTCCTTCTAGTCCTGGTTTGTTAAGAGGTTTTATCACAGGGAGTGGATTTTTGCATGCTTCTTCTACATATATTGAGATGATTATGTTTTTTTTTTTTATTCCATAATATGGTATATTTCATTAATTGATTTTCAGTGTTGAACCAAGCTTGCCTAACTGAGATAAATCCTACATGGTCATGGTTTGTTAACCTTTTTACATACTGCTGTATGGTTTTGTAATATTTTAATAAAGATTTTTGCATTGCGATGTATTGGTCTGTAATTTTCTTATTTATTTTTTTAATTAAATTTACTGGGGTAACACTGATTAATAAAATTATGTAGGTTTTAAGTGTACAATTCTATAATGCATCACCTGTATGGTGCATTAAGTGTTTACCTCCAAAAGTCAATCTCTTTCTGCTGCCATATATTTGACCCCTTTACTCTTTGCTACCTTTCCCTCATCCCCTTTTCTCTCTGGTAACCATGATAACTGTTGTCTTGTGTCTACGAGTTTTTTGTTGGCCTTGTTTGTTCATTTGTTGCTTTCAGTTTTATATTTCACACTAGAGGCCGGGTGCACAAAATTCGTGCACCGGCGGGGGAGGAGGGGGTCTCTCAGCCTGGCCTGCACCCTCTCCAATCCGAGACCGCTGGCTCCTAACCGCTCACCTGCCTGCCTGCCTTATCGCCCCTAACCGCCTCTGCCTGCCAGCCTGATCCCCCCTCAACTGCCTCTGCCTGCTGGCCTGATCGCCCCTAACTGCTCCCCTGCCGGCCTGATTGCCCCTAACCAAAAGAGAAAGGGAAAGGGGGGAGAGAGACATCGATTGGTTGCCGGTGCCCTGATCGGGGGTTGAACTTGCAACCCGGTTATATGCCCTGACCAGGAATCAAACCTGTGACCCTTTGGTGCATGGGATGATGCTCCAACCAACTGAGCCGCACCGGCCAGGGATGTAATTTTCTTTTGATCTTGTCTAATTTTGGTATCAGGCCTCCTAGAATTAAGTTAGGAAGTATTACATCCTTCTCTGTATTCTGTAGGATTGGCATTATATCTCTGAATGTTTTATAGATTTCCCCAGGAAAGCCATGTGGACCTAAGCTTTGTAGGAAAAAAATGAATTACTAATTCTTATTTTTATTTTTTATAGGTCTTTTCAGATTTTTTTTCTTGAGTTTGTTTGGTAATTTGTATCCCTGCATGAATTTCTCCATTTTATCAAAGTTTTCTTATCTAATTGGCCTGTTGTCTTTTCATTTCTAAATTTGGTAACTAGTATTTCTCTGTTTTGTCTTATGCTGTTGAGCAGAATTCAATAGAACAGGAAAACATGATCAGAGAACATATTTTGAGTGACAAAAATGCCATCATTTTTGTTTTAATATTTTGGGGACTCTTTTGTTCAGTGCATTTCTAATTACTAAAGCTCCCAGATGTATTGGCCCCTTTGTCATTATGAAATATCCTTTTTTGTCTCTAGTAATATTTCTTGTCTTAAAGTCGATATAGTGATATAGGTGCTCTAGCTGTATTATGGTTACTGTTTGCATGGTATATTCTTTTCTCTCTTTTTATTTGAAACTTATTTATATTTTCTTTTATCTTAAGTGTGGCTCTTGTAGACAGTATTTAGTTGGACCTTACTTTTTTTTATCCTGTTTGATAATTCCTGGCTCTTGATCTACTAGTATATTTACTCCACTCACATTTTATACAATTATTGAAATGGTTGGATTTACATCTTCCATTGTGCTGTTTGTTTTCTCTATATCTTATAGATTTTTTTTGTTATTGTTACCCTCTCTTTTATGTTAAATATTTATAGGGTTTCATTTTAATTCCTCTTTGATTTTTTTAACTAAATAACTAAAAGATATATTTTTAAGTCTTTATTTAAGATATATTTTTTAAAATATTTATGTTGAAAGTATTACCTATGTCCCCCTCCATCCCCCATTGGCCCCTTCTAGCTCCAGGCCTTCTCCACCCTATTGTCTATGTTCATGGGTTATGCAGACGTGTATACAAGCTCTTTGGTTGATTTCTTTCCACCCACCCACCCATCTTCCAAAATATATTTTTAATAGTGACTTAGTTGTTCTGATATGCATTTTATATTATCACAATCTACTTTAGAATAGTACTGACTTAATTCTAGTAAAATTAAGCTGCTTTGATCCAACATAGCTCAATTTCTTCTACAGTTTTGTGTTATTTTCACATATATTATATATATATATTTATATATATTTATAAACCCAACAATGCACTGTTATAATTATTGTCTTAAAATGTTTAGTCCTTTAAAGAAATTAAGAGAAGAAAACATAAAAAATATGTATTTACATAATCTTTTTTTATATATATATTTACCATTCTTGTTCTCTTCATTTTTTTCCTGTCAACTTGAGTATTGGCTAGTGTCTTGTCATTTTCTTTTAGCCTGAAGGACTCCCTTAAGTATTTCTGCTTGCAACAGAAATTGTTGGGTTGTTTATCTTGGAATTTTATATTTTGGAGGCTAGTGTTCCCAGATGGAGAATTGTAAACTAGTTTGTTTCTGTTTTCTTTTAGCACTTTGAATATATCATTCCATTGCTTTCTGGTCTCTTTTATTTCTGTTAAAGTCATAATTAATTGTATTGCTTTTTCCCTGTACTTGATTACTCATTTTTCTCTTCTTTCAATTATTTGAAGATGATGTGTGCAGGAATGGAACTCTTTCTGTTTATCCTACTTGGTGTTACTTAAATTTTTTGTAGGTTAATATTTTCCATCACACTCGGGCATGTTCACCCATTATTTCTATAAATATGTTTTCTTTCACTTTTGTCTCTATCCTCTCCTTCTGTGATTCCCATTATATACTTGTTGGTAACCTGAAGCTCTGTTCATTTTTCTTTTGTCATTTGTTCTCTGTATTCTTCAGACTGGATGGTTTCTATTGATATATCTTCAAGTTCACTGATTCAGTCTTTTGCCCTTCTCAAATCTGCTGTTGGGCCTGTGTAGTAAGTTTTAAAATTTGGTTATTGTATTTTCCAAGTCTATAATTTTTGTCCTAAATAATTTTTCTTTCTATATTAAATATTTATTTGTTGTATCATTGACATCATATTTTCCTTTAATTCTTTAAACACAATTTTCTTTTATTCTTTTGACACATTTAAATAGTTGCCTTGAAGCATTTTGCTTGTTAAATCCTATATGTGAGCCCATTCAGAGACATTTTCTATTGACTGTGTTTTTTTCCTCATTATGGATTATATAATGTTTGTGTCAAAATATGGACTTTAAAAAAATAATATTTTTGTAGTAGCTCTGGATTTTGATTATTTTTTCTCCCCTGAAGGGTGTTTTTATTTATGTTTTGTTTTGTTTTGTTTTGTTATGGACTGCATCTCCCATGGTGTCTGCCTGCTGATTTCTCTGCTAGGTTTACCCTGTGTCTGCCTAGCTTTGTTGTTGGTCGGTGATTGATCAAACATTGTACTCACACACTTTGAGCCAGTCTGTGCTGATGGAGTGGTTTGTGGGTGGGGGAACACATTCGGGGCTCAGGACACGTTAAAGTCTGTACCAGTTTTGACTTGCTGCTGGGCCTAGGTGGGTCTCCCCAATGGGATAGCTTCCTAGTCAGCCAGGAATATGCGGAGAGTCTCTCTAGGCCCTCTCTGCCTCTCTAATTTCCACTTTCCTTTAAATTTCCTGCTAGACCACTAGTCTGCTGCTTACCCCTCCCTACCAAGGCCACACTTCAGATTACCAAAGCTGGACACTTCTCTGTTCTAATCCTATGATTTGCTTTTTTTTTTTTTTTTTTTTAATAACATCACTTGTTTGGGGGTTTTGGCCTCCCCTTCAAATCAAGGCAGCCCCCTCTGGTGGCGAAGCTGCTAGTTGTCATGGCCACCCCCACCCTGATAGAAAGAGCTAGTATACTGACCGAGCTGTGGGGAAACAGCAGCACCAAGCAAGACCACCCAAGAGTCCCCCTGTTCTTATGCAGAGTTCAGCCATTTTTCATGAATAAATGCTTCTCAGTTTGCTTGTGATTGCTGAATTTTCAGAGCCACGAAGTTGTTTTTGACAATTTTGTCCAGTTTCATAGTTGCTTCTTAGGGATAAGATTTGCTGAGTTACTTATTCCCCCATCACTGGGACTCCTGTCTCACCTGGCAACTTTTGCAATGGCAGGTTCAGCCCTAACTGGTTTGGCTCAGTGGATAAAGCGTCAGCCTGGGGACTGGGGGGACCTGGGTTCGATTCCAGTCGGGGGCATGTGCCTGGGTTGTGGGCTCGATCCCCAGTGGGGGGCGTGCAGGAGGCAGCCAATCAATGATTCTCTCATCATTGATGTTTCTATCTCTCTCTCCCTCTCCCTTCCTCTCTGAAATCAATAAATATATATATATATTTTTTAAAAATGGCAGGTTCACTTGCTGAAGTTCCACTTATGGCACAATTCTGTGGATCATTTGTACCATGTTGGTACAAACTTTAGGTCTCTGGGAGTCAGAAAAGCCTGTTCACCATTCTGTCCAGTGCCCACCTTGCTATACAATCTGTCATCTTAATCCTGTTTGACGTAAGGAATCGTACACTTCAGCAGTGATTGCCAGTAACTTCAGTGTGCCTCCCCCTTTTGAAAAGCACCTAAGTGGCATCTGACACTGTAATGTTGAATTTAATAGAAGTTTATAAACAAGTTATTTTATGATCTCCTTTACAGATAAAGATATATAAAGAATTATATTTTGTCTTATCTATAGTGCAGAATGTTTAAATGGTTAACATTTGTGGTGCAGTATAGCTCTATGGCTCATGAAAAATGAAAGCTATCAGCGATTTGGGCAATGAGATTCATCGCCAATAGTTACTAGCAATTGCACACAGCATTTTAATATCAGTGAGGTCTGCAGCCAGCAGTAAGAGCTGGTGTAATTGAAAGACGTTTAGGTGCAATCATTCCGCTGTTTATTCCTTGCCAGGTTCAACATGGGATTGTGTGAGTATTTGAAGAAAACAGCAATTTTTTTTATATCTTTGAAACATGTAAGAAGGGTAAATACATGCTTAAATTTAAGAGACGTGGTAATTCGAAAATCATATGGCTCTAGAATAAAACAGTATTGTATTTGTCTCGGTTGATTAAAGCGTTAGAAAAGCTACTCCTTGGTTACATGTGAACCGATAATTCTGGTCTAATGTTGCCGTGGTAACAACTCATGCTGATATAATTGAGAACATCTTATACATCCTGGTTCGAATATTTTCTCCCTGCCATTTTGAGTTGTTCTAGTGGTATATGAAAGAGGCTAGGATAACTAGCTGGAAAGAAATTAAATCCAGTTAGATGCATCTTTGGCATTAATTTGATGTTTGCTAGTGATATCTATCTCGTGCTGTGCAGTTATGCTTTGCTTCCAGGGCTTTTCTTTCTAAAACAATAGACAGCTCTTTTCATTTTCTGTGTGCTGCATGTTCCAGTGTGTGTGTTTACACCATCGGCTTCCACCTCTAGAGATTAGCATAGCTCCCTTTGCTGCTGGATTGTTGTTTTGAACAATATGTTTTGGAAAGGTTGGTTTTCATCATGAGTGGTAAGTATGCTCTCTGAGACTCTGCAGCTTTGTATTTTTAAAAAATATTTAATTACAAGAGGAAACATGTATTTTAAAGGAACAGTTGTAAAGCCGGAGCTACAATGAATTACAATTTCTGTGATGCTTTTACATTTAGGCATTATACTTAATTTGCTTTTAAAATCCATTAAGAACTATAAAAATTAATACTGTTAATAGTCAATGTACATAATCAGTTCCTAGATTTCTTTAGGTTTGATTTGTTATATTTATTAGGTTCTGTGGCTATGAATTCTGTTATAAATTAGTGAGTGAAAAGACCCACCATCATAAGAGGAATGTTTTTGTATCTGATCCTGAAGATAAACTTTCTTTTTATTAGCTATGTCATTCTAATATTTTTTGTTAGCTCCTTTTTAATTATATAAAAAAATACTAATCTTGAATAAAATGTTGCTAACATTTTATTGACTTATTGGTTGCTTTTGTGTATAGTTCATTGAGAAATAGAGATTTAGTGATGAAACAAGTATGTACATTTTGGTTTTGGAAGCTTTGTTAAAATTTTTCAGAAATAATATTTTGGGAAAAATAACTTGTTAGAATAAGTACTCTTGTGATAATTGGTTTCATTTTGTTTTTATAATATGACATATTTTCAAGTGTTCCAAAAATGGTTTTTGAGAAAATATACTATAGTATATACTACAGTTTATCATAGGGTGAACGCCATTCACTTTAAGCCAAACCTGCAGCTAAAAATAGATATCCTGTTGTTAGTGTGAGAAATATTTGCTTAGAGCATAATTCATTAGTATCTTTTGTATTCACTAAAAAAAGAGGATATTTAGAAGTTAATCTTTGATTCCTATTTTTTAAAGGCAGTGTTATATGTTTTTTTAAAAACAGTCTAGAATTTACACTTAAAAGATTTGAAATTGGAATTCAGAACCTGAGAAAGTAAAATTTTTGCTGTATGATGATATAAGTCAAAATAGATGGACCTCTCTTCCATAACTGAAGATTACCTCATTATTGCCAATAAATATTTTTATCCTGCTATAATATAACATAAACCTCATCCTCACTGTTATATATTTGTTTATGGAATGATATTAGACATTAAAGGAAAATTTTTACATGCAAAATATTAAGAATTAAATGTTATTGTTATTATCCTGTTAGTAGTTAGTTATTTCTGGTCTAGTGTTTTAAATTTAGGCTAATATTACAAAATCAACATGTTAACATTCCTTAGGATTTCTGTGGTTATCAAAACTGAATATACTTAGTTATACTTAAAACATTAGATTTCTCTGAATCCGGCCAATGTGTGTTTTCTCTTTGAAAGTTCAGATTATAACAGAATCTTTAGATAACCACTGTGGTGTTGTAGAGGTTTTACAATTGGAAGTGTTGGTTTTAGCTGAAGAAAATTGTTGCTGCTTCTTTGCTACTTTATTTCTCTTTCAAGAAAGCTCTGGATTAGTCAGATACTGTTTGATAGACTTGATCATATCGCCATGCCCTTGTGGCCTTTTCTACTACAGGAATCAGAGCAATCACAATTAGACATTCTGATTTTTCCAGGATTGTTCAATTTTTACTCATGTTATAAGTGGTTAAATGTTTAGCTATTTCAAAATGTGGAAAATTACAAATGGAGTGTAGTTTTCTTTGTAGAAATAAGCAAATGCTAAGTCTAGAGCTGTACATTTGGTACTTGTGTACATGTGGTACTTACTCTCTTTTACTTAAAAAACTATCCCCTTTCTCCTTCCTGCCTACTAAGTGTTAGTTTTCTTAGGAATCTTTGTCCCTCTTTTAATGCTACAGTCTCTCTGAATTATTTCATCCATGCCCACATTTTCATTCGTTACTTGAACATTGAATTCAAAACTGAATTCTCTTTATCCCAAATCTGCTCCCTTTTCATAGATTCTGATATTTCTTAATGACCCCACTGTCTATACAGGAGCTTAAAACAGAAGCCTGATACTCATTCCTAACTTGTTTCTTACCCCCAAAACATGCACACAGTCATTAATTTCTACTGAATCTACATCAGAAATGGGCTCGGAAATCCATTTTCTCTAGTCTCACTGACACTGGGAATGCTTTTAGATCAGGGTTCTGTGTCTTTCAATTCTACTGCAGGAACTACTTCACTGTCTCTCAGCCTTTCGTTTTATATCCCTTCCAACCATTTTCCGTGCTGCCAATTTCTTAACCCAACACGAAACTTTTAGTTACTCCTGTTGTCTCTCAGATAATGATTAAACTCCTTAGTAGGGCATACAGGATCCATGACCTCCCCTTCTGGCTTTATTTGCATCTCATAAAATTCTGATCTAGTCATACTACACTACATCATATATTATTTCTTGCTACCTTTCTATATTTATATCATATCATAAAAATTCTGAAAACCACATGTGCTTTTTAGTGCCTATGTCATCGACTTTATAGAGTTAGATGATCCCCCTGCACTCCCAAAGCAAGCTTATAAACTGTAATAATTCTTTATATTGTAATGAAATTACATATTAGCATGTCAGTTTCCAGTCTCCAACCTTTGAACTTCTTAAGAGTGCCATGTTCATCCGTGTATTTCCAGTAGTTACCCTAGTGCCCCAAACACAGTGATGAGCTCATACATTCTCGTAGAATAGACGAGTGACTAAAAATTACCAATTTTTACATATTTGAACACTTCTTAACGTTATCAATAAAAAATATCAGCCATTTAAAAAAATTTTTTGGTTCATAAGCTTATCAGAACATACATAGCAACATTCCAAATGAAAACTCTGATTGGTCCACCTGTAGTTAAAAGCAAATCTCCAAAGAAGGCATTAATCTTTATGACTTACAGAAAGTTATAGACTTGAGCACAAGCACTTAATTAATCCCCCTGTCTAGATCTTTATTAAATATAAAAGAACACAAAAATGGGGAAAACAGTGCATCAGTTCTGAAATTAAGGAAGGAAACTTTCCCAGGAGTGTACAGTATCAGATTGACGATCAGACACCAAAGTTCAGTAGCTTTACTTTGAGTAGCTTGCTTCATGGAAAAGAAATAAATAGTAGTTTCACCCTTGCAAACTTGGAGGGATGAGGCTTATAAGAAAGACTGTTAGTCTTTAAGAAAGACTGTTAGGGAGATAAGTGGCAGATCCAATATGCTGATTACTTTCATTTAAAAAGTTATAGTGGGGACAATCAAAAATTTGTTAGCTATTCAGTTGAAAAAGTGGCCTTTCTTCTTCCAGATGTGACAGGGCTCTTCTGTGAAGTGTGGTGATGTCACCCCTAGTAAGAAACCCTGGAGTCCTGCCTGCCTTCCCCCTTCGGAAAGTCACTGGGTTATTTAACTGATAATGTAAATATGTGTCAACTAATAGATCCGAGAAGTTGCTTCTGACATGCCCGAGTAGGAGATGAGAGGATCCACCTTCCTTGGAGGACGTTTGAAAGTTCTGAAAGGCTTCGCATTGTTTATGAATGAATAAACAAGAAAAGCAACAGCATGGAGCCTGTGAAAAGAGATGGTGCATCATTAAAGGATAAAAATCACAGCCTTCGTAGGAAGAGACTGAAGTTATGTTTAGAGGATATTTGGGGGGGGGGGGATTTAAAAATAAGAAATTACAGCTAGCATCTGTGTTGAATTCTTGAAATTTTCAAGTGACCATGGACTATAACACAAGTAACTAGAATGAAAAGAGAGCTGGTTAGGAGGCATGACTAGAAAAGCAGCAATAATGATACAAAGGAAGGTTATAACAAGATGAACCTGGCATTTGCAGGGTCTAAAGCTGCATTAGAGGCAGGAAAGATTGAAATAATCACTGCAGGAAAGGAAATTAATGATGTGAAGAAGTAGCTTGATAAAACCTACCAGAATGTAGGGGAAATGGACAGGATAGAAATTTTGAGATGAAAGTCAAGTTGGATAAAAGTAGGAAACTCTACAAATTGAGTGAGTAGCATTCCCAAAGAACAGGTAACGACTAATAGAATAGAAACAATGATAAATAATATATATATATGATTAGGAAAACTTCTTAAAACTTGAATTTGTAGATTGAAATAATTCATTGAGTTTTGACAACGATTAACAACAAAAAAATAAACCCAACAGCTAATTATATCCTGATGGAAGTTTTGAACTTTAAGAATAAAAAAAAAAATGAATGTCACAAACTTTCAAGTCTCTTTGCCTCGTATACTTAACACAAAGTTTCTCTTATACAGAAAAAGAAATCCAAAAATTGGAGACTTGATAATTAGAAAATCCTTCTAGAGCAAAAATTAATGGATCCAACAGCACCTAGAAATGCTAAATAAAATAAAGCAAGCATCCCTCTAAATGAATAACTGAACTTACAAGAATATAATAGAAACACTCAGTGTGCAGAAAGTGAAATGGTAGGTGAAAACCAGAACTGTAAGAGGGAGCATACCTGACCACTCCAAGGAGATTTTCATACCTTGGTAACCAAAGGGCTTTGGTGCTAAATGGCCTCACAGAGACAAAACCATTTCTTTGATCCATGCAACGTGAGATTTCTTAGACCCCTATATAAAGCTAGGATCCTCAAAGGATTACAGCCTCAGTAAGAGAATAGATTAGAAATTAAAACCACTCTGCTGACCCTGGGAGAAAATGAGGAAGCTTGTATTTCTTGGCTTGGCTTCCTAGGGACAGGGGAGAGGTGTGCATTCATGTGTGTGGGATGCCTGTCCTGAGAGTTTGTGACCAATTGCCTCTCCTCCAGTAGATTTAAGGTTTTAATCTGTATTAATTGTGTGGTCCAGAATTGCCAATAATATAAAGCAGTGATTTTCAATCTTTTTCATACAGTGGTACACTTAAACTAATTATTAAAATTCTTCAGCACACCAAAAAAATATTTTTTTGCTGATCTGACAAAAAAAAAAAGGTATAATTTTGATTCATTCACACCAGGTGGCTATTGTTGTATTGGCTATGGCCATTTTTTAATTTGACAGGAAAAGAGGTCGGTGCCCCTAAGTAAATAGTCATGTATTGCATGATTTAAAAATTCTTGCAGCACACACACAATAGCAGTTGAAAATTGCTGAGATAAAATACATTATTACAAGAGTCCCAGGGTAGTAACATTCACTGGATGCCAGGCAGAAGCTAATACAAAACATCTTCTAGTCATGCCCTGCAGGATTCTCAGATAAAAGCCCCCCCTGGAGCCTGGCCAGCATGGCTCAGTGGTTGAGCGTCAACCTATGAACCAGGAGATCACGGTTCGATTCCTGGTAGGGCACATGCCCGGGTTGTAGGCTCCATCCCCAGTATGGGACATGCAGGAGGCAACCAATCAATGATTCTCTCTCATCATTGAAGTTTCTATCTCTGTTTCCTTCTCCCTTCCTTTATGAAATCAATAGATATATTTGGGGCGGGGGGGGTGTGGGGAGTGTGGGGAAAGACCCACTGGATTTTGAGTTCACAATCCCAAATCAAAACACACACACACACACACACACACACACACACACATATAAATTATATTCAGCAGATTCAACTGGATCAGACCCTTTCAGGAATATCAGAGAATAGAACTGTTAGACACAGATTACCATTTAAAATGAATAATCACATAAAAAATATAAATTAAGAGAAAAAATTGTATGCACCTCTTAACAGAGATTCAAAATATATAACACAAATGGACCCATTTAGAGGAAGAAATTATAACTATAAGATTTATAGATATTTGTAGAGAGAATTCTCATCCAGTAACTGGAGAATACACAGAAATATATAGAACACTTACAAAATTGATAGTACAACTAAAAAAATTAAAAATATTTTACAGAATAGTTATATTAGGCTTTGGTACCTGATCATAAAGCAATTAAGTTTAATGAATAATAAAAGACTAATTAAACAAATAAACACACAAATATTATATCTCTGAATTTTAAAAGTTCAAATAACTCACAGGCCAAGAATTAACTCAATATAAATTTAAAATTCAACTATGCATCAAAACTTTTAGGGTGCAGCTATAATGGATTTAGAGATAAAAAAAATTTTGAGTGAAAAATTTTAATGCTTATATTAGGAAAGGAGAAAGATATTCATGATGCAATGTAAGTATTCAAGTAAACAAAAAATAAAAAGCACAGTGTGGTTAGTCAAAAGAAGAAAATATTTAATAAAGACATTAGCAAAAATCAGTGGAATAGTAAATAAAGATAAATGAGAGCCAAAGGTCTGTTCATGGAAAGGACTTAAAATAACTGATGAGAACTGTACCCATTTAAGATGTAATCAGTTAAAAGCCTTACTCAGGCTTATTGAAATTAGGACTGGCCTGTTTTACAATCAAATTCTGGGAAATAGCCAAAGAACAGAAATTTCAATCTTGTACAAAGTCTTCCAAAAAATTGAAAACAAGAAGATATTCTTAAACTTACTTAACTCTAGTATAGCTTTACAAGTAAAGTGTGTAAAAAGAAAATTAGAAACATTTTCTCTGAAGCTAGAAATAGGAAAAGAATGCTCATTGTCTGTTTCTGTAGTGATAGCCATAACCTGTACATTAACACAAGAAAAAGACAAGGGGAACAAAATTGTCATTACTTACAAGTGATATGTGATTGTCTATATAGAAAATTCAAGAGAACATATGAATGTTATTTTATAATGAACTAGAGACCCAGTGCACGAAATTCGTCCACGGGGGAGGGGGTGTGTGTCCCTCAGCCCAGCCTGCACCCTCTCCAATCTGGGACCCCTCTCACAATCCAGGACTGCTGGCTCCCAACTGCTCGCCTGCCTGCCTTCCTGATTGCCCCTAAATCACTTCTGCCTGCCAGCCTGATCACCCCCTAACCACTCCCATGCCAGCCTGATTGATGTCTAACTGCTCCCCTGCCAGTCTGTTTGCCCCCAACTTTCCTCCTCTGCCGGCCTGGTCACCCCTAACTTCCATCCCCTGCAGGGTTGATCACCTCCAACTGCCCTCCCTTGCAGGCCTGGTGCCTCTCAACTGCTTTCCCTTGCAGGCCTGGTGCCTCCCAACTGCCCTCCCCTGCTGGCCATCTTGTGGAGGCCATCTTGTGTCCACATGGGGGCAGGATCTTTGACCACATGGGGGCAGCCATATTGTGTGTTGGATTGATGGTCAATCTGCATATTACTCTTTTTTTAGATAGGATAGAGGCCTGGTACAGGGGTGGGGGCCAGCTGGTTTTCCCTGAAGGGTGTCCTGGATCAGGGTGGGGTTCCGTTGGGACGTGGAGCAGCCTGGGCAAGGGGCCTGTGGTGATTTGTAGGCCAGCCATGCCCCTGGCAACCCAAGGGGAGGCCCTGATATCTGGAATTTATTTACCTTCTACAATTGAAACTTTGTAGCCTGGAGCGGTGCCAAGCCTGCTGCTGGATCATGGCTGCTGTTTGGATTTGTTTACCTTCTATAATTGAAACTTTGTATCCTTGAATGGAGGCCTGGGCCCGTCAGAGTGTGTGGAAAGCTTGGCTTCTTCTGTTGCCGGGGAAACCCAAGCCTCCCTTCTGGTAGCCATCTTGGCTGGGGTTAATTTGCATACTTACCCTGATTGGCTGGTGGGCATGACTTGGCTGGTGGGCGTGGCTTGTGTAGTGGAGTGATGGTTAATTTGCATATTACTACATTTATTAGAGAGGACTAGAGGCCCGGTGCATGAAATTCGTGCAAGGGGGGGTGCCCTCAGCCCACCCTGCACCTTCTCCAATCCAGGACCCCTCGGGGGATGTCCGGGGGATCGGGCCTAAACCGTCAGTCGGACATCCCTCTCACAATCCAGACCACTGGCTCCTAACTGCCCACCTACCTGCCTGCCTGATCGGCCCTAAATGCCCCCCCCTGCTGGCCTGGTCACCCCCCACTGTCCCTGTTGCTGGCCTGGTCGCCCCTCACTGACCCCGACCCCCCGGCCTGGTCGCCCCCAACTGCCCCCACTGTGGGCCTGGTTGCCCCATGCAGCCTGCTGTTCGGTTGTTTTGTCGCCCCTCACTAACCCCCCTGCCAGCCTGGTCGCCCCACGCAGCCTGTTGCTCAGTCGCTTGATCACCCCTCACTAACCCCCCTGCCAGCCTGGTTGCCCCACGCAACCTGCTGCTTAGTCGTTTGGCCGCCCCTCACTCAGCCCCCTGCTGGCCTAGTCTCCCCATGCAGCCTGTTCGGTCATTCATTCAGTTGTGATGGTCGCTTAGGCTTTTATATATATAGATAACAGTCTGGTAGCATTGTCAGATACAAGATCAATATATAAGCATCAACAGTGTACTATACATCAGCAACAAACAAACAGTAATTTTTAAAAATCTCCCTTTTACAGTATCAACCAAACCTCTAAGAACCTATGAATAAATCATGAATCTAATAAAAGAGTAATAAGACTTGATGAACCAAGAGGTCATGGTTTGATTCCTGGTCAGGGAACATGCCTGGGTTGCAGGCTAGATCCCCAGGAGGGTGTGTGCAGGAGGTAGCTGATCAATGATTCTCATCATTAATGTTTCAATCTCTCTCTCCCTCTCCCTTCTCTGAAACGAATAAAAATCTATTTTAAAAAGAAAACTTTAAAAAAAAGATACTTACCTAATCTTTAACAAGAAGATATGATTTTAATAACCATTAGATTAACAAAAATTAGAAAGTCTGACATGTTGTGAGGATATGGAGCATCAAGGATATGGTGGCAATTACCATCTAGTTAAGTGGAAAATGTATATGCCCTATCATGTAGGGATCCACTCCTAGCTCTATACAGCCTGCCAACAAGACAGAATATTAAGAATCAAAGGGAAAATCTTTAGCACATGTGATGTTCCTCTGAGAAAACGCCTCAGTGAACAATTATGAAGTAAAGCGCATTTCAAAGAAAATTTCAAAGATTGCCTGGGTCATTAATTTTATGACTACCTTTTTAGCTTAAGTTTTTATTACAAAATCCTATAGTTAACAAACATCTCCAATCAAACATGGCTTGGATGGCCTAAAAAATCCACAGCATCTCTGATAGAGAGCGAGTTGGGATAGAAAGCAAGTACATGCAATTAGCTGTGTATAGTACACTGTGGCTTCCTAGTATATCCATCTGTCCTTGTAGACACTAGTTGGGTTAATGTGTTTCTTTTTATAATTTGATCATTTAAATAGATGTTTCACCAAAAGTTTTTATATTTTTTTACAGTTTACTGAAAGTTAGTCAATTATATTCTTCACTTGTAAATAAGACTTGATAAAGAATCAATTAAAAAGAGCATAAGAAGAGGAGAGTAAAGTAAGATAAATGTCACAATAGGAAATGTAGCTTTTATTGCCTGCTAAATTTCCAAGCACTTATGTGTAGCTTGGTGCACGACTTCTTGATATCTTCATCTACAAAAGTGAGCATGGTCCCATCCACTCAACTGCACAAATTCATATACAGCAATTAAAGGTCTTTGTACCCAATATCAATTTTTAAGGCTACAGTGAATTTGCTTTCAATGAACATGTTGGAATATGGTGAAGCAAATAAAATGTCCCTTCAACAAAGTGAATACAATTACTCTTCAGATTAAAGGAGTAGCATATGATAATTCATTAACACATTTCTAGAATTGGGTTTTGTTGGTTAAAAAAATATACATATACCTGTATATACAAACATACCAATATATATACGTACAGAGAATGTGTTGTAATACTTATATAAAACACTTCTGAATTTGTATGCTCAAGTATTTTTCATTCTATTTCTATGTGTAAATATACTAATGAACATATATGGATGGATAACTTCTTTTGGGCCTGTTATTGGATGTGATATTTATCTGTTTAATTTATTCTCTTTGATCAAGCACGCAAATCATCAGAAGCATCTGGTAGGAAACCACCTTTTACAGAATAATTCTGTTACTTTGATTGCTATATGTTTGGTTTTTATGAGGAATGTTGTGACAACTAGAATGTTTCATATTTAGTTTACTGAAAATATTTGTATTTTAGCATGTGTGTGGGAGGGTATTCTTAGAAATAACAAATACAGAACTCTAAAGAGGTGGGTGTTTGAGGTTGGGGTACAGAAAACAAACTTTCACTTTGCAGAGGCTTTGGAAAGGATTGTACTGTTCTTTGTTGATAGAACTTGGTATTTTTATAGGTAATTTATCTCAGTTTCCATCCTTTTCTGTGCTTTCTGATAAGTAAAGGATGAAATAATTTAATTATAAAGTGATTAGAGAGCCCATGAATTATAATCTGTTCAGTAAAAAACTATAAACTATGATTACAAAAAACATACTATTAAGAAATATAACTGCTTTAATACCTAACATTTGCTCTTTCCATAAGCCCCCTCCTTTATTCACTACATAGATAGTCATCAAGGTTTAAAATATTCAGGTCTCTAATCCCCAGTTATCCCTCCTTATTCTGGCTCCCTTATTCCTTAGCAAGTGATCTTGCCTCCTATTTCCCAGAAGAACTAGAGCCTAGCAACTATGAATAACTTCGTTTACTCTGATTCCTTCCCACTCATTGACAAGCATCACCATGGCAAACAGTTACCTCCATGACTGGACACCTGCTTGCCTATACACTTTACCTCCCACTGCTGCTGTAGCCTTATACCCTCGGCTGCACCTATTACAGGTCGGTTGCCATTTACTGGATAAACCATGCTTCTTCCTCCAAGCCTTTTACACAAGAGCACCCCAGCCTGGAATGTCTTCTTCGTCAACTCATATGCCAAAGAAACTGTCCTTCAAGATTTAGCACAAATGCTGTGTCCTCTGTTTTGCCTTACCTTTACTACCCAAGAATTTCCTCTTTCAAGCTTGCATAGCATCTTAGAATTTTCTTAGTTGTCCTTGTCACATTCCAGGATAATGGTTCTATCTACCCATCAGCTTCTCATATCCTTAAATAGTGGAGATGCATTTATTCTTTGTAGTGTTCCCAGAGTCTAGCTCAGTTTCTGGCACCACTAACCAGTGCTCAATACATATTGCTGAAAAAATTGTTAAACCAGCACCAAGGAAGTAAAATTCCTGAATGACACTAATGCCTTTCTGAAGGGAGGTTAAGTGTTAAAATTCAGAGTGTCTTTCCTCAGTAAAGTTTTGAATAAATAACGAAGTCCAGAGATGGTATTGCAATAGTTATAGGATATGTATTTCGATATATGTTACTTAATATTATTAGCATCATTACTATGAGGAATTAAAGGTTTTGCTAGTAGTTTTAAGAAGAATTATAGTGGTATTGATTTGGGCACTAAACAGTAATTATTGATTTTCCTTCTTTACCATTTAATTTGAAAATGTCCTACCTGAATGTATTCAGCCAAATAATTGAGTTTCTACATTATTGTTTTATTTCTGTATAATAATGTTCTGGGGAAAGGTGTATAGATGATTTCATGCTACTATGTTGTTTTTATGTGTGTCATTTAATCATTGTTTAATTTATTTTTTTTGGATACAAGCTTGCTCTTCTCCAGAAGTATCTGGTAGGCAACTAAATACTTTTTAATAATAATAATAAAGTTACCTTTAGAGCTTTTTACATGTTTGTTTACAAGTTGTTATGCTCCTCATAAAGTTATATTTTTATAAAACATATTGAGTTAATAAAACATTTCAGTTAATGAAGGAAATGGTTTATTTAGCTTTATGTTGTTTTATCTATAGAAATGATTTATATTGCAGTTTTTTAGTGGTATTTTAGAAACAACAAATATAGCACTGTGAAGCAGTGGGAGTTGACAGTGTAGCAGAATACAGATTAATACACACCACTTAAATTAGATAACCTAGGTTAATGAATGGTTTTTGAAAGAATATACTGTTATAAGCTATACATTTTGAGTAAAAAACCGCTGGCACTTAATTGGATATTTATCCTAGAAAGTTTATATTCTGTTTTGTTCTATTTTCTGTTTGTATCCCTTCTACTTTTCTGACATCCATTATAAA
Organism: Eptesicus fuscus; assembly: GCF_027574615.1. Taxonomy (NCBI): domain Eukaryota; kingdom Metazoa; phylum Chordata; class Mammalia; order Chiroptera; family Vespertilionidae; genus Eptesicus; species Eptesicus fuscus. The sequence continues at coordinate 62,008,859 of NC_072481.1, forward strand.
ATTTAAATAATGCCATGCTTTTATTATAAAGAGGTGTAAAAGATGCAGGTGGCATTTATCTTATTACAAAGAGACTGGAGAACTCAACATCTGGAATGGTTGTAATCTGTATAGTAATTTTTAAACTCTTCTTACAAAACACGAATGATCGTCTCTTTTAAGCATTGAAGAATGGCATACTAAAACTAGCAACGTGCTCTTTTTATATAAGCAGTAATGTGGTTTATTTAGCACAGAACCCCAAAACACCTAATAAGTTTACTAAGCGTAATTAATAAAGCACTCTTATTCATTGTATAAGGATATACATGAATGTCATGTATCTGAATATCATGCAATAAAGATATGCAATATTTGAATTTTAATTAATTTCCTAATGTTTAAAATGAACTTTGTAATATAATTTTTATATTGTGTCCTATGTATAAACATATACAGAGATATTTTGAGGGTGATAAGAATGGAGTGTGTTCATGTTCTTGTGGAAATGCATAAAAACTGGCACTTTGTTTCTAGCTGCTTCATCTCGCGAATGTGGGTAACATTCCTACACAACCCTGAGTGACAGAAAGATTCCTTTGGTAGGCTGATTTCTTCAGAATGCAATGTGATAGACTCTTGCAATAACACAAACTGAAGACAAAATATGTTTATTTGGAAAATAAATATAATTGAAATGTACACTTCTGAGAAGAAATTAAGTTAATATGTGGAGAGTCCTTCTTATGTTTGTAGTACAGACCTAGTTTGCTACATTGTAAACCAGTGTGGGACAAATGTATTTGCAGAAAGATCCTTCCTTGAGATATTTTCTCCCTAATCATTGTTCGATGCTTTGTAGCTAGGTACCCATGATCCTGTAGCTGAGAAGTATTAGAGCCAACATCCTCATTCAGATGCACCAAGCTCCAAAGCTGGTGGCTGCTTCAGGATATCACAATGGCTTTGGTAAAATGTAGGCATAGATTATATATTGGAAACAAGAAACCCAAAACATTGAGAACGTTTATGCTTTATAGGGAACTCTGCTGTGGGGTTTGAATTTGGCTGTCGCTTCCACCATTTATTCTCTTAATTAGCTGTCACTACCTTATATCAGTGGATATAAATTTTAAAACTAATCAAAGAAAAGCATTTAGAAATTTAAATTCACCACTGTCTAAAAAGAATAAAATTCAAGCCAATACATGTGGTTCTGGACTGCCTAGTGTGTTAGAGTTGTTCATAATCTGGCATGTTGTGAAATACTTTACGTTTGGTGTCCGTATTTATAAGATGTGTAGTTTGGTTTACTGATATTTTTACAAAGAGTTAACTATGTTCATCTTTGTGTGTAAATAGTGCACATGTAAACTAGAGATTTTATGTGTTTATAATACTTATGTGACCAAAAGTGCTTCAGGAACTGAGTTTTCCTCATGGAACTCTTTAGGGACTTTATAGTTAGTGCTTATCCTTTACTCTAAAAGAGAATCTATTTATTGAAATAATTCCCCAAATTTAATATCGTTGATTCATACCCATTCCTGATGACTTTATATAAGATTTTTATGAAAACTATTATTTACTTTCTGTAGTGCCACTGATCAGTCAACTAAGAATATGTCAAAGAATTTCCTGAATATCCTCTTAGTGAATAAAATAAAGTAGCAGCAGCAGTTTTTCCTCTTGCTCATTCACCGAGCAGGGAGAAGGAAATTTTCTTTCAATTTACCATCTTTGGCCAATACTGCTTTGTTTCTCCTTTGACCAGTTAGGTTTTCTTAACTCCAGATCCACTTAGCAGTAAGTGACGGGAGAAGCTGGAACAGGATGCTAGGGATTGTATTTTTCTTACTCTGATTCTCTTCCTTGTCTTCCAATTATCTACACTCAGGCAGGCATCTGGAGAGTTTGTACTGCAACTTGATGTGCAAGTTCTATAAATAGAAGATAACTAAAAATATTTTTCAAGAAAATAATCAGTTATATTTTGGGAATCACAAGTTGTTTCTTAAAAACTACAGTTGCATTTAGCAATAAATTATGTTCTTTATTTTATAGCTGTCATTGCCAAGTCAGTGCCATGTGCAGATATGTCTGCTCCATCCGCACCGCCCCCCCCCCAATCTTACTTATAAAACCAGTTGTAACTAGTACATTAACTTTTAGAATTAGGATGACTCCAACCATCCTAAACTCAAAGAAAATGTAATTTTCCACCCCAAACCCACCTACCCCCCCCTTAGTGGGGGTGGGGGTGGGATTAGACCAATTTGCATAATTACATTCAATTTGTTTGATTCATTATTTGGTGGGTGAGATTTTCCTACAATGAGAAAATTCTAATTTAAAAATTATTTTTCTCAAACTTTCTAAAATAGGTATTTTGAAAGTGTTTTAACAGCAAAATACAAATGACAGCTTATATAAACTAGTAAAATAATGTCTGCTCTTGGTACCTGTCATCCCATTTTGAAATCTCAAAAAAGGTTTAGAATGCCAATAGCCTTTTTGGTTAGTAGCAGTGTTATGGGAAAGGTACTACACTGGGGAGAAGGGGCAATAATAGTGTGTACCTTAAAGTGCCTCATTTTAATACTACTACCTTATTGGATTATCTTATTCAAGAAGTTGTGAGCCTCTCAATTCTGCCTTTTCCTTGTCATCCTCATCACCCACCACTATCATCATCAGCACTGTAGTATATCTGAAATAAATGCCAGTGTGCCACTCTGTTCAGTTTGCATAGCCTTTTACTACTTGAACATTATTTAAATACTTTTTTCTGCTATTTTCTTCTTTATTTATAGATTCATGTGTCAGAGAAATATTGGAAGCTTTCTGAACAAAAGACAAAAATAATTTTTTCTTGTATAGTCAGGTTTTGCTTGCATACCCAACTAGGAACAAGAATGCATATCGTTTATGCCTTTTTACCTCTCTGGAATTATTTTTTCTATTATTTCTTTTTAAACACATGAAGTTGGTTGCAAAGAGAAATCATTGCTAGTAACTTTGTGGAAAGATAATGAAAATGAGTAATCTTTTTAAATTATTTATCATTTAACAAATCTAAAACTTCAAACCACAGCTCTATAAAATAATGTGGCTATCTATCATTATATAAGCATCTGGTTTTGAATTGCTTTACTTCATGTACATTTGAAATTAGTCGTTCAGACATTTAGTTTTGCTCCAAAGTTAGAATGAGATTTTTAAGCTCTTTGGGGTTTTGTTTTGGTTGTTTGTGGTGGCTTGTTCTGTTTTGTTTTAAGTCTTTGTGGGTATTCTTTATGTGTTAGTCTGTGGTAGAGAAAAAACTAATATTCTGTGGTAGAGAAAAAACTAATAATATAGATTCCAATACCTGAAAATAACCCTTTGTCAAAATCGATTACATTTGAAACTCCACAAATCAACAAGTTTCAATTCTCCAGATGTTTTCAGTTCTGAAGTATAAAGGCCTGTAAACTATCACAACTGGTTTATTTACTAGTATTTTGTTCTAGATTGTCCTAACCTTTTTACATTACTTCCGGGTATGTCTTCAGGAATAGGATTTTTATTATTAGATTTGAAATTATCAAAGTGATCTCCATATGGGAAGATATTAGAGATTTTTAGAAATTTGAGAAAATATTTGTTTCCTATTTAGAGAAACAGAATAGCTCTCTAGTATATCATGTTGTAAATACATGTTTTATGTGACCATAGTTGATGTGTGTGTCTTTAAAGCACAAATATTTATATGTAATATGAAAGACAAATTTTTAAAAATATTTTTTCTATTTTTTTAGTGAAAGAGTTTCTAGCCAAAGCCAAAGAAGACTTTTTAAAAAAATGGGAAAATCCTGCTCAGGTAAGGAATATTTCAATTTTTCTATGATTTAAAAATTCTCTATTAAGTAAAATCATGATTCTTGCCTAAATAATTTACTGCTTCCAGAAATCTTAATTTACATGTAGCATTAATAAATGTAGGGTTAACATGGGAATTTTTGCCATAATATTGTTTTGATTTATTAATAATTTTATGTATACTTAAATTGGAGAAGGAACTAATTTCCAGTATAATACCTGATTATAAATTGTGATACTAATTTCAAGCTACTACAAACTCTTGATATTTTCAAATATAGTCATTTTGATTTATGCCTATGCTAGCATATTTATTATTTTCATTAATTACAAAAATAGGGATCCCATCGAACAGTTTCAAATTCTTAATCCCAAACATTTGGCTGTTGATAACATACCAAACACAGGGATTCTTTCATAAACATTTTGATGGAGTAAATTTTATATAATTTAAGTACGTTAGATTTTAACTGAGATCTAAAAATTTTATATAAAAAGTCATCTATTCTTATTAAAAAATCTCTTTTTGAAGATATAAAATAAGTAATGAATTTTAATAGTAGATTAAATTTTGAAAACCTTTATCCTAGCACAAAACAATCTTTTCAAGTATTTTTTTCACTAAAAAATATTTAATATTAAATAAATGTGATGTTTTATGAAGATGCCATCATTATCAAGATTTAGAGCAAGACCTATAATTTAAATCCCTCTGGTGGGTATAAAAGTTAGACATTATCTAACATGAAACATTAAGGAGGTGAAGAAGATGGCATTTTTATATAAAAAGCAATGACTAGCAAAAAAGGATGTTCTGTGGTCTATTAATGAAGTCTATTTTCATTGTTTAGTTGGGAACTAATATTAAACATTTCAATCCATCTATGTTGATAAAACAACATTAAATATCTATAATAATAATAAAAGCGTAGTATGCTGATTAGACCGGACAGCCGAACAACCTTCCAGACGTCCTTCTGGACTACCTTCTGGACGAAGCTGGGGCTGCGAGGGCCAAGGCAAGCTGCCATGGCTGCGAGGGCCAAGCCCCTTGCATGAATTTCGTGCACAGGCCTCTTGTTAATTCATAAATTTAAGTAATTCAGTCAGAATTAGAAGAACGTATTCTTTGCATTGACATAGAATCTCATGGCAATTTAAAATCATTGTAAATCTGAAATGAAAATATGTTTTTCAATGGAGACGAAATCCAGCTACGGTGGATTCAGTTGCTTATGCAAGAATCCTATTTCATCTCAACTTTCTCAAGCTCAACACTGTACAGGCTGGAAATAATTTTTCTAAGGTTTTTATGGAGATCTTTGTAACGAAAACCTATTAAAAATGGATCAGCAATTACTATTTATTGCTATTTAGCACATAATTTGTTCCTAGTAATTTTCATTTTGTTGTGACAGCAACAAATTCAATAGATTGATGCTTCCAATTCTTTGCTTCTATGCAATAGTCAAAGCCAAACAAAGATGTTTGCTCCTAACAAAGCATCCATTCAAGGAGAAAAAGAGGCTGATTATTGTTCTGGGACTCTGACTCTTGGTTATCTTTGTGGGCATGAGGAACTCTTCTTTCCTATTGTTACTGTTTTAGGTAATACTGGGTCATTATAACATCAGAGAGAAAGCTATCTGAATCCCTCACGCTGTTATCCTCTAGTTCTATAAGCTCCTGTAAAGATAGGAATGAAGTTATAATGGTGCTTTCTTTAGAGGTAACTCTAGTGAAAGGACACTGATCTCTCAGCTTATCTAGTCATAAACTTATTTGCAAGTGCACTAAGACTGTGGCTTTCATGATCGTCTTGGTCAGTGTACCTCTGGTCAGTTTGTAATTATTAAAATATGAAACTAATTTGTGAGAAGTCCAATACTGATAATATATATTGGAATATAGCCTTTAATATTTCAGCTGAAGCTCTTATTTCCTCCCATTACTATTATGCTTTGTTTTGCAATATAGTTCTCAAATATTAAACCCTTCTTTTATTCAAAGGGAAAAATAGAACCAATAACTTGGAATTTCAATAGCCTTTCATATTATTTTTAAATGGATGGTTAATAAATTACATTATTGATTTTGATTATCACTAAATCTATTGTTGTTGCCATAGTATTCTTATGAGAATTTCTAAATTTAAAGCTTATTTTATTTTTTATGCATATGTAGAATAATGCCGGGCTGGAGGATTTTGAAAGGAAAAAAACCCTTGGGACAGGTTCCTTTGGAAGAGTCATGTTGGTGAAACACAAAGCCACTGAGCAGTATTATGCCATGAAGATCTTAGATAAGCAGAAGGTTAGTGTTTTTGTTGTCATTTACTTGAAGGGTAAACTTCAGTTTTATCAGCTACGTTACTAAATAGATGCAATATAATGACTTAAATATTGACAACTTCAAAGAATCTTATTGTTGCATTTAATTGTCATTCTTATGATGACTGTATGATACCATAGTTATAGTTTTAGTATATAGGAGAACATTACTTCAATAATTATTTATACATAATAGGTATGTGTATGTTTACTAACAAAATATTGAATTTAACATGTAAAGAACAGGCTTCTCTACTATATTCTGCCTCGTGGAAAAATAAAGGAAAATATTATTTGATCCTTAGATTGAAGTAACAGAAATTTAGTGATTTTATTTTATGACATTTTAATTGACAGTAGAAGCCCTCTTGTTTAAGATGATTAAGTTTGCTTAATTAAAAATATCAATTAAAGCAGTAAAAACTTGAAAACCTACATACTATTAAAAATCAAATCATTATACACTTGAAAATAATATAATGTTATGTCAATTGTATCTCAGTTAAAAATTAAAAGTAATTTTTAAGTGTTTATCACATATATATAAATAATCAGGATACCTGAATTCTTCATGCTTTAAATATTAAGCTTCTATTTTCTTAGTAATCACATTTTGGCTTAATGAAATATATAGATAAGAAAATTTTCTAGTAGCTTCATTTTAAAAAAGTAAAAAGCAATAGTTGAAATTAATGTTAATAATAGATTCTGTTTAGTCCAATGTATCCACAACATTATCACTGCAATATGTGATTAATATAAAAATTACTGAGATATTTTAAGCACACCAGTCTTCAAAATCTGGTGTATATTTTACATTTACAATACATCTCCATTCAGGTTACCACATTTCCAGTGTTAAAAAAACCACATATGACTAGTGGCTACCATTTTGGACAGCACAGCGCTAGACTGGTCTGTGGTTCTGATTCAATCTCTGCTTTAAAACAAAAAACAAAGCTAACCTCTAACATGAAAGGAGTAATGGCTTATTAAGTCTCTCTAAAATTAAATACACCCCCCTACACACATATGCAGAATTGTGCATCTTTGTCTACTGCCCTTTCACATAATTTTTCTAACCATGCTTCTTGGAAAAAATAGTTTAATCACTCTATCCCTAACTCACTTCCTATTAATTCTTTGACTCACAATGATTTAGCTGCCTCCTTGTTTATCTCTTACCTCTTGCTACTTCACTAAAATGTCTCTGCCACGGGTCACCAATCCAGTGTCCTAATCACCAAGTCCAATGGACTCTTTTTGCTTGTCTTATGTGACATTTTTAGAGTCTACAACCATGTTGACCACTCCCTTAAAACTGTCTTGACCTTGGATTTCTGGATCCCCATTCTTTTCTAATTATGCTCCTGCCTCTTTAACCTCTTCTTCTTCTTTTTTTTTTAATGTGCCTTTTTCTGTTTATTTTTTTCCTTCTGTCTACCAATCTCTGGATGATTCCTTTTGTGTGTGTGTGTTCTGTACACTCGCCCAGTACACTCTCATCCAAGCTTCAGCTCATCCTTGGGCCCTGTGCTCCCATTTGTGCAATCCGAGCACGAGCTCTTAGAGAGCAGCTAGTGCTTCCCCTAATTTTCTGGATGACATAATTGGGTCTCAGAGAGGGCATGTGATTTGTTCGCTTGTGTTGGTAGCGCAACAACAACAAAATGCTTCGAATTTGTATGTTTATTAAATCCGTCATTAAAATGTTATTATTTGTACAGCCCCTAATATTTTATGTTATCTTCCTTAAGGAATTAACAAGATGTGCTTTAGTCATAAAATATTAAAAGGATTATAAAACGTATTTTTACACTTTAAAATATTTTGTAAGACAGTGACTTGTGAAGTGAGTTACTGAGAAGGCTACCTTGGGGAATAAATCATGGTGAAAGAGTATTTCCCAGAAGAGTAGCTGCCATTTTAAGTCATTTCTCTACAGCAGCGATTTTCAACCAGTGTGCATGCCGCAAGTATTTTTAAAACATGCAGTGCCTGCCTCTTTAGTCAGGGGCGCTGACCTCTTTTCCCTTAGATTGTCAAATAAAATAATGATCACAGCCAACACAACAATAGCTGTCCAGTGTGAATGATTCAAAATTATACATTTTTTGTCAAATCGGCAAAAAATGGTTTTTAGTGTGCCGCAGAACTTTAGTAATTAGTTTATGTGTGCCATGAGAGGTTGAAAATCATTGCTCTATGGCATTGTTCTGGATCTATTCAGAGTTACGACAAAGACTTTATATTCTGATTTTTTCAAGTTTATTTAATTTGATAAAACTAAGTAACAAAATAGCACTCCATAATAACCTTTTTGTTCATAAAGTCTGAGGTCTTTCAGTTAATTCTTTCTGGCTTCTTCTATCTTAGGGTGTATGAGGTGAGGGGAATAAATCAGCACAGAAATTAACCAGTTAACTGCCACTCATCCAAAACGGAAACCATCCCCATTTCTTCCATATGCACTGGAATATTTACGAACCTAAGTTACCATAATTTTCTTTACAAACCCAGAAATGTCACTCACAAGTCTGATTTTAAAATTGGGCGACCAGAGTTGATACACGAGGTTTGCGGCTATTAGACATGCGTGGCGTGTGGGGAAGGTCCGCCGCTTCCGTCTATAGACACTTATGGCATACAGTGGACTAAGGAAATCCCATTTCTTCATCCCATATTATGTGTCAAGCATTACAAGTCATTTTACATTTGTTATATCAGTGAATCTTCACAACATTGTGTGGCATTCATCTCCCCTTTAAGTAAGGTGACCAGATTTTAACATTGGTAAAGCGGGACACCATTGCCCCGGGGGTGAGGGGGGGTGGTTGGGGGGGTGGGGGGGGTTCTTGATTAAAAATTTGGTCAATTTGGTCTATATGGAGCAACAAAAATTTTCATAGAACGCAAAAATAGTATTGTAATATATTTTTTTAATTTCAACATAAGTACAATTTACAAATATAATAAATTAAAAAATTATGTATAGTATTATTTTATTCTTTGGCATATTTCTCATTTGAGTGAATTTTTTTAGTAGATTGCTGTCGTTGTTTAAAAGGTCATGAAATTTTTCACAAGAATTTGTTAAATTATATTTCACACATAAAATGGCTTTCAAAGTCTCAACACTTAATTGTGATTTTTCTGATGTCCACACTTTATTTACCGTAGAAAAAAATGCGTTCAGTCGCAGCATTAGTTCCTGGTAAGGACAGCGTGTATTCCACAATTTTTAGTGCATTATTGTATGGAACATGGTTTGTTTCAAAATGATGAAATATTTCTAACCATTTGTTCTCTATTGTGATTTTTGCTGATGCCCAAGATTTAACCTTTTCCTTATCAATATATTTTTTTAATAATGATACCTCATTAAAAAGATAATTTTCGGAAATATTACTATATGGGAAATTTTGAGTAATATGATCGAATGATTTTGCACATCATTCCAATTAAGTTCTTGTTTTAATGTAACCCAATGAAAATGTTCAATATCATTGTAATGTACCATCCACTCTTCTAAATAATCTATGCAGTTACTATAGAACTTTTTGACGTGATTCATGATATCTGCACGATTTATTGCACTTTGTTCTCCTAGCTGGCTTATACTATTACGGATAGTTAATGGAAGAAAATTATTTTCTAACCTCTCTTGACACTGAAATTTTAAATTATTAACTTCATTTGCTACTTCGATTACCGAAATTTTGTCACCTTCAATAAGTTTTATAGCATTTTGAAAAAGAGCTGCTTGATTGTGTACAAACTCTAGCCAAATTTTTGAAGATTCTTTTTCAAAAAACTCTTCTAAAATTGTAGGACATTTATCCTGTGATAGAAAGTAGGATTTCAAAGGATCGTATATTTTCAAAATTCTTTTGACAGCTGGCAAAAGAGCTAACCAGCGCGTTTTACTGTATCCAAGTATTTTCTGATATTCGACTTCCACAGTTTCACAAAATTCTTTAAGCATTTCAATGCGCACAGTGTATATATAGAAATAATAATATATTTTAATAACAATATTTTCCACATCTACGGGCAACAAGTCGCCAGCTGTTTGAATGGCGTTATATATTATGTGCGCTGCACAACCAACACCAATAATGTTTTGATTAAGGTTTTGTTTAATTTATAAAAAATATTATTTGTACCTCTTCTCGCTTTTCCTCCAAAATTTGCGTTCGTGCTGTCTGCACAATATGCAATCATTTTATGTTTTAAATTGTTTTTTTCCAAAATATTAATAATGGAACTGAAAATTATTTCAGAAGTTTCGCTGGGCAAAGAAACGAAATCTAAAATTCTAATTTTTATTCCAGTTTCCGAATCAAAAAATCTAATAATGGTTGGAAATAACTTTATATCCTTATGATTAGATGCGTCAGAATATATGGATATAAAATTAATTTTTTCTAGATTTTTGTTTAATTCTGAAAATGCATATGGGGAAAGCACATTACACACAATTGCCTCGGATTTTGTTCTAGCACAGGCAAATTTTTTGTTGAATAAGTTTTTGACAACTTGTGATGTACAGTCCATAGATCTGAAGGAATGATTGTGATTAATAGCATGAAAAGACATAAGTCCTTCTGCTAATGCTAATTTCTTTTCTTCGTCTCCATAAGTTGTTTTCCGAAAAATTCCTGTATTTTGGAGGAAGATGCAGCAGTATTTAAATATCTTTTATGTTTCTGTGTCTCCAAGTGCTTTGAAATATCATTCTTCCTGCCGTGCGAAATAGAAAATTCACCATTACATTTCTCACATTTTACCATGTAATTGCTTTTGGTTTTTTTAATAAAAGGAAATTCACTTCTTAGATCATCGTTGAATTTGCATCCTCTTTTCTTACTCACTGTTAAAAATCTAAAAAAAAATAATTTAAAATTATATTATTGCTTAAAAACATATTGCTTAAAAACATATTGCTTAATAACACAGTAAGTAGGTACATAATTACATGAACATATTTTATTGTTGGTTTATAAATTAAATTAATTTGATTGTTATAAAGTAACTATATTTTTAAAATTGTTTTAATCCTATATTTCTTTCTAAATAATAACAATACTAACTTGTATTATTTTTCACTTCCAAGGCCGGTGCTAGACTTTTTGCCGCCACTATAAAATATAAATAATACGAGTACTGTCTGCTAAATTCAAGAAAATTTATGTATTTATGAAATAAATAAATAAATTACTTACCTAAATTATCTGAATAGCTGATTTGTAATGACATCACTTGTTTAACTAGCTTACTAGCACGCAGTACGATGTGTATCGTCTGAGAGACAGTTACAAAATGTTTTCGTCGTTGCCAATCCCCAAAAATGCCATTGTTCATTAAGTCCAAACAATGGTGGTCGAATTCTAACAACTGATCAACAATGCGAACTTTGATAAGCAGTTCTCGATAATCAGTTCTCAACAATTATTTGTTATTCTTAAAGTTTAACATTATAAAATTAACAAAAATAATATAAAACTCATATCCTGGCTAAATAGCCACATGGCTGCCGAAAACCGTATATTCCCTTCCCGTTCTTCTGCCGTTCCTAGGTTCCCTAGCTTGTCGTGCATTCTTTCCAAAAATCGGGACTTTTTTAAAACGCCACGGGACGTGGGACAAATTGTTAAAAATCGGGACTGTCCCGCGAAAAGCGGGACGTCTGGTCACCTTATCTTTAAGCCAAGAATCTCTCTATTTAAGTAATCTTTTCAAAGTCAAACAGCTAGTGAGAGGAACCAAGAAGTTGACCAGGGCTTGTCTGATTTCTATTCTTACACTCCATGTTAATTTTTCCTTTCAAATGTATTCGTTATCCCTGAAATCTTTTCTGCCACCACCTACTTGGTCCCTCACTAATATTAACGGGACTTCTTAATTTCCACAGTATCCATTTTCACCTTCTACTAATTTACCTTCTTCATTGTCAACAAATTTTCCTTATCGTATCATATCATCTCACTCAGAAGGCTTCCTAATGTTTATTAAACGAAGTCAGAACTCTGCAGCCTACTTTCAAAGCCTTCATAATTTTCTCCCTAACTGCACTCCAGTCTTACTTTTCACTATTCCCCTACATCCTCTGTAGTCTACTTCTCTGATGGAAACTGGACCCACAGAAGTGTATGGTGCCATGCTGGGTCGGGTAGGGGAGTATGTGATGATATATGACCTATCTTCCTTATTAAAAACTCCTCAAGTGCTTGGCTAAAAAAAAAAAAAATTGCTGACAATCATTTTTAAATGCTTTTAAATATATGTATTTAAACCACCAGAAATGTTAGGAAGTAAATATGATATATGAATTTTGAAATAAAACATGGACAAAACCCCTAGGGGTACTTGTTAATTTTCTCTGCCTTTTAGGGATACCTCATTACCAAAGTTTGAGAGGTACTGTCCTAAGCTCTAGCCCAATGGACTAGCACTCAGACTTACTTACATTTGTATATTTTCCCCTCTGAACACTATACATAACTCTCATTTGGCAGTTGTACTGTATTGTTATTCATGTATTCATGCATCATATTTCTGGACAGATTTTATGCAACATGAAGGCAAACACTCTCTCATCTTTGTGTCTATTTAATTGTTATGCCCCATATATGCATAGTTGACTTAGGGCTGTAACGCAGAAAGCCTCTCTGTTGCAGATTTTATACCTATTTCTTAGGTAACACATTGTCTGTGCCTAACTAAAAATTCTACTATATCATAATGTACAAAAGTAAACACTGTGGTACACTCAGACAATGGAGTATTATTCAGCGCTAAAAAGAAATGAACTATCAAGCCATGAAAAGACATGGAGGAAACCTAAATGCGTATAATTTAGTGAAAGGAGCCAATCTGAAAGGCTACATACTGTATGATTCTAACTATATGACTTTCTGGAAAAGGCAAAACTATGGAGACAATCAAAAGATCAGTGGTTGCCAGGGGAGGGAAGGATGAACAGGTGGTGTACAGAGGGTTTTTAGGACAGTGAAACTACTCTGTATGATATTGTAATGGTGGATACCTGTCATTATACATTTGTCCAGATCCATAGATGTAGAACACCAAGAGTGAACCCTAATGTCAACTATGCATCAATGTAGGTTCACTGAGTGTAATAGGTTTACCATTCTGGTGGGGAATGTTGATCATGGGAGGCTATGCATGTGTGGAGGAAGGGGGTATATGGGAAGTCTCTGTACCCTCCACTCAGTTCTACTGTGAACCTGAAACTGCAAAAAAAAAAAAAGTATATTAAAAATAGTAAGCACAAAGCAATACTAATTCTCCAGGTAGTGTTATATAGTTTATCATGGTAAGAATGGACTAATTGGTTCTGTAACTAGTTAGAATGTTGACAGTGGTGATCCAACCACTTCATGTTACAGATTTTAAAAAACCCTGATATTCTAAGAATTAAAATAACATTTCCAAAGTCACAAAACGGGTTGAATAGAAGACCTAGATTAGAACACAAATCTTCTGACTTGTAGTTAATTATTTTTATACTATAATTGTATATACTAATTACTGGGTGATATCTTTAATTGCCTTTCTTATCCATGTTCAACTTCTTGAATTCTATGATTAGCCCACATAAGCCTCTATCACACATGATTTACACACATGCAAAATAGTTATTTCTGTCTCCCTAAAGATACCTTTTCTTAAATTAAAAATAGAATTACATGTAGGGAAGAATCAGTCTTCTTGATGTTAGGATAAGTTGCTGTCCTCTGCTATGTACATGATTGAGTAGACAACCCAGAGAAAGCTTGATTAATCCTAAATTATCTATTTGCTATAAAGACATAGTCTTTTTTTTTTTTTTTGCCAATATTTAGTGTGTATCTTCTTTTGTAGCTGTGCAAATTGAATTTTCAGGACTTGTTCTTGTATTTATTCAGGTTTTATAATTCTAATTCTTCTTAGCTCTTGCTTCTTTACTAAAAATCATAGTTTGCCATTTTAAGACCAAGTTTTAAATCCTCTGTAAGGTTTTTTTCATTTGAATCTAATAAACCTCATTGGTAGTTATTACTATCATCCTTGTCCAACTCTAGCGATTTTGTTTTATCCAAGTTCATTATTTATTAAAACCATGTATTTCATTTTCTTTTTATAAAATTATAGTAACTGAAATTTCATTTAAATGCATCTAATATACTTATCTCTCAATTACAGGTTGTTAAACTGAAGCAAATAGAGCATACTTTGAATGAGAAAAGAATATTACAGGCAGTAAATTTTCCTTTTCTTGTTCGACTGGAGTATTCTTTTAAGGTAAATTTTATTAATATCCAAATAAAATATTTTCACCTTATAATTTTTAAAAATATAAAGCTATAATAGGATTCTAAACCTGGCAATAAACATGGAGATTATTATTTTTTTTAAAAAAAAAGGTTTTGGTTCTCCCTGGGGAATTTATTAAGGAAAATGTATAATTTTTCATGAGACTGTATTATAAAATAAAATTTTCAATTTACCAAAATCCATAGTGATATTTAGTAAGGCAAATCAGTACACCTACATATCTTCTTTTTCTCTAGAGCCTTTTCTGCCACAATCTCACTATCTTCTTTCACTTAGTAATTTGTGCTCTAGTCTTTTCATTCATACGAGTTAGAACAGACTTTGACCCTCCGCTCAAGGGTCTCATAAATTTTCAAAACATTTATTCTTTAAGTTGGCAGCTTTTCAGTTCCTTGGACTGATACTTGGCACCTCTCTGCAACATTGATTCATATGAAGCATTTTAATCTTCTTTTCTTTTTTCTTCTTTATTCTTTAAATAAAATAAAGACCCGTGAATTCCTGATGATGTTAAAAATCCTTAATTTCTCTGACCTAATGTAGTTTATAAAATGTAAATGTTCTTACTAACTTTTGAAAATTATTTTTTAACCTAGTTATTCCTTTGCATACACTATAACATTAAGTTATTACTGTGCTGTTTAATTGTTTAAAAGTTAAGTATTCCCTTCAAGAGCAAAAACAGCCAAAATCCCAGAATAAATTGTAGAAGAATACTAGGGGGGGAAACATGAGTGCCCCAATGTAAAAAAGTTAGAGCATTTTTTATTTAATCTTTATTTCCCAATGTTAGTAATCTACCAGGTGGAGTTTTAAATTTGTCTTTTTCTAATTGAACTTGCTGCTACCTTAAAATATTTTGATTTATTTATCCTTCCTATTTGTTTATAGGATAATTCTAATTTATATATGGTTATGGAATATGTCCCTGGGGGTGAAATGTTTTCACATCTAAGAAGAATTGGAAGGTTCAGGTAACTAATACTTTACTCTCCTTAAATCTTGCTGTGTGTGTGTTTTTAAAAAAACAAATTTTTAAGTGATGGTCAATGTAAAACTTTATTTCATTTAATTTAGTAATATTTTATCTGTATGAAGAATTACATGGAAACGTTGATAAAAGGCCACATACTGACTTTTAAAAATCAAATAAAAGCACTATGATACCAATGTAAATATTCTACCATTAGTAAGTATTGTTTGAAATCTATTATTAGAATTTCCAGAAATGCAAAAATTAATTGAATTTAAACATATCAGTATTTATTGAACAAATATTACACAATTCTAGAGAAGAGGTTTGTGTAAGGATAAAGATAAAAAGGCAATATATAGAAAAGATGATAATGATACCATAGTGATGAAATTATGAGAGTTAGTTTTGCACAAATTTAGTTCTCGTTAATGCTGTTACTATGTTAAGGTTTAAAAATACATATATAATATATATGTACTGTACCTCATTAGGTTATTACAAATAAAGGCTACACAGTTATTAAAATAGGTTATAGGTTGTTATCTTTACTGTGTGTAATAGTTTGTAAGCTTCTACTGTTCATTAATAATCACTAATAGAAAGAAGCTGAAACCAAGAATAGGTCCAGCTTCTTTCAGTACATTATATATTGGTGTAACTAACATGTAAGTGTGAGTTCAGACAGGACTCATGATGGTAATTAGATTCATAAAAACATGATGATAGACTTAGATTTTCATTCCTTATCATACAACATATGATGTCAGTTGTGACAGTGTTGATGAGATGGGGCTGAAACTGGAAGGGTGTTATAAAATACTAGAGGCCCGGTGCATGAAAATTCAGGCACTGGAGGGGGGGGGGGGGGTCCCTCAGCCCGGCCTGACCCCTCTCACAGTCCGGGAGCCCTCAGGGGCGGGAGGCGACCTGGCAATCAGGGGAAGGTGACACCCCATCACACCTCTGCTGCTGCCACTGCCAGCAGTGCAAGCCTTGGCCGGCCCTGGTTACCTGCACCTCAGGCCGGTCCTGGGCGGCTGGGGGGCTGAGGGGACTGGGGGACTCCAGAGGCAGGCGCCCCAGCAGGGCTGAGGGGACTGGGTGCCGCCATCTGGTGGCTGTGGGCACTGCCATTTTTGAGGGTGGGGCAGTCAATTAGCATATTCCCTCCTTATTGGCTGTGGGCGCCACCATCTTTGAGGGCAGGGCAGGCAATTAGCATATTTCCTCCTTATTGGCTGTGGGTGCTGCCATCTTTGAGGATGGGGCAGTCAATTAGCATATTCCTTCTTTATTGGCTGTGGGCACCACCATCTTTTGCGACAGCATGAGGGTCAATTAGCATATTCCCTCTTTATTAGATAGGATTGCCCCCAAAATGTATTTTTCTTTACATATTTATTCATTCAACAAGTATTTACTGAGCACCTGATGTGTATGAGGCTAGTACCTAGAAAATATAGTGACAAGCAAAAAGAGCAGCATATGTAATCCTTTTTTGAAATTAATCTATATTTCTGGTCCTATTAGATCAAATTCAGGCCAATGGTCTTGAGGGAAATTCTATTCCTAGTTAAGGTTATTCATTGAGGACACAAATCTGAAAGTCATTGCAATTTCTCAGGCAGATTAGCAGAATTCAGTGTATACATTAGGTGATGAAATAGAAACTCAGACTAAAAAGTCAGTACATCTTTTTGGAATACTCAGAATGTGGCATCAAAGTCACATTGAGCTATCAGTTGATCTCATCTATGTCTGTAAGAATTGTACATATTTACACAAATATACAGCTTATCCCTGTGTTTATGTGTCTGTGGAAACATGCATAGAAGATTGGAAATTAGACTCCAGGATTGTTTCTATGGTTTCTGAATGGGATTATGGATGTCTTGCTTTTCATTGACATTATATTTTTTCTATAATGAGCATATATCATTTTGTAATAAGAACAGACTAGGTAAAAATGGCATTAATCAGCAGATGATTTCAAGTAAAGAACTCTTCTATGTAGTAAAATTCTTTAAGCATTGAAATGTGTGAGAAACGTAAATGGAACCTATCAACAGTAGCGATGACGATGACAGACGATCTAATTGGCACATTTGCTTTTCAGTCATCCTTAAGGTCAGACATAATTACAAAAATATCAATATCTTCTACTATAGCCAATAATAATTTAACATATGACAATTTGAAAGTTATATTTTTCTTCAATGTATGATTCTCACTAATCATATCAAAGCATTATTTGAAGACAATTTAGAGATTTACTAAATATTTGGAAATTAACAAGATTATTTGCATAGTTTTTTAAAAAAATACATTTTACTCCCAAAATACATCAACTCCATATTAATGTTTTGTGTAATCTACTGATTACTATGTGTTAACCCATTTTACAGAAATCCAATGTTTTGTTTCTTTGTAGTGAACCCCATGCCCGGTTCTATGCAGCTCAGATAGTGCTAACATTTGAGTATCTCCACTCACTAGACCTCATCTACAGAGATCTAAAACCTGAAAATCTCCTAATTGACCACCAAGGTTATATCCAGGTATGAACTGAACATACTATATATAATGTATTTGAGATAACACTAGTAACAAGTTGTACGTATTTGACAACTACCAATATTAAAATGTTTTTTTCTTTTAGAAGACAATTACTTTTCCCCAATAGCTTAAACAGAGCTTATGGTTCCAGTGCTATTACAGAGAACAAAAAGTCCCCTTAAGGATAGACCCTGTTTATATCTCCTGTGATCTGTGGCTGTGAACTGAGTACAGGCTCCTGCATAAAGAATTAGTAATAGCTAAATTGGTGAGCACTCATTTAGTGCCATGCGTTATTCCAAATGTTTTTTATGTATTCTCTCTCTCTCTCTCTCTCTCTCTCTCTCTCTCTCTCTCTCTCTCTCTTAGAGACCCGTTTTTTGGGTTTTGTTTTATTTTGTGTGTGTTTTTTATTATTGAGTTTTAGAGATAGAAGAAGGGAGAGGGATAGAGAAAGAGAAACACTGATGAGAGAGAACATCATCGATCCTCTGCCTCCTACTGGGGATTGAGCCCATAACCCGGGCATGTGCCCTGACCGGGAAACGAACCATGACCTCTTGGTTCCTGGGTCGGTGCTCAACCACTGAGCCACACCAGCAGGGCTGTATCATCTCTTTTAATCCTGATAATGCCATGAAGTGAAAATACTGTTGTTATCCTCATTTTAAGGCTGATAACACTAAGGCAGAGCAGGTGGAGTCAGAATGGAATCCAGTCTGTCCGCAGCGTCCATGCTTTTTACACTACAATGCAGCTGCCAAATCTGGACTGGTGACAGTGTTTTCTTTCCATTTCTGCTATCGATGGAGTGGGAGCGTCCCTTTTTACACCCTTACCAGATCTCCCCACTGATGCTGCTGCACTTCTGATGAGATCATTAATGGCAAAGGACATATTGGACTTTAAGGGACACTTCTAGCACTTTTATTAAGACTTTTGTGGTTGTTGTTGTCATTTGCTCCTTGGTTAGAGATGGGAAATGTTACTCAGCATTGGGTTGTTTCAACTATATTCACTAAGTAGTGGTCCTCATGGATTAGCCTCAATTCCATTTAATTAATTTGTTTTACCTGATTCTATTTTTCACCCTGATTTTAAACTTTCAACTTCAGTTCAATAAATACATTTATTGTGAAATAATAATGTTCACCGTTTTGTGTTTGTTTTTTTTCTGTAGGTCACAGACTTTGGGTTTGCCAAAAGAGTTAAAGGCAGAACTTGGACATTGTGTGGCACTCCAGAATACTTGGCTCCAGAAATAATCCTCAGCAAGGTATACTTACACTGTCGTTACGTAAGAAGTAGAGATAGAAGGCATGCATCAGTGTGGACTGTTATGAAAACAGTTCATTAACCTAACCTTACATTTTTATTTAGTCTAAATTATAAATTTAAATCTTACTTGTGCATAATTACTAAAAAAATAGAGTCTAACACTAATCCCATAAACTATCCATTTTAACTCTGAATCTAGTAGAAACGGTGTTAATAACTCTGACCTCTAGATCCATGTTTGGAAGCTGGAAGCATAGCTTTTTCATAATCATTCCCAGTCACAGGAGAGCAGTAACAAGAGGCAAATCTAAAGATGATATGTGCTAGTCGTCAGTTCTTTGTTTCAACTTTACCACTTACATGAAAGAAATGTATGTTCATCGTTTTTTAATTTTAGTTTAAACATAGAAATAACACAGCAATTGAATCATTACAGTCTTATTGAAGACAGTTCTACTTCTCCAAACAGTGAAAATGTGGTGAGAGAAACGTGTACTCATATCTGAAAGAACGGTTTAACTTCTCTTTTCCACTGCCATTCTTTGGTGGAGAAAGCTAGAAAGGAGAAATTAACAATAACTGGACACAAATAGGAACAAGAAAAGAGGAAAGGATAAGCCACATACCTCAGTATTTAGAAGCTGAATACCTACCCCTGAATAATTGAAAGTGGCTAACCTATAGAAGTGTTAGAATAAAAAAGATTTATTTTAGCTTTCTCTCATTATCTTTCACACTTTATTTTTTTAAATGTATCTTTATTGTTTAAAGTATTACAAATGTCCCCCTTTCCCCTGCGTTGACACCCGGTATCCCCCACCTCAGGCCTACAGCACTCTTGTCTGTGTCCATTGGTTAGGCATATATGCATCTTTCACACTTGAAATCTTTTAGTTTTTAGTCTTTTATAATCAAAATATCATTGCTTTAACACATTTCTTTTTTAACTATACATAACAAATACAGAGTATGACAAAAGTAGGTTTACAGTTGTTCATATGGAAAATAACATGATAAGTAATAAATAATGATACAGGAATAAACTTTGTTTCATGTACTCACAATTGTAAATCTACTTTTGCCCCACCCTATAATATGATGACAGAATAAGTGCCAAAACTTTTAAAATGTACATATATTGTAAAAGTAATAGATGTTCACTGTACAAAATTTAGAAAATACAGAAAAATATAAAGAAACAATAAAAAACAACAACCTATAATCTCGCCACCCAGAGGCAGCCTTTAAAAACAAACACTTTTTATAATTTATATGCATGTTATCATAGTTGAGATATAGTAAATGTACAGTTTTGTATTCAGCTTTTTTTCACTTGAATGATAACAAGTATGCAAACATCATTCTAATGGCTCATTTGCAAATGTAACCACAAAATATTTCACCATTCTTCTATCATTGAATATTTAAGTTGTTTCCTTTGGTCTTTGTGTATAAGCTTTTCTGCATTTTAAATTATTTTCTTAGGATAAATTCCTAAGCCTCTTGATACATATTGCCAAAGTGCTTTCCAAAAAGATGGTAACATTTTATACTCCTGCCAGCCGTATATGAGAGTGCCTATTTCACCACACTCTCTCCAGCATTTCATATTCTTATTTTTAAATCATTACTAATTTAATAGGCAATAAATATTATTTTAAGCCTCATGTTTTTATTAGATTTGTTTTAATACTTATAGCCATTTGGTATTTCTTTGTGTGTGTATGAATTATTATTTAATGTCCTTTGCCCACTTATTTATTGTAATTTAGTTTTTCTTATTGATTTGTTTTTATTCTTTATATCTAGGGCATTAAAACATCTGGCACATTTATTATGAACATTAGCACACAGTCTACAACATAGAAATCAAAGTTTAATAAAAGGATCTGGTTCAACATTACATGCTTTCATTGTAATAAAAATATTGTAATGAATGACAGCATTAGTGAGTTAAAAGAGTTAAGCAAAGTTGATGCCTATTTCCATTAGCAAAACAAAGTGCTATTTCTATTATACTAGTCTCTCCCTTTAAAAAACATGCAGAAGCAGAACAAAAAATGAAAAGAAAATCTCTATTTATATTATTATATTTTAGCTCATAATTTGAAAACTAAATAGTTTGGAAAGCTAAATTTTTGAGAAAAGGTTGAAATGTGAGGAGTGGTGAAGATAATTAGAGGATACACTTACCCAAAGATCTGGCAAGAACTCAGCTCATTCCTCTCCATGATTGGGTTAACTATAATAATCTATAATAATAAAAGCATAACATGCTAATTAGACCGGATGTCCTTCCGGACATCCTTCCGACAACCTTCCAGATGAAGCCGGGGCTGTGAGGGCAGAGGCCAAGGCAGCCGCAGCAGTGGCGGGGGCCAACGCCCTGGCACAAATTTTGTGCATCGGGCCTCTAGTTCTTTCGTAATTTTTTGTGCCAATTGACACTGATCATTGTTGATAACAAACTTTATGTAAACATGCTAATATTTGAACTTCTTAAGTACTTCTATATCTTAATTTTAGTAAATTTAAACTGAATAAACAACCCATGTAAAAATAACCTTAGCATTGTACATTTGGTTCACAACATCCTTTCAGGATATGTGCTGTGCACATTCAATGCACTTGTTATACACGTTGTTTCCTTTCATTAGATATAGTCAGTCCTCGTAAAACCCTATGAAATACCTTTTCTGTATACCTTTTAAGGATGAGAAGCAATACAGTCGATAAAGTATACTTAAACATTTACATTTATTGGGTTCCACATTAAGTGTTTAGCTATCATAAGATCTTGTGAAGTGGATGGGACTTTCCTTAGTATACTGACTCTCCTAAAATCCAACAATAATTTTGACATTCCTAGCATTCTCTAGAAAACCTGGTTCAAAAGATCATAGGCATAAAATGGACTTCAAGGGGTAATTTTGTCCTACTCCCTTTCTGTTGTTCAGCAACAATTAAAGTATCACAGTTGAATAGGGAATATTTTATTGTCTGTAATATTCTTAATGATTTTAGAAAGAAGATTTAATAATATTTTCTAATATCCATTTTCAATATTTAGAAAGTTTCCCGTATTTAATTTAAACCTGACCTGATAAGTTTTGTTCATTTTTTTATTCTATCCTGAATAACTTAGTAACTGCTTTTGCAGGTCATGCTTGAAGGTCATTTTGAAGTCATCAATGTCTTCATTCTCTGCGGAGTGAATACTAATTGACATTTGGTGTTGGTTTCTCTTAGGGCTACAATAAGGCAGTGGATTGGTGGGCATTAGGGGTGTTAATCTATGAAATGGCAGCTGGCTACCCTCCATTCTTTGCAGACCAACCAATTCAGATTTATGAAAAGATTGTTTCTGGAAAGGTAAGAAATACATTTTATTATTCCTCTGTTATTATTTCTGTACATGAATTTTAAGCTTTATAGATTGAAGACATTTGTTATCATCATATTATCCTAAATTCAAAAAATATGCAAATGTCCAGAGTTGCTGCCCTTGTATCTAGCATTCATTAAAGATAATAGCATAAATGTTAAATTATCAAAGTCTCTTAAGAAAAAAGGGCATTTTGATAACTACATTAGCAAAATAATAAAACATTTTCCAGTTTTAGTAATTTTATCACTTGCAAAACACCAGCATCATAACCCTAATTCTGAGTATTCCTTCAAATAAATAAAAATTGTTAGTCATTTCATGTAGATGTCTCCTTGTAGAGAAGTTTTAGGGGCTTTTTTTTTTAATATGCTCTTGCTTTTTGAGGAAAGACTTCTAGTTTGAATTATGTCATACACCACAAAATTGAGAGTAAATATAAAATAGATATTTTAACATAGAAATTATGTAAACAATTGTTCATGTTCATTGTGATTATAATTGTCATTTATCTTTAGCAAAAATGGAAATAACTAATTTTTCTTGACCATGAGTAGATTTACTGTTACATTATTTTACATTTTGTAATTACTCCATAAACCTTCTTTTTTTTACATTTATAATCCCTGGTTTTGTTTCCAAAGTATTTGTTTAGAGTTAGTCATTCGCTCTTGCCTTGGCTCATACCACAGGTCTTTTTTAAAAAAATATTACAGTCAATTTTAATAGAGATGAGCCTGATTCTTTCTACTATATAGCAAAGAAAGAGTAATTTTAAAATCCCCAGAAGAAGGCCTTCCATGTTTATGGAAAGGGATCCTTTTTATTTTTCCCTTTTGCTATTTTTACACATAGTATGTTCTGTTTATTTGTGGGGTTTCCTGTTTGTTTGTTTTTTAGATTACATAGCCCCATTTAGAATATGACCAGGAATAGTGTGTTAATCTTGACATGACATCACCCTAAAATGTGGTGTAGTTGACTTTTTTGTACTTTCTGACCTTTTAAGGCAGAAATTAGCCTAATAAACCTAAAGAATCTGGAAGGAGGTAGAGGAAAAGTCTGTATTTCTTTGTAGCTCAGCCAGGTTCACACTCTACATTTACTGGTAGTGTGAAAGCTGACAGTCAGCATCAATGAACTTAAAATTCACAATGTTAACTTAAAAGTTGCAATGTTAAGAAGGCAACCTAAATGTCCATAACCTAGTAATTTAAATTTTTACCAAGACCCAGGTTTATCTCATAGTGCTTATAGAGTCTACTGGGGTCAAAAGATTTTCAGTTATATTTAAATGTATTTTATGGGGAAATTTTTGTGAAAAATAAATACCTCTTAAGATAAGTAAACTAAAGATAGGCAGTGAAAATTTTACAGAAAGGCAGAAGGAAGTATGTTAAGTCATTAAGTATCAGTGCTGCCCTTATTACTTTGGTAGCTCTCTAGGCTTCACACTTCTTATGTAATTGTTTCCACTAAGCAGAATGTTAAAGTCACAGTAAAAGAACCTTTGAAATGAGCAAAAGAAAACATCAAGAGAAATTCATAGAGGAAGTGATTTGTTTTTTAAGAATTTGAAAAGTAATTATGCAAACTCTCAAGAGAGAATAAAAACCAAAGGTCATATGAAGTATGATACGAGAACTAAGATACTTAAAAATCACTGAATGGAAGAAGCATATTTTACCAATCCAAAGACTAAGAATGCAGAACTATAATAATTCCAAATAATTTAATTGCTGGTAATTACAAAGTTCCTGAATCTTTACTATATTGCTTTTATTTATGCTTAACTTCCTAAAAGGAATAAAATTATATGATAAGATGCTGTCACAAGTAAATTTCATTTACTTTGAAAAATTATTTTAATAAAAACAAATATATCTTCATCTGTATGAACTGGCCTCTGTTTGCCAATCATTCTATATTGCATACAATTTTTTTCAGCTGTTCATGAATATGTTTTTATTTCATATCAAACTTTAATTTTAGGATCCAATATTAGCTTAAACTTTAAATCTGCATATATTCTAAAAATAATAACAGTTTATATCTTAATCACCTTAGAAGAGTAGCAACATAAAAGTTTGTCATATGACAATAATTGATTTTTTTTCTTCATTTATTTAGAAATATGATAGGGTGTTTTACTTTTGACTGAAGATGCCAGATAGTCTCTCCCCATATTGGATATTATTTTTATTCCTTGTTCTCTTTCCTCCGTTAAAGTAGAACACCTGAAAGCAGAATATTGCTATTAAGTGATCTCTAGGATCTGCATTATCTACACTAATAAAAGAGTAAGATGCAAATTGACCGTACCTTCGTGACACCCACCAGCCAATCTGGGGTGAGTATGCAAATTAACCCAACAAAGATGGTGGGTTAATTTGCATATGCAGGCACCAAGTGGCCAGGGGCAGGAAGTTTGTGTCGTTGCCATAGCGATGACACACGCGTTCCACACTGCCCCAGCCACTTCCGGGCTCTGGGCAGTGTGGGAAGGTGGAAAGGCCACTCCGGGCTGGAGCGAAAAGGTGACTCCAGCCTGAGCGAAGGCAGTGCCAGAACCCAGGGGGAGGAAGGGCCATTCTTGCATGAATCTTCGTGCATCAGGTCTCTAGTGTGAATATAAAATCATACTCATCACTCCCCAATAAAACCATTTGTTTCATCACTGAAATCCAAACTAGATGTACCTCTCTCCATATTACAAAAGTGTTATCCCTCTGCTTAGTGGCTAAAAGCCAAATAGGAGACTAACTGGTTTTATTTTTTTTTTTTATTGCTCAAGTCATTAAAAATCCAATTATGGCCCTACCTGGTTTGGGTCAGTGGGTAAAGCGTCAGCCTGTGGACTGAAGGGTCCTGTGTTCGATTCCAGTCAAGGGCACATGCCTGGCTTGCAGGCTCGATCCCCAGTAGGGTGCATGCAGGAGGCAGCCGATCAATGATTCTCTCTCATCATTGATGTTTCGATCTCTCTCTTCCTCTCCCTTCTTCTCTGAAATAAATAAAAATATATGTATTTTTAAATCCAATTATGGCCTTTTATTTGAAAATACTATATTTGTAGTTAAAATGTTTTGATGATGCAGTATGTCACTTAAAAATATACTTGCATCCAGAATTTTTATAATTTTTAAAAATGTATATTATTATTTTATGTAGCAACATTTTATGTTGATTATATTTTTCATTCTGAAACCATGTTATAAACATTATAGATATCAGTGGCCTATTCAAGTTAAAATAAAATGTATTTAATGAAGTGATTAATTCACTAACATATATATATATTTGAACATTAGATTGTTAAGTACTGTCTCTATTACAATATTGTAACTCAAACTGGTATTTTTAAGTTTATTCAAGTATAAATATACAAAAAGATGATCAATCAGCTTGTGAGATTCTCTCCTACACATATTTGCCTTTAAAAAAAACAAAAGAGGAGGTATTTGAATGTCAAATTATTCATGCAACATTAAGGTTCAGGTTTTAAAATGCACAGTGAACAGCAAAGTCTTATAATTCCTGCATTTTGTGCCTCATCCTAACAATATATGTGCTGAGTTTCTGCAGTCTTTAAATTTTGTGCTCAGTTCCATATACTTTATGACAAGAATCATTTGTGGTTTCCATAGCAACTCTATCTGGCTGCATTATTCTTGGAAATATGAAAGTTAATATTGTGCTCAAAAATGATACTTGCAAATAAGTCAGTCAAGGAACAGCTGTTAGGGAAACCATACCTTTAGAGCCCTTGACTTATGTAATTTAATAAAAATTGTTAACTTCATTATATATAAAGTAAATATTATTCCATTTTTGATAACCACCAAAAATGTACAAGGAAACACTGTACAAAAAATAAAGTTGTAAACAGATGCAATTCACATGAAGGGAAATTGATTAGCAGCCAAATGGCTATTCCTCATGTGTCCAGAGTCTCTTAAGACCATTCCCAGGTTAGGCAATTCACTGGGTGGACTCAAAGAATTCAGCATATAGTGATAATCAAGGAATGGATACCTTACGTTATAACGTATACCTTCATTGTAAGGTGCCTTCCAAGGAAAAGATACAAAACAAAATCAGCAAAGGGAAAAGGCCCACGGGGAAAGTCCAGAGGAAACCAAGCACAGGCTCTCCCACCCCACCAGTGTGACTCAGTGGTTGAGCGTCGACCCCTGCACCTAGAGGTCACCTGTTCAATTCCAGGTCAGGTCACCTGCCCTATTTGCAGGCTCGGTCCCCAGTAGGAGGCGTGCAGGAGGCAACCAATCAATGATTCTCTCTCATCATTAATGTTTCTATCTTTCACTGCCTCTCCCTTCCTCTCTGAAATCAATAAAAATATATATTTTTTAAAAAGAGTCCTCTCCCCCTGTTAAAGGGTCTTCTTTAAGAAGAAGAAAAGATCAATAATATAAATAATAAAATAGCAATAAATACATATCTGTTAATAATTACTTTAAATGCAAATAGATTAAATGCTCCAATCAAAAGACTACAGTGGCTGAATGGATAACAAACAAGACCCTTACATAGGCTGTCTTCAAGTGACTCACTTCAGGTTGAAAGACACACACAGACTGAAAAGTATAGGGATGGAAAAAGATACTTCATGAAAATAGAAACGAACAAAAATCTGGGACAGCAAGACTTATACAAAATAGACTTTAAAATAGAGGCTATAACAAGAGACAAAAAAGGACCCAGAAATTCCACTTCTGGGTATTTATCCAAAGAAACCCAAAAGACATATACATCCATAGGTTCATTGCAGCATTATTTATAATAGCCAAGACTTGAAAGCAACCTGAATGTACAATGTACAATGGAATATGACTCAGCCATAAAAAAAGAATGAAATCTTACCATGTGCAACAACATGGATGTACCTAAAGGGTTTTGTGCTGAGTGAAATAAGTCAGACAGAGAAAGATAAACGCTATATGATTTCACTTATATGTGGAATCTAAAAAACAAAATAAAGGAATAAGCAGAACAAAAACAGACTCATAGAAACAGAGAACATTTTGACTTTGCCAGATGGGGAGGGGTGTTGGGGGATGTGTGAAAAAGGTGAAGGTATACATGTGCTTTTGGGGAAATTAAAATGCCATTTTCTATTTGACTATGGCTATGGTTAAAGACACTTAGACTACTCAGAAGTCATTTTCATAAAATACAAAAGCATTCTTTTCTCTTTGCATAAAACCCAGGGCCATTTTTAACACCTTTCTGAGATCATTGAAAATTCTTATTAATACCTGCTTTGACAGCCCTTTACTCTAGTGGGCCTATGGGCAAATGCTTGCAACTTGTTTGGCAGGGGAGGGAATGAGGATGGGGTGGGTGACAGCCCCCTGCAACCATCTGGATTTGTTGTGTCTACCACTGTTTCTGCACAGGTAAGAGGACAGATCAGAAAGCCCACAGTTGTGGAGTCAATATTAATAAGTATTTTTCATTGTCCTAGATCTTTCTGATAATAGATAGGATTTAGGTTGATTCAAGTTTCCCCAGGCCCTAGGAGGCAGTGAGGAACTTGGCACCACATCTATAGGAAGCCTAATCTATGAAAAGTTGTTACGCCTTCTAAAAATGAATGATTATACATGCTAATTTTTGCTACATAAATTCTTTATTGGGATTGTAGATTTCTAAGGACTGCACTTAATTTATAAGAGATAATTTCTTTAAATTTACTCCAACATACTTGTGGACAGAAGTTAACAGATTATTATCAGCTGTGTGCAAACGCTTTTGGGTGATTTTGGCCCAGAAAATTTTATCCGAATGCATAAAGGATAATGAACTAGGTAAATGATCTTTTGTCTTGCCAGTTCCTGAAGAACAGCAGTAAAATTTTCCCTTCTTCTTCAAAGATGAGCTTTGTAATTTCTGTGATTGAGCTGCATGTACACAAATTTGATTTTGACCTTATTTTATTTCTAAAAGAAAAAACAGTCAGTAAACTAGTTAGTGAATTTAGTTTAAACCACCCAGTGTGGATACAATAACAACGTGAACTGATTGGCTTTTTGGATGTAACTTCCTCTTAAATTTTAGGAAATAATAGTCATTACTGAAACCAAAATGTACAAGACTTTATAATGAGTGCTGAAAACAGAACAAATATTCTGTTGAGTCTGCTCAATTCGGAGTGAGTTTCATAGTTGGTTTAGCATATTACATAATGTAATTTGACAGTTGTTTGGGATGTCAGCTATATTTACAATGTTGTCCTTACAAAACAGGGTTACACTTATCTATTTTCTCTCTCACTCTATCGAATATTCAGAACTTAAGAAAAAAAAAAGAGTTTGTTCTGTGAAGTAACAGGTGAAGCATGAGACAAGGAGAAAGGAGGGACTCCTTGCACCCTCCAGATGATTCTTAGAGCACCAACTGTCCTTGGTTGTCTAGAAACATAATGATAAATATTGCTGCCCTCCAGGTTCCTTCTTTGGTTCAAAAATTCAGCTCCAGATCATTTAATGTTATCCTAATGGGACAGTTGAAAAAATGAAAAAAGGATTGAATTAGTGCCTGCAAGATACTAGACATGATGCAAAGCAGTTTCATAAAAGTTCTTTTCATACCTGGCAGATGAAATATACTTCCATCATTTTATGGAAGAGTTAACTAAGACTCAGAAAGGTGAAGAGGTTTTCTCCAAAGCATAGAGCATATATGTAACTGGAGTTGTGGTTGGAAGCCAGGTATTCTTTCTACTGAAGAAATCATTTGGTAGATTTTTGAGATGACAAGAATGTTTAGTTTTATTTAGTTTAACTCCCTTGTCATGTATGTAGGCAAATCAAGACTCAGAATTGCCCAAAGACGAAAGGAAGTTTGTGGCAAAGCAAGAAATAGACTCAAGAGCAGTGCTTCACTTATTATTCCTTCACTTGGCTGCAGTGACTTCACTTCTTAGTTGTATTCTTGCGTTACTGATCTTTCCTTCTCATTCTTCTTGGCTTGGCCCTCTTTTCTTCTTTCTTCATACTCCTTCATGACTTTTAATGCCAGCTAACAATTTCTAAATTCATTTTTTTTAGTTCATACCTGACTCATGAGTTACAGACTCTTGTATTCAACTTCCCACCTAAAATCTCCATGCCTAATAAATATCTCAAATTCAACCTATCTAAAACTGACAGATTTTTGTTTTCCTTAGCTAATGCATTTCTCCCACCACCTTTCCCATCTCAGTTGATGACAACATCATCCTTTCAGTTACTCGGGCCAAAACACCCTGGAGACCTCACCAATGCACAGGAAAACCATTTTGGCTCTATCTTTAGAAAACATGCAGAATTCAATCACTTCTTACCACCTCCACTGACACTGCTGTCTTCTGAGTCACTAGAGTGAGCCTTTAAAAATATTGAATCAGATCCTGTTATTCCGCCCAGAACCTTGCAATGATTCTCCATTTTCTTCAGAATAAAAAATAAAGAACTTACAATGCAAGGTTTTGTGAGAAGTGATAGGATGACAACATTTTTAAAGTGTCACTCATCACCAAGTTATCTGTCTTCCTCACAAGAATGTAAACTTTTGTGAAGACGGGAATCTTTGTCTTATTTTGTTTGCCACCAAATTCAGTGCCCAGTCCATTGAAGGTGTCTAATTGGTATTTGTCAAATTTGAATATATGCATTCATTAAATATTTCTTGAGCTCATCATATATGCCATACCAGTGCTGGATACAGCAAATCAGTGTGGTCCCTGCCTCCAAGAAGCTTTCATGAGTAGATGCCCACTGTCAGGGATACTGACTCACTTGGTCTTCTGTGTATTCTAAACATCTGTGTTTTTAAATGATCACAGACAATTTTGATACACACCATGTATTTTGTTTGCCTATACTTCACTATAGAAATATATTTATTCTAAAAAATATAACATGAGGAAATTCAGAAGTAACTTGGTCTCTAAATGTTGGGGGCAGGGGGATAATCATAAATGGGAAATATTGGGGGGGGGACCAAATAAACACTCTAAAAAGTGTATATTGCACAAACACCTCTTTCATGTTAAATAATGCCAGTTTCCAATAATCTTATCTCTTAGAGCTAATGGTTTAATGGGTCTAGACCAGGGGTCCTCAAACTTTTTAAACAGGGGGTCAGTTCACTGTCCCTCAGACCGTTGGAGGGCCGGACTATAGTTTAAAAAAAAACTATGAACAAATTCCTATGCACACTGCACATATCTTCTTTTGAAGTAAAAAAAACACCCGCATGTGGCCCGCGGGCCGTAGTTTGAGGACGCCTGGTCTAGACTGTCTCTTTTCCATATCTGGCTCTTTACAGCTGCTTCCCTGTTATTTGCCCTAGCATGGCCTGGCAGGAAGATGGAAGAGTCGGGAGGATTAAGTTATTTTCCCAATAACTGAATTGGTAGCTTCACTGGAGCTCAGGTTCCTTATCTTTAAAATGAAGGTTTAGACTAAATTAAACTGAGCTCCCTCTAGCTCTGATATTCCAGGATTCTGATTACACTTTGTACAGTAGTTATAATTGATAATAGTGATAGAAATAATGCCATTCCAGATACAGTTTTGAAGGAAAAATGAGTCATTCTTCCCATTATAGAAATCTTTAGTGTTTCCAGGTGTGGCAAAATGTAGGTTTGCAGTTGTGAGTGTGCAAAGCACATTTTATTCTTGTATTATTAACTAGTGATTTTATTATTTTCCATACTAACAACTGTAAACCTACTTTTACCCCACCCTATACTATAAGTAAAGGTTTTGTAATTAAAACATAATTTTAAGTTATGTTCTGTTTTGTTTTTGCTTTTGTTTTGGGAATTTTTGTTTTGGTTTGTTTTGTTTTGTTAATTTCAGTTTGATGAATCAACATGGGTATATGTTCCGTCAAAAAGAAACTGGATTTCTGATTACATTTTAGAACAATCCTGTGGAAGATTCTTTGACAAGGATTCTCATTATTCTCCCTCAGTATGCTTTAAGGCTATGACAGATTCCCATTAATAACATGGCTTACTATGAGAGTGTGGGCTACTGATCAGAAACTCTAGGGAGCAAGAGCATGTGATGTGGAGGTGAGGAGGATGTGTTACAACTTGAAAAGGTTCCTAAATGAGTCTGTTATCTACCATTACCGCCCCCCACTGCCACTCCCCATTTGAAAGTCATAGTTCTGAAGATTAAACAGATGCACACACACATTAACTAATTCAAAACCATCATTTTATCTGCATTCTAAAATAAAGAGCTACTACTTTATTTAGGTGTATATATTCTTCATGCATTGCATTGCATATTACCTGAATTCAGAAAATAATTTATATGTAGTGCATACTGTCCACCATTCTGAACACCATGAAGGAGAGAATAACTGACACATTACATTGAACAGTTCATGCGAATTATTCATCAACAAAGATAGCTCTACTTCAAATAAGTTATTTCTTTGGAATCTAAACAAAGAATATAACCACCATATATATATATAAATTGTGTTATGTTTTAAATAACGTGCCTTTTGAATACCCATATGCTCTAGTTTTTATTCCTACTAGGATAAAGAAATGTATAGCAAATATTTTTAAGATGAAAATTTCAGTCTTTTGTAAAGTTACTGACAATAACTATCACCAGTTTATTGAGTCGTGGAAATAGTATAGACTAATTAAAGTGTATATGCTAGAGTCAGAGTACCTGGTTTGAAATTACAGCTTTACCAGTTTTTAGCTCTGCAGTATTGGGCAAATTACTTAATCTTTTTAGGCCTCAACTACATCACCTTTAATAATAATACTTACCTCAGTGCTACATTTTGGATTTCATAAGCCAATGCATATAAACTCTTTAACACAGTGCCTAACTTCTAATAAGCCATTGTGTGAGAAGTAAAATCCAAGGAAGGTGGTAATTCACATGCCTTTTTTTTTAAAAAAAAAAACATAAAACTTATTATCTGTGTTAATTCAGTCTTAAAAAATGAAGTTTCTGGTTGCTAATTTGTATGAGTTGACCTCCAAATCCTGGTCACTTACTAGCTAGTCAACCTTCGAATAGTCTTTGGTTGCTTGGCGCAAATATTATTTAGTTTTTCTCTAGTCTGGCAATAATGTTAGTTTATTATTTACATTTTAAAAATTTTATCTGTTACTGGCAGAAAAAAATAAAATTTCTGCATAAAGAAGTGAATAGAGTTGCAAATAGTGCTCCTCAAACTTCCATGTCTGTACATGTGAGTCACTTAGAGATAGAAGCTCAGAGTTCTAGCCGAAAGCCCCATCATTTGAAGTAAAGCCCCAGGAATCTGCATTTTTATCCTCTTTCCCAATTGATTCCAATAGAAGTGGGTCCTATGACCACGCTTTGGGAAACATTTGGCATGAGAGTGGCAGTCAGAAGACTGGTTATGACTCTGGCATTGCCATAGAATCGAGCTGTGCATGCTCATGACTTAACTTCTATTTTGAGAACATAAGAATATACATCAAGTATGTTGAGCTTTTTGAAAGTGGGAGTTATATATGTTTGAAGACAGTGCAAAGAGCAGAATTTATGAGGCTAAGAATCATAAGACTAGATGCCTAGTCCCAGCTCAGCTACTTTATAGTCTGATTTGGTAAGTTATATAATATTTCTGAATCTTAGTTTCTCCATCTCTAGAGTTAATGTCATATCCACTGAGTATGTCTTATCTAACTAGGATGTAAGTTTCATGAAATCGGAGACTTTGTTTTTTTCTCACTGCTGTATATCCAGCAGCTAGAATAGTGCCTGGTACATAGCAGATACTCAATAAGTAATTGTAAAATCAATGAACTACATTATTTGAAATGATCTAATGAGTTCTGGGAATCAAAACACAAAAATGGCACAGTTTCTTCCCTCTAGAAACTCCTACTCTATGAAAGATAGCCATCCACAAATACTACAGCATAGTTGAATGAATGCATTGTGGAAATCAACTGAGGTAATATGATGAGTCACTTTGCAAGTTATAAGGTGATGGTGGTACTTGTAGAGAACTAATGTAAGCATGCAAGTTTAGAAATGGATCTGTTAACTCTTTAAAGCATTTTCTGCAGAGGTCTACAGTCAGTTAGAAGTCAATGCCATGATAATCCAGAAAATAGAGTTTGTGTTTAGTGGGGCATGGGAATATGAAAGGAGACCAAGACGTGCATCATAAAGAAAGGGGATTAGAATTAAAGTGCAGATGAGCACACACAGACATACATAGATATTTGCACATACATACCTGCATGTGTGACGGGGAAGAGGACAAGTTGAAAGGGACAGTGGAGAAGAGGCAGTAATGAAAGAAAAGAGTAAAAAGATGTAGATGTAGCTATTCCTTCTAATATCATCCTTTAATTTTTCAGTACACATATTAATAAGAGGGTGAGAACTGGGAGTTGGAGTAGAAAGTTAGAGGAGAAGAATTTGTTAAAACAAAACCAAAAATAGTCCTAGGTCTCCTAGGACTAATACTTTATTTTATTGCTTGCCTAATATATAATGTCTTCTGTGATTCTGGGTGTTTTTTGTTGTTTTGTTTTAAGGCTGGAGGTCAGTCAACTCATTGTAAAGGCTTCATAATTTAGGAAGTAGGAAATGCTTGTAAAGTAATCTAAATCATTTTTATACTGTTGCATAATAGCAGAATTATGTTAAAAATGCACCCACTAATAAATACATGGAAAATGGTTTCCTGTGCTGTGAAAGGAAGTGTGGGTTTTTATAATCATTTTTAGATTTCTTTTTTTATCATCTCTTTTCAAAATGCGCATACTGATATCTTTATATTCTGCTTTTTATATTTAAGTTACAAGTTTAAATTTGTATGTCTCTAAGACAGAACTTTGTAAAGTGGGATCCAAGAGACGGGGAACCTTCTGACGCTGCTGGAAAAGTTCTATATGTCATACATGTTTTTCTGGGGGGTCAGGGGGGCATCTATGTTCTAGAAGAGAGTTCATGACCAAAACAGGGGCCTGAAAGCATAATTTCATTCACCCAAATAATTCTTTTCTCTAAGACTACTGAAATGGGGACTGAAATGTGTAGTTAAAAGTATTTGAAGGTTATCACCGCATATTTTTTGTTCATATAATGACCTATCATCTTTTTAAGAAAACTTTCTGAAATCCAAAGAGAAATAGCATGAGTCTTGGGATGTGTGTTTGATGCACGGTATGTGTGTGCAGGTCCGATTCCCATCGCACTTCAGTTCAGACCTGAAGGACCTTCTACGGAACCTGCTGCAGGTGGACTTGACGAAACGGTTTGGAAATCTGAAGAATGGTGTGAGTGACATCAAGACTCACAAGTGGTTTGCCACAACAGATTGGATTGCTATTTACCAGAGGAAGGTGAGCCTTTCCCTTCTTCAGTTGAAAAGCTTTCTTAAAGCTGATGTTTAAGTTATATGTAGTAGAAATATTTTCTTTTTCCCCCTTTTCATTGAATTTATTGGGGTGACACAGTTAATAAAATTATACATGTTTCAGATGCACAATTCCACAACACATCTTCTGTACACTGTATTATGTGTTCACCACCCCAAGTTAAGTCTCCGTTAATCACCATTTATCCCCCCCGCTACTATGAATGTATTCGCTTTCCCATTGTAGTAGACTAGAGGCCCGGTGCACAGATTCATGCACCAGTAGGGTTCTTTGGCCTGGCCTGTGGGGATTGGGCTGAAACTGACTCTCTGACATCCCCCAAGGGGTCCCGGATTGCGAGAGGGCGGTTCTCCGGTGACACACCCCGGAATTGGGCTCCCTTCTCTCTGGTTCTGGGTGCATCACCTGAGAACCATAGCTTCCAAGTCACCACAGCTCAGCAGCTCCTGCGTTGAGCGTCTGCCCCCTGGTGGTCATTGCACATCATAGCTACTGGTTGGATGGTTGGATGGTCACTTAGGTTTTTATATATATACTAGAGGCCCGGTGCATGAAATTTGTGCACAGGGGTGGCAGGGAGTGTCCCTAGTCCAGCCTGCATCCTCTCCAACCTGGGACCCCTCAAGGGATGTCCAACTGCCCGTTAAATGGGCAGTCGGACATCCCTCTCACAATCCAGGACTGCTGGCTCCCAACCACTCGCCTGCCTGCCTGCCTGATTGCCCCTAACCGCTTCTGCCTGCCAGCCTGATCACCCCCTAACCACTCCCCTGCCAGCCTGATTGACGCCTAACTGCTCCCCTGCTGGCCTGGTTGCCCCCAACTGCCCTTCCCTACAGGCATGGTCCCCCCCAACTTCTCTCTCCTGCAGGCCTGGTCCCCCCCAACTGCCCTCCCCTGTAGGCCTGGTCCCCCCCCCCCACAACTGCCCTCCCCTGCTGGCCATCTTGTGGTGGCCATCTTGTGTCCATATGGGGGTGTCCATCTTTGACCACATGGGGGCAGCCATCTTGTCTGTTGGAGTGATGGTCAATTTGCATATTACTCTTTTATTAGATAGGATAGATAGATTGTAGGGGAAATATATGATTTCTATGTTTTTATTGTAATTGGCCCCCTTGCTAAATTCTGTTATAGATTTCCATAACTTTTTCAGTGATGCAGTGACTTTATTAACAGATGCAGAGGTATCATTTGCCTCTTCCTTTTCAATATTTATACTTTTACTTCCATTTTGTTATATATGCTACAATATCTGGAATAATATTTTAAAGCAGTAGTGCTGTTAAGCTACTTGTCTTGTTTCTCTTTAAAATGGAGTGCCTTTCCTGTTTTACAAACATCAAATACAAGATTAGCTATTGGTCTTGCATAAGTATTCTTGATCAAGTTAAGGGTATATCCTTGATTCCTACCTAGTATACTGTATTTTATCTTTGACATATTACTATGATGAAGTGTATTCGTGAGATAGCCTCACGTTCCTGAAGTGAACACCATTTAATCATGGGGCATTATTTCAATATTTGCCTGAAATCAATATGCTAAAATTTTATTTAGGGTTTTTACTTCCATAGTCATAACTTTTATTGACCTATAGCTTTTATTTTTCTGGAATTGAGCTTATGTAAATTCATAAAATGAGTTTGTAAATTTTCTGTTTGTTATTCTTTAGGAAAGTTAAGGAACATAGAAATTATCTTGTATTTATTCCTTGGAAGTTTTAACAAACTAATTCTTTGGATATCGGTGTCTTCAATTTTTTGCCTCTTCTTGAGTCACTTTTAGAAATGTATATTTTTAACCTTTTGCACTCGGATGTTGAGTGTGACTCGACACGGTTAGCATTAGAATAAAGAAATCGAGAAAAAAGCAAGTGAGTGCAAAGGGTTAAATAAAATTAATCATGTTCCTTTGTAATTATCTCTGTTTATATTATCTTTATTGTTATATTTATTGTTAATGCTACATATAGATATATTTATTAAATTTGCTTGAGGTTTGTCCATTTTACTCTTATTTTAAAGATTATGACATATTTTTAATCTTTTCATATTTATAGTTAGATGTAAAAATTTCTGCTGCTAGCAAACATTTGATAATCTATGCATATCATTATTGTATTTTTAACAATTATTTTTAAAACTAGAGGCCCGGTGCACAAAATTCATGCACAGAGGGGGGGTTCCCTCAGCCCAGCTTCACCTTCTCCAATTGGGGATCCCTTTCGCAATTTGGGACCGCTGGCTCCTAACTGCTCACCTGCCTGCCTGCCTGATTGCCCCTAACTGCCTCTGCCTGCCAGCCTGATCACTCCTAACTGCCCTCCCCTGCTGGCCTGGTTGCCCCTAAATGCCCTCCCCTCCCGGCCTGGTTGCCCCCAACTGCCCCCCCTGTTGGCCTGATCTCGCCCCCAACTGCCCTCCCTGGCTGGCCTGATCTTGCCCCCAACTGCCATCCCCTGCCGGCCTGATCTTGCCCCCAACTGCCCTCTGCTGGCCAATTTGGTTCTGATTGGTCAGTTTCTATGCCAGTCAGAGTCAAAAGCTCTGCCTGCTAGGCAGCCATTGGCTCCCCACAGCACCCAGATTTGGTTCTGATTGGTCAGTGTCTATGCCAGTCAGAATCAGAAGCTCCACCTCCTAGGCAGCCATTGGTTCTTCACAGCACCCACATTTGGTTCTGATTGGTCAGTTCCTATGCCAGTCAGCATCTCTGGGCCTACCAACAGGGCCTGATCAGAAAGGCAGGGCTGATCAGCAGCCCCGGTGGAGGCCTGGAGAGAAATGGAGGTGCAGCTGCTGGCCAGACTGATAGAGAAAGAGAGAGACAAGTGCTGATCAAAAGCTGTCACAGATGCCGAAACCGGTTTGGCTCAGTGGGTAGAGCATTGGCCTGTGGACTCAAGTGTTCCAGGTTCGATTCCAGTCAAGGGCATGTACCTTGGTTGTGGGCACATACCCAGTGGGGAGTGTGCAGGAGGCAGCTGATTGATGTTTCTCTCTCATCGATGTTTCTAACTCTCTATCCCTCTCCCTTCCTCTCTGTAAAAAATCAATAAAATATATTTATAAAAAAAAAAAAGCTGCCACAGAGGCAACAGATCAGTCCCTGCTTCTCCCTTCAGGCCTCTCTCTGGCCCTGATTCACAGCCCCTTCAGCAGTCAGTGCTGTGGCACCGGGCCTGCAGCAGAAGCAGTCAGCACTGGTTGCTACAGTTGGTCGAGCCTTGGTTGTTACTGGTCGTTACGACCCAGGGTTTTTATATATTAGGATTAGGATGGTATAGAACTGAACTGCTACTGCTCATTTAGAGTTTATATGTTTTCCAAAGGGCGTACCTTATCCCAGGTAGTACATAGCTTATCTGCCAAAAAGTAATACACTAGCCCTAGCTGGTTTGGCTCAAGGGATAGAGCGTCAGCTTGCAGACTGAAGGGTCCCAGGTTCGATTCCAATCAAGGGCACATGCGTGGGTTATGGGCTCGATCTTCAGTAGGGGGCGTTCAGGAGGCAGTCAATCAATGATTCTCTCTCATTGATGTTTCTATCTCTCCCTCTTCCTTCCTCTAAAGTAATACACTGGAACAAACCAGGTTATAGTACTGGGCAAATGGATTGACAGCAAATCTTGATTATAAAAAAAAAAAAATGGACTTGGGGATCCCAGGATAATTTACAAATAAAAATGATTCAGTACTTTAACATAGCTATTTGTTTTATTATTTTCTCAATTGTAACTATGTACAGCAGTGCAAAAATAATAGTTAATTTGAATAGTATTATAATATTTTTTTACTCTCTGACCAAGTGTTCATGAACAATGAAATAGCTAAAGGAATCTAGCAGAAAGACCAGTAACAAGGAAGTAGTTTGGAAACTCAAACTGTGCAATCATTCTCTAGAAATGACTGTATCAATAGGTGTGATCCCAAATTGCTTCCTGACCAGATGTGAGGCGACTGTCTCCTTAGTTCCTCCTATGCCTGGTGCAAATAGCATCCATTCCCCAAAACAGGACATGCAAGGCAATCAGCTGGCAAGCAAGAAGATATTAGACTTTCCAGTCCTACTTATTTTCACCTTATTTAAAATGTCTTATTTGTATGTATGTCTTATAATAGTAGAGTCATACATGTAAATAATTTATAAATAAATAAATATACATATATTTGTGGCATATACTCTATGTTTTATTAAAAGATAAATCAAAATACGTTGGAGGCCACAGGTATAGCTATTAAAAAGGACTCTGGGCTAGTGGTAGAGAATCATGAATTTGAGACTTCTTTAGCCCCTTATTAGTCATGTGAATTTGGTCAAGTTTCTGTTTCATAATCTGTCACATGGTAATAAGGATACCTGCCCTGCCTCTGTCTCAGTGTTGTATTGAGGAAGAAATGATATAACCATATATATGATTATTTGTAAACACTATAAATGCTGTGTATATTGTTGTATTTTCAACTCAGCAATTAAAATCTTTTCTTCAGACATATTCAGTACACCACATAATCTTTATAAAGACTACATTTTAAATAATGGAAAGATAGTTTTAGGGTCCAAAGAGAAAAATGTTCAGAATTTAACAATTCTGTAATTTTAAAAGAAATTTGCTTTTCCCAACTTTCAGAAAGTTTTGATAGCCAGATATTTTAAACAAAATAAACTTGGGGACTTAAAAAGGAAGGAGATTAAAAGTAAGTCTAAGAGTTAACCTGTAACCTCAGGAGAAAGAAATTAAGGAAAAGAGGGTGGAAAATAAAGTCTTTAGAAATAAGGAACTGATAAAAGAAAAAGGAGAGTTCTATAACCTTCAGTGCCAGCACTTGATGCCAACAGTTAATTATCTTAGAAGTCTCTAAAAGTGTGTGTTGGCCTGTACTAGTCCTTGAATGAAAACGTTGAGATTAATAGCAAACCTACTGTCCGATGCTTTTTCTAATGCTGTTATCATTTAGGGACTTACAGGCATTTAAAGATGCCATCATGTATTAAGTGGGAATTTATTTCCTTAGTGTTTGGAAACTGGCAAGCATTTGTTTTTCCTGTTATTCCAAAATGTGTGTGTGTTTTTCCATACCAACAAGCAGTTAACTCAGCTCTTACACTATCAACCTGGAGATAGCATCAGATCCCATAGGTAAGGGCTCAGTGCTAGAAAACCACCCCCCACCCCCATTTCAGCCACTAATCTCAAGTCCAGCTCGTCACCAGTGCTTCTGACTAACCAGCTCTTGGGGGTTGATTCATTCGCTAGAGCAGCTCACAAAACTGAGAAACTTTACTTACAACATTACCAGTTTATTATAAAAGGATATGACTCAAGAACCACCAGATGGAAAAGGTACATGGGGGCGCAAGGTACATGGGAAGGGCTCGGAGCTCCTACTCTCTCCCAATATGCCACTGTCCCCAAATCCCCATGTATTCAACAACCCGGAAGTTCTCCAACCCTGTCCTTTGGGGATTTATGGAGGCTTCATTTCCTAGGCATGTTGATTAAATCGTGGGCCTTTGGTGATTGAGCTCAATCTTCACCCCCTCCCCCTCCCCTGGTGGTCTGAAGGTTCCAGTCCTCTAATCCAGCGATTTTCAAACTCTCATCTCATGGCATACATAAACTAATTACTAAAATTCTGGGGCACACCCAAAAATATTGTGTGCTGATATGACCAAAAAAATTAGGTATAATTTTGATTGATTTACCAAAAAAATAGTAGTTACCTACCCTTTTTGCTCCAAAGTGACTTTAAAAAAAAAAATCAGGTGCCTGTACTTGTATATAAGGATTTCTGATACCAATAATTAACCAATCAGATGCAACCTTATTATGCGATGTGACCAATAAGATGCAACTCTATTATATGACCTATATATTTATGGTTCAAAACAGGCATTCACACCTGACAGCTAGTGTGTTGGCTGTTGTCATTTTTTATTTGACCATCTAAGGGAAAAGAGGTCAGTGGCCCTGATTAACTAGTCAGGTATTGCATGTTTTAAAAATTCACGTGGCTCCCTGGTTGAAAATCACCGCTCTAATCACTTGGTTGGTTCCCTTGTCAACCAGCCCCACCGTTAGGTAACGCTGGGACTTTCCTAGAGTCACCTCATTAATGTAACAAAAGATGCTTTTGCCACTCTCTGTACTTTGGAATTTCCAAGTGTTTTAGGAGCTCTGTCACAAATCAAGATGAAGACCAAATATATTTCTTAATACAAATTACCATATCACACTTACTTTTCTCTCTATCTCAATTGTAGGTTGAAGCTCCATTCATACCAAAGTTCAGAGGCTCTGGAGATACCAGCAACTTTGATGACTATGAAGAAGAAGATATCCGTGTCTCTATAACAGAAAAATGTGGAAAAGAATTTAGTGAATTTTGAAGATGAGCAACGAGACAACAGCAGAGCTCACGCTCAGTCTTTGCACTCTGTTGGGAGAAAAGGTGGAGCTGAGACCGTCCTTGTTGAAGCAGTTACCTAGTTCCTTCATTCCAGCGACTGAGTGAGGTCTTTATTGCCGTCACCCGTGTGTGCACTCCGCGTCCTCCTATGTAACCAGGCACCGCTAAGCAAGCATCGTCTGTGCCATCACACAGAACTAGACACTTTCCTGCTTCTCTTTGGTTTGTCTTTCTCCTCTCCCCTTACACCCATTGTTCCTTTTTCCTTTTCATTAGTTCTTCTCCAAACAGTGCTCCATTTTATTTTGTCGGTGTTTCAAATGGGCAGTGTTATGCCTATGTGATTTTTGAAGGGAAGGATAAGTGTTGCTTTTAGTAGTTCTTGTCAATATTTTTGTTGGTCAATGGCTCGAGCATATACTGTCCAATAATTATTTTACTTTGAGTAGCTCAGACTCAGTTTTGCCAGAACTCTTGACAATTTTTGAAGACAGAATGTTTTATCACCAAGGAAATGTATACAAATTAAAACAGTGACTTTCTTAAAATGCACTGTTCTGGCAATAAATTTGGATAGACTAGTATAGAGTAGCTAGACCCAGAAATATGGAATCCTATAGATCAAAGGTTCTATTTCCCCTCACCTCTTTTTTTTTATATCATCCTCCCCTTAAGTGTCCAGCCTGTGCAGTGTGACAAACGTCTCATTCACAGGCAAAACCAGTGATACGGATTATCAACACCCAGATTCTCTCCCTTGGTATCAGCATTTCTGTAGTATTAGAGAGAGTTCTAGGACTTCGAAACCTTGACTCTTCCATAAGGGTTTTAGCCAGTATTTTAATAGAACGTGACTAATGAAAGTGACAGCATTTTAAGTTTCTCAAATAAGCCCTCATTGTAAACTTTTTAAAGGAAAAGAAATGAACTAAAAAAAAGAACATTAATGTGGACACATACTTTGCTAAATCGAACAAATGGCTTAATTTTTGTAAACACTATAGACACACTCTTATTTAGGCATGTTGATTAAATCGTGGGCCTTTGGTGATTGAGCTCACTAGGAGGAATGGCCACCAGTCTACTCCAGCTGGGTGTTTACTAAGAAACTACTGAGGTTTTTCATTTGTTTCTGCTTTGCTCCGTTTTGTCACCGTGAGGAAGAAAGGAAGTTGTTGGGGGTGTTATTCGGGTGTACTGTATTTGTCAGCCTGAGGTAGAAGCACTGCCGCAACTTTGGCTTTTATCCTCTGCTTCCTCAAGGAGGAAAGGGTCAAACTTGATAAAACGGCCACAGTTGTATTTTAACTTTGAGGTGTGATATTTTCAGATATGTAATGATTTCCAGCCTCCTTTCTTTCAGTAAACAGAATGTGTGATCATGCAGGTACAATTTTAGCACTGGAGTTTAGTTTCTTTATATACTCTTTTGCCAACCGACTTAACAATATTGTGGTCATGTGGAAATTTCAAGCACTTTTGCACAGTTAGTTTAGTGTTTGTTGAGAATTCATCGCTTAACTCCGTTTTTAAATAGTTTTTTCGTTTGCTTTTAAAATTTCCCATCTGGTTTTCTCTCTGTCGGTGACCTATCCTAAAACAACACACCCAAATAGCTGAAAATAAACTGTGCTCATTTTTTATGATCAATTCACGTGCATATAAGAGTTGTTTTTAGTCAAACTGATCGTAATGTATATAAGCATTCTATTTGCTTCATTATCGGTGCAGGTAGGTCACTGACTTTGCTTCCTTTCATCTCTACCACCCCCTTGTGAGACCTTGTAGACATAGGGAAAGCCTGTCTGAGGTGTTCTCTGGCTCAATCTGTACATCTTTTGGTTGTCAAGTGTTTCTGCATGGTTATGTCATTTACAGGCTGATACTGATTTCAGCTTTTCGTCCACCTATATTTAAAATGTGCAAGAAAACTATGAACTACTTTGCTGTAGCAAGTTTGCTGTAACAAAAATATATCATCATGTTAATAGACTTATAAAACATCATTTGTATAAAATATTTTAATTAGTGTTTTTGTATTTCATTTAGGCCCAAGGACATGCTGATCATTGTATTCTATATGGATGCTACAAATTCTATGGTAGCTTTGTTGTATATTATTGTAAAATTATTTTAATAAATCATGGGGATGACAATTTGATTATTACATTTTAGTTTTCAATAATTCAAAAAATTTCTATGAATTCTAAAAATATTTTTTTTTAATGAAATCGCTGTTGTCCAGCACAACTTGCTGTAGAATCTATCTGGGTAGTTGACCCATAGGCAATACATTATTGGTTTGAGAGCTATTTATCCATTACATTTTACTCTCTATTTAAAGGACATGAGCAAACTTTTAACTATATCAAGGGAGTCTGTTTCCAACTGATCAAGTACACTGAATTAGAATATCTTACAATTATACAAAATTCTCAGTTTCTGCCACAATTTAGCCAAGAACAATATAAAAACTTGAATAAGAAATAAGTGGCATGAATCAGTATTTAACCTCAAATTACATTATTTGAAACAGAAGAAATTATGCATTAATTTGGTAAAGAATAAGGAGATGGCATGTGAGCCCTAGACTGGAAGTCATGATATCTGAGTTTCAGGCCTGGTCTGGTCAGCATGACCTTGGCCTCGGTTCTCTTACCTGTAAAATGTAAGAGTTCCAGTAGGCAGTTTATAAGGTCCCTTCTAACTTTCACAGGTGATAGGATTCCTTCTATGACATTTTAAGGGGATAACATGGTTTGACATTAATCTGGTTAAGGTGATCTTTTAGGGCATCTTTCTTCTTCTTATCTCTTACAACTCTTTGAATATCATGAGAACCTCGTGTCTATTCGGATTCCCTCCTTCACTGATGCTAAATATCCAATTGATATCAAACTGTCAACCTACACAAAAAAAGAAATTGTGGCTTGTGGGTATCACTATCATGTTTTTGATATGTTCATGTATTGATTGCCCATTGGCCTGAAATACTCATTATAAGCTTGAAGAAAAAATCCTTTTTATTTCCCACTGATTGTTTTTTTCTGCTTAGTGTAAGAATCAAATGAAATAATGTACGTGAAAGCACCTTGTAACCTGTAACCTATCAATGTAAGATGTTAAGGTGTATTGTTATTTCATCAC
The DNA here is from genome assembly GCF_027574615.1 of Eptesicus fuscus. Taxonomy (NCBI): domain Eukaryota; kingdom Metazoa; phylum Chordata; class Mammalia; order Chiroptera; family Vespertilionidae; genus Eptesicus; species Eptesicus fuscus. The sequence continues at coordinate 62,053,539 of NC_072481.1, forward strand.
TTACTTCTTGGTTTCGAATGGAATTTCCTATGCACCACTGTAGCTAGGAAATGCTGAAGACAACTGTGTTTTTTAATTAATCAGTAACTGTAAAATTAAAGTATCTTCAAAGGATAAAACAGTTTACTGAGTATTGAATTCTGTTTGTTGCCCTTCTCTCCTGATTTGTTTTCTGCGAATACTACAGATGCTTACAGATTCCTAATTTGTATGTGTTTGGGTTGGCCTTTGGGTGGTGGGAACAGTAACAGGGGGAGGAATGGCCACCAGTCTACTCCAACTGGGTGTTTACTAAGAAACTACTAGATTCATTACATCACTTCTAAACAGTGTTTCTACTTCTTCCTCGTGCTATTTGTCCAAATTACTTTTAACCTAAATATGAAAATATCTATCTTTAAAGGCTTGTCACTACAAGATCTCTCATCCTTTTATAACAATGAATTGTGATTTTACACATTTTTCCCCAGAAGTGCTTTTGAGCTTCATATTCCCTCTTCCAGTTTTAGCCAGGTAGATTAGTGTATGTTTCTATAATTGTCCTTGACCTCAAGAAATAATTTTTTTTTGCTGTGATTGTTGCCACACACATTTATAAATATTGATGCACTTTAAAGCCTGGTGCTTATTATTTTTATACCAGTGTTTACTTCATTATATCTTTGTTAGAGCTTAATATAAATTCCAGTTTGCTCATTCCCCTATGTAACTAATTTTAAAAATATGAACAGGCCTTCAGTGCAGAACTATCATTATTTGAATTCCACTTAATTTTATTTCTTATGCACAAATCTTGAATGTGAAGTTGAATACTTTCATTTTCGCCTTTCCAAACATTTTCTCCATGCCTTATTTAATAGCTTTTGTGTCCCCTGATAAGGACTGAATTGTGTCCCACCAAAATTCATGTGCTGAGATTCTAAACCCTAGTGCGTCAGAATATGACTGTATTTGAAGGTAGGGCCTTTAAAAAGAGCATTAAGGTAAAATAAGGTCATAGGGATGGGCCCTAATCCAATGTGACTGGTGTCCTTATAAGGATAGGAGAGTAGGCCCTGGCCTAGTGCTCAATTGATTGAAGTGTGGTCCCATACACCAAAAGGTTGCCAGTCTGGGTGTTGTATAGGAGGCAACCGACCAATGTTTCTCTCTTTCCCTCTCAAAAAAAAAAAAAAGAGAGAGAGAGAAGGGAGGGGAGAGGAGGGGAAGAGAAGAGAAAAGGAGATTGGGACATAGAGAACACCCAGACCAAGGGAAGACCATATGAAGACATAAGAGGAAGGCAGTCGTCTACAAGCCAAGGAGAGAGGCCTCAAAGGAAGCCAACCCTGATGACACTTTGATCTTGGACTTTACTTCCAGAACTGTGAGAAAATAAACATCTATTGTTTAAGCTGCCCAGTGGTACTTCGTATTGGCAGTCCTCGTCAGCTAGTACACCTGCTGCGCATGCTCCCATGGTATACACTGTATTCCCATGATGAAAAGCTTGCACTGAAATTCCTTCAAATGCTTTCTGCTTAGCCAAAACTGAACTAATTTACCATAAGCACAATTTAAAAAAAAAAAATCAGATGTCAGTATTGTGGTCACAAACCTCAATGCACCTGCTATCTTGTTTCTATTTCCTGGAATGCAAGCAGGAAACAGGAAACTGTCGCTGCTGGAAGTCGGGGAAAGCCTGGGTCACTGAAACCGCTCCGCACTTGTGGTCTGACTTAGCCTTGGCATCAGGCTATCCTCTTGAAGCAGTGCTAGTGCAACACAAAGTTGAACACACCAGGCTCACTGAGTTTAGAAAACCTGCCTATATCTTAATGGTGATGTTAATGAAGTGGCCAAAAGGAAAGTGGGAATGGGGATAAAGGGTTGAGACAAAAGCCCAGGTGGTCTGTCATCTGATTGTTCAGTGGGTTGTAATGCTCACAGCAAAGGATTGTCTTAACTGTGTGAGTTTTCTAATGCTACTGTAACCAATTACCACAAACTTGGTGGCTGGAAACAACACAAATTATCTTTTTTTTTTATTTTTTTTATTGATTTCAGAGAGGAAGGGAGAAGGGGAGAGAGACAGAAACATCAGTGATGAGAGAGAATCATTGATTGGCTGATTCCTGCATGCCCCCTAATGGGGATCAAGCCCACAACCTGGGCAAGTGCCCTGACCAGGAGTCGAACCGTGATCTCATGGTTCATAGGTTGATGTTCAACCAAGGAGCCATGCTGGCTGGGCCAACTTTATTTATTACCTGAAGCTCTGGAAGTCTGATAGCTGAAGTCAGTCTCGCTGGGTTAAACTCAGGGTGTCATTAGGGCTGCATTCCTTTCTAGAGGCTCTAGGGGAGGATCTGCTTCCCCGCTTTTTCCAGCTTCTGCTCGATTTCCTGGCCTCACAACCCCATTCTTCCGTCTTCAAAGCCAGCAACATCAGGCGAGTGCTTCTCATGTTGCATGCCTCTGACTTCCCCTTCTGTCCCCTCTTCCAGTTTTAAAGGCCTGCACACTGAGCCCACCTGGGTAATTCAAGATACTCTCCCCATTTAAGATCAGCTGATGAGCAACCTCAATTTCTCATTTGCCATATAACCTTACACACTCATAGTTTCTGGGGATCCAGGCGTGGACATCTTGGGGGGAGAAAATATACTGACTCCCACACCTAATACTGTCATTTTAGTTGGGAAAATAGGATTATCTGAAAAATGGGAGTAAAGACAATTCTCACAATTCAAAGACAGCCAAGGCTTAAATTGAGATTTTCCTGAAGCACAACACTTAGCATGCATGCAGTGAGTAGCCAAGGACATTGTCACAATGTAATTGAATAGCAATATCAGTTCTGTGTACCTTGAAAGATGCTCATCATCACTATTCATCAGCAAATTGCAAATTAAAGCTGCAGTTGGATTCTACTACCCACCAATAGGATGACTAAAATTAAAAACACTGATAATATCAAGTGTTGGTGAGGATGTAGAGCAAGCATGTCAAATTCAAAGGCTAGCCCTAACCGGTTTGGCTCAGTGGATAGAGCATCGGCCTGCAGACTCAAGGGTCCCAGGTTCAATTCTGGTCAAGGGCATGTACCTCGGTTGCAGGCACATCCCCAGTAGGGGGTGTGCAGGAGGCAGCTGATCAATGTTTCTCTCTCATCGGTGTTTCTAACTATCCCTCTCCCTTCCTCTCTGTAAAAAAAAATCAATAAAATTTATTTTAAAAAAAAATTCAAAGGCTAACATAGGCCAAATAAACGAGCATGCGGCCCACAGGCCACGAGTTTGACATGCTTGGTGTAGAGCAACAAGAACTATTATGCATTGCTAGTGGGAATATAAGATGGCACAATCACTTTGGAAAATATTTTGGCAGTTTATTATAAAGTTAATCATTCACTTATTTGACTAGTATTCTACTTCTAGGTATTTACCCAAGATGATGAGGACATATGTCCACACAAAGGCATGAATGTTCATAGCATCTTTATAACAGTTCCAAACTGAAAACAACCCAAAGGTCCATCAACAAGTGAATGAATCAACGATTGGTGGTATATTCATACAATGGGATACGACTCACCAATAAAAAAGGAACAAACTACTAATGCAAGCAGCAACATGAGTGCATCTGAAAAACATTTTGGTTGTATACATTTGTAAAGCTACTTGAACTGTACACCTAAAATGAGTGAATAGACAGATAGATACCTTAGTAAAAATGATTTTTTTAATTACATAAAATAATTTGAGAATATAGTAGTGATCTGGAAGATATCGTCTAGGAAATCTCTGAATATTCAAAAGATATATAAAAATGTTAAAGATAAATTAAAAAATGGGAAGTTAGCTTCAAGAGACATAATAATTATCTAAAAGTTGTAAAATGAAGAGACCAAAAAAAATGATAATGTCTTCAAAGTTCTGAATGATAGTTTTACTTAGATTTATATATCTGGGCAAGCTACTGTAAAGGGGAAACTCTAGTTCTCAGGCACCCTAACCCTCTGGCATTTAGATAAGCCTAGCCAATGGAAATTGATGGTAAAAGACTGAAGGGAAGCAGAAAGGTATGATCCAAATGTGTCCCTCCCTGTCTGTGATCTGTACTGTCCGTCTCCTGAGTCCTCTGTCCCAATTCCCGGTCACTGTCAAGGATCCGTGTTCCATCAGGCATCCCTAGCTCCTGAACTCTACAGACCCCAGCTGCCTTTTCCCTCCTGTCCTCAGGCTGATAGAGCTCCCTGCTGTTGCTCATCCTCCTAATGTTTGTCTTTCATTTGGCTGGTTTTATAAAAATTTTAGTACTATTATGACTGGTGCTTATTTTTGTTATTATGAAGTACAGCTGTTTATTCTTCCATCACCTAGGTAACCAGTTTCTTCTACTGCATCTTCTCTGTTGACCCTCATGCACTTAACATGCTAATGCATTTGATGTTAATATAACAAGTGAACAAGCAAACAAACAAGTTTATTGTTATTCAGAAATGTTTTACAAAGAGAATAAACAATGTGATTTATTACAAAGTTATATGTAAAGGCTTATTTTAAGTTCAATGGGAACATGGAACAAATTTTTATATTAAGACTGAAAAATAACAATCATGAAAGACTTGATATGTTAATTATTATTCTCACTTTATAGTCCCATGAAATAAGGACCAAATTGTATAATTTTTCCTAGGTGATAATGACAAAGTTGGGAACCAAGCCCAGATCTTTTGACTAAAACTTTAATGTACTATTCATAAAACTTAATTAGCAGTAGGTTGTGGTTACTTTGATGAACACCAGTAGTTCCTAAGGTAGGGTGATGACCTTGAAAAAAAAAAAGAAATAAAAATATTCTCTGTTGAAATAGCTAGAATTGTTCTGATAGAACCTTGATTAATGCTCCCATTATCACCACTCCTATTCTACATTCTACCAAAGGATCCTTGCGATCACAGTAAGAGAAGAACAACAAAGATGACCCTAGTCATCATAGTAAGAGAAACACAGCTTTCAGAGGGTGGCCACAAAGTCTGTGAAGCTGCCACAGAACCTGGAGCTGTAGTATCCCCTCCTCTTCCACTTGTTGCAACCAATAAAGGCTGTACCAAAAGTTGTAAAAAAAAAAAGAGAGAGAGAGAGAGAGAAACAAAAGTGATCCTAGTCATCATCCTATATAATAAAGAGGTAATATGCAAATTGACAATCACTCCAACACACAAGATGGCCACCCCTATGTGGTCAAAAATGGCCACCCCCATGTGGATACAAGATGGCCACCACAAGATAGCCGGCAGGGGAGGGCAGTTGTGGGCAATCAGGCCAGCAGGGGAGGGCAGTTGGGAGGGACCAGGCCAGCAGGGGAGGGCAGTTATGGGTGACCAGGCCTGCAGGGGAGGGCAGTTGGGGGCAGCCAGGCCTGCAGGGGAGGACAATTAGGGACAGCCAGGCTGGCAAGGGAGGGCAGTTAGGCGTGACTGGGCCAGCAGGGGAGAGCAGTTGGGGGTGACCAGGCCTGTAGGGAAAGACAGTTAGGGGCAATCAGGCCAGCAGGGGAGCAGTTAAGCATCGATCAGGCTGGCAGGGGAGTGGTTAGGGGGTGATCAGGCTGGCAGGAGAAGCAGTTAGGGGCAATCAGGCAGGCAGGCAGGTGAGCGGTTGGGAGCCAGTGGTCCTGGATTGTGAGAGAGATGTCCAACTGCCCATTTAAGCCTGATCCCACCAGTGGTATCGGGCCTAAATGGGCAGTCAGACATCCCTCGAGGGGTCCCAGATTGGAGAGTGTGCAGGCTGGGCTGAGGGACACTCCCCCATGCACGATTTTGTGTACCAGGCCTCTAGTCTATAATAATAAAAGCGTAATATGCAAATCGATCTAATGACGGAACAGCAGAACGACCGTCCGTATAATCATGCTGTGACACCCACTGTAGCTAGGCCAGCCAAGGTGGGTGCAATCTAATGGGTTGGGAGCTCAGCTGGCCATCGCCCCATGATTGCCCTGCAGAGGGAGGCCCAGACCACTGGCCGGCAGGGCAATCAATCAGGTGGCTCCATGATTGCCCCAAAGAGGGAGACCCAGGCCACCCCCCACAAGGCAATCAATAAGGGGGCTCCATGGAACCAGAGAATTGGGGGGGAGGGTGTGTGGCAACTGACGTGGGCAGCACCATGCCAAGGTGGGTGCAGGCGGCAGCCGGGGCTGCGAAGGCCTACCCTTGCATGAATTTTGTGCATCAAGCCTCTAGTAGTAAGAGAAAAAAACAACAGTGCAAAAAGAAAGACATTCCAAATAAAATAAATTGTGAAAGTTTTCTACCAAATGATACTAGGAAAGGAACTTCTAAAAATGTATTCTTAGAAGAAGGAAATGCTCCTAGAAAGAAATAGCTTCTGAGAAATCTAAAGGAAAGCAAAGAGGGAGAAAGAAAACCTAAAATAAATATAATGGTGAATAAGAAATGAGATAGATACAGAAGAGCTTTAAGAATTAGATGAGAAAGAAAAAAAGAATTAGAAAAAATTCCTGATCAAGTTGGAACTTTAAAGACACATAAACCCTCCTTTTGTTCTCCCACTCTCCCTTCCAAACATATAGAAATATAGAGTAGTAAGTGGGGGTTGAAGCCACAGACTTACTAACATAGAAAAAAAAAGTGTGTGGTTTTTGTTGTTGTTGTTGTTGTTACAGTGAGATCATTACAGTGCTTGTAGAAGAAAAAGATTAAAGAAAATTCAGAGGTGGTAATGGATATTGAGAACAAAGATGATCCTTTATTGTCATCCCTGAATTAAGAAACTAATGAATAACATAGGGAAACGTATTCTAATATATCATATAAAACTCTTTTGCTAAAATAAAAAACTGAATTTACATATTGAAAGACTATATTGTTTTTCAGGAAAATATGACACAGAGCTTTCAACACTACGCCATATCCTGGTGAAAGTTTTGAACTTCAATGATTAAAACTTTATGCAAAAACGTCAAGTCACTCCAACGTGGAGACAAAATCAGGCTAGCCTCAGATATCTTCACAATAATATTCAATTCCAAAAGATAATTTAGCAATTGCTATAAAGTTCTAGAGGAAAAAAGTATGAGCCAAAAGCATTATACCCAACCAAGTTGTATTTAATTTAAAGTCATAAGACAGGTGCCTTTGAACAACCAAAAGAAAGAAATAGAAAACATTTGTACCCTTTACATCCAACTGAAATATGAATCAACTTTGTAATGGAGCAGTGATAAAATCCCATGGTGAACATTTAATCTGTCTAAATGTCATACTAAATTATAAGCAACTATGGTAATGATAATTATAGAACCAAATGTAAATGTGTTAAAACTTGGCAAAATTAGAATAAGATAACTTAAAAAATTGGAAGATGGGAAAGGCAAGTGAGACTAGTAATTTCCTTGCCGTTTCTGGCAGGAAGTCAACCACTAGAATCTAAAATTAGTACATATGGTTAAATAAGATGACTCTAACTTCTCAATTGCTTTTATTTATTTATAATTTTGCAATTCTTTTTTTAGGGAAGGAACATTTATCAGCAGCTTTCATTTTCACTTCAATTTCTTTTTCTTGTGTTAAATTTAATTACATTTACTTTCATTTCAGTGTCTTTTGGTAAATTGGATTTTATAATATAAGTAAAATCAAACTGAAGACTTTCTATTAAAAAGTATGATATAATTTTTATAAAACTAATGCTATTTAGTTCTCCTCTCTCTCTCTCTCTCTCTCTCTCTCTCTCTCTCTCTCTCTCTCACCTTTTATCTCTCTCTATATATATAGGATAAGCCTGGAATAATAATGTTACTGATGGTATGATTATTTTATAATTTTTCCTCTGTACTTTGTCAAATTGCTTGAGTCTTTAATGTAATTAGCAAAATAAAGTAATTAATCAAAAATAAATAAAATGTTCCCAATAACAGAACATTGATATTTTTATCCATTTAAAAAAAGCATCAAATACAATGAGGCTTACTCTTAGCAATTAAGGCATTTTAAGCATTTAAGTCTTCTTAAGAAATCCTGATCCCTTCCTTTCAAGATTGAAAATGAGATACTATATCACTGATAATGCTTTTGAGCAAGCCAATAGATAACATAAAAAAATTTTCAGAACACACAAAGTAATTCTTTTTCATAGAAGATTATTGGTTTTTATTATTGAAAATGTAGAAGAGATTCTAGTGAACATGGGCTGTTTTTCCTGGAGAGCATTATGCTAAGCAAAATAAGTCATTTGGAGAAAGATAAATATCACATGATCTCACTCATTTGTGGAATATAATCAACAATATAAACTGATGAACAAAAATAGATCCAGAGACAGAGAAGCATCGAACAGACCGTCAAACCTCACAGGAAGGAGGGGAGAGAGAGGGGAGTAAGAGATAAACCAAAGGAATTGTATGCATGCACATAAGCATAATCAATGGACACAGACACTAGGGGGGTGAGGGCATGTCCTGGGAGGTGGGAGTGGCCAGGGAGAGGTCAATAGGGGGAAAAGGAGACATATGTAATACTTTAAACAATAAAGAATTTTTTTAAAAAATTTTCTGGTTCATCCCTCTTGCCAGTTTTATTTTTCTCCTGCTTGTAGGAAATCATCAAACTCAGGGATTTATTTGTCCCAATACATAGATTCACATTCTCACTGGAATCTACTTCACTATTTGCAATTTTAAATTATCATGAGATAAAGTATTTATTTTGCTATTTTCATCACTACCTTTTTATCACTACTTTTATCTTTTAATACACTCTTTGGAGACTTTAATACATTTCTAAAAAATATGTAAAATTAAACAATAACATGTAATTAATGTAAAATGTTATTCAAAACAAACTACCCCCTGTTATTTTAGGGAAAATGACCAAACAGCACTTGGGGGCATTGCAGTAGTTACAAACATGTTCATGAATTTTTGGACATTTCTCCCATTGAGAAATGAGGCCTATGTGCCCTCCCTTTGAACTTGTACTGACTTTAGTGACTTGTTCTTAACCAATATTATGCAGTGAAAGTGACAGATTGTGACTTCTAGGGCTGGGTCATAAAAGGCAACACAGCTTCAACCTTGTTGACTGATATACATTGATTTGGAGGCTGAAAGCTCAACTCTCGGGAAGTGCCATGCTGTGAGGAAGCCCAGGCCACATATAGAGACCACTAGAGGCCCGGTGGAGGATTCGTGCACTGGTGGGGGGCATGGCCTGCAGGGATCAGCCTGCTGTGGGAGCACCGCTCATCCCAGTCAGCCAAGTAACTGTGGACCTGCCCTCTGAGTGGCTGCTCCCTGGTCTGGCATCTTCCGTAGAGCGGGAGCACTCCCCTCTCTAGGGCACCCGGTTGGGGCCCAGAGACAATAGCACTGAGAGGTGGCAGCGGAGTAGGCCTCAGTCCAGCAGCAGCCACAAACCCACCTCCTAGCCTCCAGGGTCAGCTTACGCCTGGCGGCAGCGCTGCATAGCCTGCAAGCATCCAGAGGAGGTGACAGGGAGTGAGGAGGAGCAGCCTGGGGCGAGGAGGCAATGATCGCAGCCTGGGTTCCTGGCCATCGGCCCAGGGTTCGAAGCAGGAGCAGCTGCTCATCCCAGTCAGCCAAGTGGCACTCCCACTGTGTTAGCGCACTGACCACCAGGGGGCAGCTCTTGCATTGAGCATCTGTCCCCTGGTGGTCAGTGCGCGTGATAGCAACTGGTCGACTGGCTTTGTTCTAGTTGTTCTGCCATTCAATCGCTGGGCTTTTATTATATAGGACTAGAGGCCTGGTTCATGAAAATTCGTGCACTGGAGGGGAGGTCCCTCAGCCCAGCCTGCCCCCTCTCCAATCTGGGACCCCTCGGGGGATATCTGACTGCCAGGATCGGGCCTTAACCGGCAGTCGGACATCCCTCTCACAATCCTGGACCACTGACTCCTAATCACTCACCTGCCTGCCGGCCTGGTCACTCCTAACTGCCCGCCCCCTGCCAGCCTATTCTCCCCTCACTGCCCCCTCTACCAGCCTAATCACTCCCAACTATCCCCCCTGCCAGCCTGGTTGCCCCATGCAGCCTGCTTGTTCAGTTTTTTGGTTGTCCCTCACTAACCCCCCTGCTGGCCTGGTTGTAGGCAGCCATCTTGTGAGGGCATGAGGGTTAATTTGCATATTACCTCTTTATTATATAGGATATTTGAACATTGGAGTCAATATCTTCACCTGTAGTCTGAGCCAGTAACCAGCATCAACCACCAGACCTGTGAGTGATGTTGCTTCCAGTTCATCCCAGCTCCATCTGTGGAGTCACCCCAGATGTTTAGTGTTCCCAGCTGAGGCTCTAGACATCTTGGTGCAGAAACAGGTCATTTTTACTTTTACTTGTTTGAATTTGTGAACCGTGAAATCTCTGAACTTAATAAACTGGTTGTTTTAAGAAGCTAAGTTTTGGAGCAATCTGCTATGCAACAATAGATAACTGGAGCAGGCATATCCTCATCAAATACTAAGAATGTAATGGTTAAAATTAAAAGACTTTATTGTGGTGTACAATCAGCTGGACAAAAACTAGAGAGCCTTAAAATATAATTATGGCAAAGATGTAGGGCAATCTCATACACTGCTGTTGGAAATGTAAACTGGTCAACCATTATAGAAGACAAATCTAGCAAAATCTAGCAAAATTGCTCATGCACATGCCTAGTGGCTTCAGTACTACTCATAGCAATATAGCCTAAAGCAGTGGTCGGCAAACTCATTAGTCAACAGAGCCAAATATCAACAGTACAATGATTGAAATTTCTTTTGAGAGCCAAATTTTTTAAATTTAAACTTCTTCTAATACCACTTCTTCAAAATAGACTTGCCCAGGCCATGGTATTTTGTGGAAGAGCCACACTCAAGGGGCCAAAGAGCCGCATGTGGCTCACGAGCCACAGTTTGCCCACCATGGGCCTAGAGAAACTCATTTGTCCGTTTGAACATATGCATCAAAAATATTCATTGCAAAACTATACGTCACAGCAAAAACATTTAAAGCAATGTAAGTATCCAGCAAAACAAGAATGAATTAATAAACAGAAGTAAATTTACATGATTGAGTTCTAAGTGGGAGAGCAAATGAATTTGAGTTACAAACATCAACATGGATGAACCTCAGGAGCATAAAACAAAGAGGAGGAAATTGCAGAAAAATCTATAAATATGACATGGTTTACCACAAGTTCTAGATGCATATTACCTCAGCATAGTGGTTAATAGCAAAGATTATGAAGCCAGAAACTAACTGGGTTCAAATTACACAAACAAACCAACTGTGTGTCTCGGGGAGAGTTACCCAACCCCTTTGGGATTTACTTTCCTCATTAGGGAAAATGGGGATAATAATAACTAACGTAATATTACCTATATCATAGAAGATTTTATGAAAATTTAGCACTTTTAAAGCCCTTCAAAGAGTGCCTGGAACATTGTCAGTGCTCATTTGGCTATTTTATTATTTGCATAATGAAAAGAGTACATGAAAGTGATGAATGCCAAATTCAGGATAATGATTACCTCTGGGACAGGGATGAAGCAAATGGAGATAAAACTCAGAAGGGGAGCACAGGGGCTTCTGTTGTACTATCAGTGTTTCCTGGGTGGCACATGCATTAGTGTTCATTATATTTTATACATTTTTATATGTCTTCAATATTCCATAATAATTACTGAAAAGAACAAAGACTATCATGAAGATCTTCTGGGAACACCTTCATGAAATGTACATGTTAGCTCTCAGAAATGACACTTCTGGCCCTAGCCAATGTGGAAATGTGGAGCAAAATAGAACAACAATAGCACAAAATCTCAGATGATTTCAGAAGAAAATACTCAGGTGCAACAAACGAAGAAGGAGCTCAAAGCTATGGTGTAAGCAGAAGTGAGATACTAGGGTGGATCCCGGGAATAATAAACTAGCTAGAGGCCCTAGGGATGGGCCATTGAGAGTTTTACTGCTCACTAATGTTGGGAGAGGAGATGTGGTCGGTCATACAAAGAAAATAGCAGACACGTCAGCATTAAGCCTAGAGCCTAAAGACTGAATATCAGTGAAAAGATACTGAAAAAAACTCCAACCTCCATCCCTGGCCCATAAGAGGAAAGAAGATAGTCATTTGGTAGGGACTGGGGTGTGTGTGTGTGTGTGCAGGGGGGGGCAGGAGGGGCATATGTTTTAAAAAAAGACAACTTGAGAAATCATATCCCCATGTCTGAAACTAACACAAATGTGAGGTCACAATGTATGGTTTGGAAACTCAAGCAAAGGAATTAACAGAGAAACTTGTCAAGACTAAACTCCTTTGTCAGATATAAATGGAAATACCATATAATGGTGATACCTCCATAACCCAATACTCTCCCTAGGAAAAAAATCTAAAAGTGATATTTTTTTAATGAAACAATTTCTCTTAAGGTTATGGTGACCACTTGTATAGATTAGATTTAATATATATTTTTTCTTATAAATTTATTTATTTATTAATTTATTAATTTTTATTTTTTACATATGTGTCCCTATTCCCCCATTACTCCCCACCCCCCACTCATGCCCCACCCCCCTGTTGTCTGTATCCATTGATTAGGCTCATATGCATGCACACAGTCCCTCTGTTGGTCTCTCCCCCTTACTCCCACCGACCCCCACCTTCCCTGTGGTTTGACGTTCTGATTGATGTTTCTCTGTCTCTGGATCTATTTTTTGTTCATCAGTTTATATTGTTCATTATATTCCACAAATGATTGAGATCATGTGATATTTATCTTTCTCTGCCTGGCTAATTTCGCTTAGCATAATGCTCTCCAATTCCATCCATGTTGTTGCAAATGGTAAGAACTCCTTCTTTACCGCAGTGTAATATTCCATTGTGTAGATGTACCATAGTTTTTCAATCCACTCATCTGCTGATGGGCACTTAGGCTGTTTCCAGATCTTAGCTATGATGAATTGTGCTGCTATGAACATAGGGGTGCATATATCCTTTCTGATTCGTGTTTCTAGTTTCTTGGGATATATTCCTAGAAGTGGGATCACTGGGTCAAATGGGAGTTCCATTTTTAGTTTTTTGAGGAAACTCCATACTGTTCTCCACAGTGGCTGCACCAGTCTGCATTCCCACCAGCAGTGCATGAGGATTCCTTTTTCTCTGCATCCTCGCCAGCACTTGTCATTTGTTGATTTGTTGATGATAGCCATTCTGACAGGTGTGAGATGGTACCTCATTGTTGTTTTAACCTTTTGCACTCGCTTGCTTTTTTCTCAATTCCTTTATTCTAATGCTAACCGTGTCGAGTCACACTCGACATCCGAGTGCAAAAGGTTAATTTGCATCTCTCTGATGATTAGTGACTTTGAGCAGGTTTTCATATGCCTCTTGGCCTTCCTTCTGTCTTCTTTCAAAAAGTGTCTATTTAGATCAGTTGCCCATTTTTTTGTTGGGGTGTTTATGTTCTTGTTGTTAAGCTGCATGAGTTCCCTGTAAATGTTGGAGATTAAACCCTTATCGTTGATATCATTGGCGAATATGTTCTCCCATGCAGTGGGCTTTCTTGTTGTTTTATTGATGGTGTCCTTTGCTGTGCAAAAGCTTTTTATTTTGATGTAGTCCCATTTGTTTATTTTCTCTTTAGCTTCCATTGCCCTAGGAGCAGTATCAGTGAAGAAATTCTTTCAGCATACATCTGATATTTTGCTGCCTGTGGATTCCTCTAGTGTTTTCATGGTTTCCCATCTTATGTTTAAGTCCTTTATCCATGTTGAGTTTATTTTTGTGTATGGTGTAAGTTGGTGATCTAGCTTCATTTTTTTGCATGTATCTGTCCAGTTTTCCCAACACCATTTGTTGAAGAGACTGTCTTGACTCCATTGTATGTTCGTGCCTCCTTTGTCAAATATTAATTGAGCATAGTGATTTGGGTCAATTTCTGGGTTCTCTATTCTATTCCATTGGTCTATATGTCTGTTCTTGTTCCAGTACCAGGCTGTTTTAAGAACAGTGGCTTTGTAATACAGCTTGAAATCTGGTATTGAGAACCCACCTACTTTATTCTTCTTTCTCAGTATTGCTGCAGCTATTCGGGGTCTTTTTTTATTCCAGATAAGTTTTTGGAAAATTCGTTCTAGGTCTGTGAAATATGTCATTGGTATTTTAATGGGAAGTGCATTGAATTTATATATTGCTTTGGGTAGTATGGACATTTTGATGATGGTGATTCTACCAATCCATGAACATGGTATGTTCTTCCATCTGTTTATGTCTTCCTCTATCTCTTTTTTCAGTGTCCTGTAGTTTTCCCCATATAGGTCTTTTACTTCCTTAGTTAAGTTTATTCCTAGGTATCTTAATTTTTTTGATGCGATGGTATATGGAGTTGCTTTTTTAGTCTCTCTTTCTGTAAGTTCATTATTGGTGTATAGAAATGCCACAGATTTCTTGACATTAATTTCGTATCCTGCTACATTGCTGAATTCATTTATTAAGTCTAATAATTTTTTGATGGAGTCTTTAGGGTTTTCTATGTACAGTATCATGTCATCTGCGAATAAGGACAGTTTTACTTCTTCTTTTCCAATTTGGATGCCTTTTATTTCTTCTTCTTGTCTGATCACAATGGCTAGTACTTCCAGTAATATATTGAACAGGAGTGGTGAGAGTGGGCATCCCTGTCTTGTTCCTGTTCTTAAGGGAAATGGTTTTAGTTTTTGCCCATTGAGTATGATGTTGGCTGTGGGTTTGTCATATATAGCTTTTATTATGTTGAGGTATGATTCTTCTATTCCCACCTTGCTGAGAGTTTTTATCAAAAAAGGGTGTTAGATTTTGTCAAATGCTTTTTCTGCATCAATTGATATAACTATGTGGTTTTTATCTCTCAATTTGTTTATGTGTTGTATCACGTTTATTGACTTGTGAATATTGTACCATCCTTGCATCCCTGGGATAAATCTTACTTGGTCATGGTGTATGATCTTTCTGATGTACTGCTGGATTCGATTTGCTAGAATTTTGTTGAGGATTTTGGCATCTATATTCATAAGGGATATTGGCCTGTAATTCTCTTTCACTGTGTTGTCTTTATCTGGTTTTGGTATTAGGGTGATGCTGGCTTCATAGAAGGAGCTTGGAAGTGTTCCTTCCTCTTGAATTTTTTGGAATAGTCTGAGGAGGATAGGTTTTAGTTCTTGAATGTTTGGTAAACCTCCCCTGAGAAGCCGTCTGGCCCTGGGCTTTTGTTTGCTGGAAGCTTTTTGATGACTGCTTCAATTTCTTCCATAGTTATCAGCCTATTGAGATTTTTAGAATCTTCCTGAGTGAGTTTTGGAAGGTTGTATTTTTCTAGGAATGTGTCCATTTCCTCCAGGTTGTGTAGTTTGTTAGAATAGAGCTGTTCATAGTATTTTCTGTGGGGTCTGTTGTTATTTCACCTCTTTCATTTCTGATTTTGTTTATTTGGGTTCTCTCTCTTTGCTTCTTGGTGAGCCTGTCTAGAGGTTCATCAATCTTGTTTATCTTTTCGAAGAACCAACTCTTGGTTTTGTTGATTTTTTGTATTGTTGTGTTTGTGTTGTTTTTTGTCTCTATGTCATTCATTTCTGCTCTGATCTTTATTATGTCCTTCCTTCTGCTCACTATGGGCTTTTCTTGTTGCTCTCTTTCTAATTCTTTGAGTTGTTGAGTTAGATGATTTATTACCATTTTTTCTTGTTTTTTGAGGTAGGCTTGTAGAGCTATAAACTTCCCTCTTAGGACTGCTTTCATTGTGTCCCATAGCATTTGCATTGTTGTGTTTTTATTGTCATTAGTCTCCAGGATGTTTTTAATTTCTTCTTTGATCTCATTGATAACCCAGTCATTGTTTAGTAGCATGCTATTCAGCTTCCAAGTGTTTGAGTTTTTTGGAATGTTTTTATTATAGTTTATTTCTAATATTATGCCATTGTGGTCTGAGAAAATGCTTGATATGATTTCAATCTTTTTGAATTTGGGGAGACTTTGCTTGTGACTCAATATGTGGTCTATTTTTGAAAATGTCCCATGTGCACTTGAGAAGAACATATATTCCATGGCTTTGGGGTGAAATGCTCTGAAGATGTCAATTAGGTCCATTTGATCTAGTGCGTCATTTAGAATTGCTGTTTCTTTGCTGAATTTTTGTCTAGTGGATTTATCCAGTGATGTCAGTGGTGTATTAAAGTCTCCTACTATGATTGTATTGTTGTCAATCTCTCCCTTGATATCTTCCAGGAGTTTTTTTTTTTTTATGTATTTGGGTGCTCCTGCATTGGGTGCATATATGTTTACCAGAGTTATATCTTCTTGTTGAATTGCTCCCTTTAGTATTACGTAGTGGCCTTCCTTATCTCTTGTTATGGCCTTTACTTTGAGGTCTATTTTATCAGATATAAGTATCGCAACCCCAGCTTTTTTCTCATTTCCATTTGCCTGAAAAATGTTTTTCCATCCCTTCACTCTCAGTCTGTGAGAATCCTTTGCTCTGAGGTGGGTCTCTTGTAGACAGCAAATATATGGGTCATGTTTTCTTATCCATTCAGCTACCTTGTCTTTTGATTGGTGCATTTAATCCATTTACGTTTAATGTTATTATTGACACGTACATGTTTGTTGACATATTTTTCCTTAGTGTTTGTGTTTCTTTTTGACTTTCTCTTTCTTCTTTTTAGAGCAGTCCCTTTAGCATTTCTTGCATTGCTGGCTTGGTAGTGATAAACTCTCTTAGCCCTTTTTTGTCTGTGAAGCTCCTGATTCCACCTTCAATTTTGAATGATAGCCTTGCTGGGTATAGTATTCTTGGATTCAGTCCCTTGCTTTGCATCACTTTGTATATTTCATTCCATTCCCTTCTGGCCTGGTATGTTTCTGTTGAGAAATCAGTTGATATTCTAATAGGAGATCCATTGTAGGTAACTTTCTGTCTCTCTCTGATAGCCTTTAATATTCTTACTTTGTCGTTAGTGTTTGCCTATTTAATTATGACGTGTCTTGGTGTCAGTCTTTTGGGGTTCAACTTGTTTGGGACTCTATGTACTTCTTGGACTTGCATAGTTTTTTTTCTTGCCAATATCAGGGAAGTTTTCTGTCATTATTTCTTCTAACAGGTTTTCTATTCCTTGCTTCTCTTCCTCTCCTTCTTGTATCCCTATTATTCGAATGTTGTTTCGTTTTGTGTTGTCCCAAAGCTCCCTTAGGCTCTCCTCTTGCTTTTTAAGTCTTCTTTCCAGTTGCTGCTGTGTTTGTGTGTTTCTTCCTACCTTGTCTTCTAATTTGCTGATGCGGTCCTCAGCCTCTTCTAGTCTATTGTTTAAGCCTTCCAATGTGTTCTTTATTGCAGCTATGTTGTTCTTCATCTCCTCTTGGTTTCTTTTCATGTTGGTGACATTTTCATTCAGCTCCTTATAGTTCTCATTGAGTTGTGTGTATTTGTCATCAATCCGTTTAAACATCCTTATAACCATTACTCTGAATTCTTTCTCTGTTAAGCTGCTAGCCTCAAGTTCATTTAACTCCCTTTCTGGTGATTCCTCTTTTTCTTTCCTCTGGGGATTGCCTTTTTGTCTCCCCATGTTTTCCTGTAATGTTTTCATTGTAGATCCAATTGCTTTGCTACCCAGGTTCTTCTGGTGATGGTGCTACTGGTATAATCTCGCAGTTCTCCTGGGCTTGGTAATCTAGTGTAGCTCCCTACTGGAACTATTTGGGTTCTCTTGATGTAGGCCTGCGAGCTTGAGAGGCACAACTGTGGTGTCTAGAAGTCAGCAGTCGTGGAGGGGAGTATCCCAATTTTTGCTGTCTTGCACCCTAAATTGAAATCACACTTGCCCAGTGGTGACTCACAGTGGCACCAAGGAACCATATGTTGGGGTGATGTGGCTCAGGGGGCGGCGGCTCACAGGAGCACCCATGGTAAGTTTGCCAGAGAGGCACACTGAAGCACTCTGAAGGGCCCTGGCAGTGTAACTGCCTAAAAGTGATATTTAAAAAATTACAGATCACATGAGGAAATCAACTGTCATGAAGGAAGAGTTGGCAAATAAAACAAAAAGGAAAAATCAGCACTCTAAGAACCAAAAACTAAGTAATCCATCCTCAAAAATTAAATGTTGAGAATATGGAAAGATTGGGAGAAGAGCCGAATAAAAATTCAAGAAACAAAATACATATTAATGGAGTAGAGAAACAGCAGACTGTTATTGCATAGTAACCTGTGCACAGATAAAGGGAGAATTTAAAAATTGGAAAAGAGAACTGAATAAGTAACTTGGAATGTGGCACAGAGAGATGAAAAATGTGTAGGATAAAATGAGAAGACCTAAAATATATCAAAGAGAGAGCAGTAGATATTCAATTTTCAGAACAACAATGACTGAGAAATTCCCAGAACTAAAGAAACATGAGTTTTCCAATTGAAAAGTACACCAAGCCCATGGAAAAGTGGATAAAAGCAAATGTACACTAGATACAGCAGAGAGAAACTGTGGAGCATCAAAGAGCATGCATGAGAAAATCTTCAGAGCATCAGATTAAAAAAAAAAAGTTACCTACAAAGGATGACAATTAGATTGGCTTTTTATCAGCAAATATAGATTCTAGAAGATCACAGAATAATATCTACAAATGCTCAGAATAAATATCTGTCAACCTACAAACCCACTTCAAGGTATGCTCTTCTGAAGAGTGAGGGAGGCAGAGAGGTCATTTTCAAGTCAGCCCCTCACTAAGAGAAATATTTTTAAGATGTACTTCAATAAGAAAGTGAGCCCATGAGGAGGAAGATACAAGAAGCAATAATAAACAAAGGAGTTAGCAAATAAGTTAGTAAGCATTCAGCATAAATAAATACAAAGATTTGTGAGATGAATATGAATAAGATTATTGTGTAGATGTTCCTTTTGAAACCACAAGCCATTTCTAACTAAACTTTGAAAAACACTGAAATAGGTTTTTCTCCAATAATTCAAAAGTGGTTTGAAGCAAACATGTTTTGTCTCGTTAGTGCCAATATTTAAACCTCTGTTTATTTTTCTGATGTTATTGCATTGATTAAGGTCTCAAGAAAGGTTGCCTAGTAATGGTGTCTTGTTCTTCACGTAAATGCAAATGTTTCTAATATTTATTAATGTTTGTGACAGGGTTCTTGCAGATTACCACTACCATATTACTAAAGCTTTTTCCTATTTATAATTTACTAAGTTATTTTTAATTTTAAAATTAGGAATGGATGCTACTATAGTGAATTATAATAACAGAATAATTGATTTACCAAGGTTGAAGCAGCAAATAGCAATCTATATATATAAAACCCTAATATACAAATAGACCAAACAGCAAAACAACCCAACAACCAAACAACTGAATGACAGGTCGCTATGATGTGCGCTTACCACCCGGGGTCATGCGCGGAACATAGCGGGCATCGTCAGCAGGTGGCAGAGCGTGTACCATGGGAGGCATTGGCCAAGGTGAGATGGTGGAGCAGGTGAGCGGGGACACCAGACCAAGGTGGGGTGCCGGTTACTGTCATTGGGGTAAGCCTCTGGTGGTTACTGAAAATTCTTTGCTCCCATGCACCACGGTCCCACCTGGTGCTTGCACCTGCTGCCAGTGCCAGAGCTGCTGCTCACACCCACTGCCGGTGACGGCCCCACTTGCACCCACTGCTGGTGCCAGAGCCATGGCTCACACCTGCTGCCAGCACCTGATGCTGAACCTGATCACTAGGTGCAATCAGTGGGTGCGAGCTGCAGCTGCCAGCCCTAATAGCTCCTGAGGGCTTCTCTACCTCCCCCTGCTCCTGAGGGGTGATCACACAGCAGCTGCCACTCACATCCGCTGATGGCACAGGCCCCAATCGCTCCATGCAGTCAGCGGGGTGCGAGCGGGGCTGGCGCTGTCAGCGCATGGGAGCGGCAGCAACTGAAGTGGGGCTGCCAGAAGGGAGGGTACCGGGGGCTACAGCAGGAGGGGCCAGGCTGGGTGCAGAGGATGGGCTGAGAACCGCCCCTGTGCCCACTGCAGCCTCGCGGCCCACAGTTCCTTTCAAGGTGCATGAATTCGTGCACTGGGCCCCTAGTGTAAATATAATGGAGTCACAACATTTATTTCACCCTCCACTTGGGATAGAGAATATGTAGCTCCTTTACTTTATCCTTTATCAATCTAGGTCCCCCCCTCCTCCAATTCCCCAGCTTCTGGCTAAGGAACAGTTTTTAGGCTATTCAATTTAATGTATAATCCAGACTAAGAAATCAAGCAGCTCCTTTAGAAAAAAAATTGAGTCTCTCTGAGAGTTCTGCCCTCCACCCAATTCTCTACCTCAAATACCATGTCTGCAGGACGGGAGGGAGTGGGTGACCTGTGTGTTCCCATTGCACTGGGGAAGGGCTCTCAGGCATTGTTCCTCCACGTGTCAGGCACCATGCTGACATTGAGTCTACATCATCCGCTCTTTTGCATAAGACACCCCAAGTATTTCCAGCTTCATTGAGTTCCCCCTCCTCTCAGCATGTTCTGTCCACGTTAGACATTTGGCTGAACCCTGCCGCGACTCTCAGGCATGGTAGCTCTAAACATATGATGTACTACTGTCTTCTATTGTGAAGTTGCAATTGGCACTTTGTTATTAATAATTAAAATACCCGAGATCCTCTTGGATTCAAGTAGTCCCCTTAACCACATTCTCTGAGTTACTTGAAATATAACACACTTTCTTGGGTTGGCAAAAGAGAAGTGACAGCTATGGCCCCACAAACACCCAGGGGAGTGTGTCACCCATGAGATTACCACCACCGTAGGTGTCATGGTATAAATGTCCAGAATTGCTGACGCACTTGTAGCAGCTCTTGTGCTGCCACAGGGCTTAGTCCTGCTCTCTGCTGTCTTCGTCTCACCAGATAGCCTGTAATTCCCGGGAGGCAGGGACTTGGTCATGTGCCCCTTTGAATCAGCCTGGCAATCTTGTCACATAATGTGTGTTGATTGAGTGCCCAAATGCTGGCCTGAGAAGGCTCTGGACACATTAGCCAAATGAAATCATACATTAAATGGACTGACATAAACTGTCTATTCTGATACACCAGCACAAAAATTAGATTTCGCATCTATTTTCCTCTATTAGCAGCATCATAAGTGGAACAAGCAAGGTTTTAAAATAACATCTACCCGGAATAATATCTTGGCCCTATCATTCACTGGTTGTGCAGAATTGAGGAAGTTGCTTGGCCTCACTCTTCCTCAGTCTTCTCACTTGCAAAATGGAGATTTAAGAATGCAAATAAAATGAAAACAAGTCAAAAACGGGAAGCATCTACCACACTTCCTGGCTCAGATAGGTATGCAGTGGATGCTAATTCTCTTCCTCCTCGTCCCTTTCCCTCAAGGAGCAGGGGGAGGTTATATAACCAGGGACCTAGGAGAAGAGGAAACCTCACACATCAAAAAAGGGGTGTCTGATAACTCTGTGGGTCCAGAAGCTGGGTTTTATTTTTTGCCCCTGGCATCTGCCCTACTACAGTTGGGCAGATTGCGAGGGCCCGTGGGACTGCCCTTGAGGCCAGTCTTCAGGCTAACTCTCCCAGCCCGTCTGTGGGCGAGGCTGGCCCCGCTCCTTGTCAAGACAAGTGCCCCTTTGTGCCTGCTCTTTCCATTCTTAGAAAGATGACTAATCTGCTCTGTGTCTGAGAGATAAATGCCTTGTAAGTTGTGGTCTTTGCCCAGATCTATGACTATATTGCAGGAGCCTGGCACTTCCTGAGGTGGTGTCACCATGGGATTAAAAGCCTGTCCTGGAGTGGCCTTGCCCTGTGCATCTAGACAGGAAAGAGCCTGCACACCTGGACGGGAACACATAGGGAACACCGTGGCAATGAGCAAAGCTAACATCCATTCTAGTTTAACCTCGTTTCCTTTGAAAAATGCCCCTTTTTGCCCGGCTGGTGTGGCTCAGTGGTTGAGCATTGGCCTATGAACCAGGAGTTCATAGTTCTATTCCTGGTCAGGGAACACGCCTGGGTTGCAGGATCAATCCCCATTTGGCGTGTGCAGGAGGCAGCCGAAGAATGGTTCACCTCTCATCATTGATGTTTCTATCTCTCTCTCCCTCTCCTGTTCTCTCTGAAACCAATAAAACTATGTCTTTTTAAATGCCCTTTTTATGAAACATTAGCCAAGGGTTGTTGTTTTTTGTCTGGGTCATGTGGAAAATTGTGTTATTCTAGGAAGGAAATGAAGTGGCATTTCTTGGCAGCTAATTTTGAATTCTGCATTTTAAATCAGTCAAAGAGCTTCTGCAGCTGGCGGAAGATAGAAACTTATTTGAAGAGAGGAATGAGAAGCTCATCAAAGAATTACAACTCCTCAGGGCAATTTTGATTATAAATAGGACAGATGCCATCTGCCTAGCATGGCTTCTTCATTCATTCATTTGTTCATTCAGAAATATTATTATTAGGCATGTCAGTTGTGAGGACCTTCTGTTCAGTACTCAGGATACAAAGATGATAAGACACAAAGATGGGGGACATATACATGAACAAGTAATTAAAGCCACGGGAGACAAGTGCAAAGAAATGCATAAGCAAAGCACAGTGATAGCTGGGATGCAGAGCTGCGGAAAGGCTGTCAGGAACATTTCACAGAGTAGGTGCTGAGCTTTGGTTTAAGGATGACTTTGTCTCTAAGTATATCAGTGGGGAAGGGCATTCCAGTCAAAGGAAACAGAGTATTAAACCATGTATACAGGGAATTGCAATTAATATTCTGTAATACTGGAATACCAGACAGCTACCGGAAAGTGTTAAGAAATGACGTTGGAGAGGTCATATAGGGTCACAACTTGAGAGGCATGGAATGTCATACTATGATCATTGACCTTCACCCTGTAGGTTACTGGAAACCATTGAAGGACATTACGTAGAATGTGATCTTAGATAAAGATAATGTGATCTTAGTTGTATTTGAGAGCTTAGGCTGGGATCAGGAAGAAGAATGGATCCTAAGAAAAGAGTAAAGAGTGTTACAATCCAGTAAAGAGGCACTCAAGGTCCCAAGTAAAGTGCAAAGGTGGGGACAGATTGCAGGACTTGGTCGCCATTGGAGTTTAAAGCAAGGAACTCCCAGGTTTTAGGCTTGAGAAGCAGATTTGTGCAGATATCATGAGTCGGTGTGGCTGCTGAGAATGTGGTTGGAGATGTTCTCAGCAACTCAGAGAGGTCTGAACGGACATATAGGTTTGGGAGTCATTATGCATACATAGTACAGGTGGGAGTTGAATCCTTAGGGGAATATACAGAGCAGCAATCACAAATGGGTAGCTCAAGGCCCAATATAGTAGTAGATATGTTTTGTTTGGCCTGCATACTGCTTATAAATATTTAAAGGCATTGGCGACATTTAAAAATTGGGAGATATGACAAAGAAGGAAAATCTAAAGTTATGGATTTTCTGGAAAAAATCAGAGTATCTGGCAACACTGAGCCCATATTCTCATAGTGATAACTGGCCAGGCCTGATGAAATGCTTCCCCTTTAAAAGGGGCATCCAGCTCACCTCTCTGTCTCCCTGTCCATTTTCACTCACAACAACTATCTGGCCCCTGAAGTTCTGAGTTTGCAAAGAGAGGGCTAGAGAACAGCCATAGTAAAGGGGCCTGCAAGCAGCAGAACCATGCCCCCAAAGACATCCACATCCAAATCCCCAGAACCTGGGAAGAGGTTAGGATACATGGCGAAGGATAAGGAAGGTTGCAGATGGAACTAAGGTTGTTCCTCTGCTGACTTTAAAATAGGGAGGAGGTTGTAGATTACCCAAATGGGCCCAATATAATCACATAAATCTTTGAAAGTGAAAGAGGGAGACAGAAGAGGAGGTCACGCAGTGTGAGAAGGACTCAGCCCCATGTTGCTGACTTTGAAAACAGAGGAATGGAAAAGTCCTTAAGAGTAGAAGAGGAAGGAAGCAGAGGAGAGTCTGAGAAAGAGATGTGACTATTAAAGCATGGTCAGAATAATGAGATATTAGGAAGACTTGACAAGCCATTACTGGCTTTGAAGATGGGTGAGGCCCATGAGCCTCTAGAAAAGGCAAGAAAACAGAGGCTTCTCTAGAGTCTCCAGAAAGAAACACAGCCCAGCTGACACCCTGATTTCAGCCCAGTGAGACTTCTAACCTAGAGATCAGTAAAATGATAAAATTTCATTCTTTTTAAAAATATATATATTTTATTGATTTTTTTACAGAGAGGAAGGGAGAGGGATAGAGAGTTAGAAACATCGATGAGAGAGAAACACCGATCAGCTGCCTCCTGCACACTCCCTACTGGGTATGTGCCCACAACCAAAGCACATGCCCTTGACTGGAATCGAACCTGGGACACTTCAGTCCGCAGGCCAACGCTCCATCCACTGAGCCAAACTGGTTAGGCTAAATTTGCATTCTTTCAAGCCACTAAGTTTGAAGCTTATGACAGCCATAGAAAACTCCTCCAAGGCTGTGGTAGAAAAGGAGTACACAGGGAAAGGGACTGAGAAAAGCCATCGAGAGGAGTGAACCAGGGGGAGTGCAGTTAGATCACCGAGAGATGACCATTTTCAAGTAGGGGATGCTATCAAGTGACACTGAGATGTGAAGTCCAGTCCTGAAGGCAAAGGGTGGAATTTGTCAATGACATCTAAACCTAGGGGCTTAGTCAGAATGACTAAGGGACATTGTTTGAAATTCCAGTTGCTAGGGTCCACCCCAGGCTACTGTTTTAGGCTCTGATACAGAGACAAGTCTAGCCATCCCTAAAGGAGATGGCCTGATGTTTGACTAGATTAAACAAGTACTTCACATTTATTGACTTAACTCTTACTTCTAAGACTCTTTGCAGCCTTTTAACAGAAGAAAACCCATTTGAACTTTAATGGCACATTTTATTAAAGCTATTTATCTGCATGATTTTCGTCCCTATGTGGGTAATAAACTCCTTGCAGGAGGTAGTAGGTGCTTGCCAAATATTTGTTGAATGAATAAATAAAATGAATGTAGCCACTGGAGGACTCCATTGTTTTCAAAGGCTTAGCAGGATGAACAGAGATCATTTATCTCTTAAGCCTGCATAAATTAAATAATTCATTCTCTAGTTATGTGGGTGAAGTTGTAATTTTCTGCTTAGATGCCTGGAATCTCCTACTGCTTGTCAGGTCATCAGAACCAGCCAGGATTAGTCCCCAAGGGGCTCGACAATCTGTGTGACAAGGCACCTCATTTCATGGTCCTTTCTTGAAATGGCCTTTGGTAATAGTACATTAGCCAACATAAAAAGAAAACTATCTCTAACCTGATCCTGGAGGTTGTAGAGAATACTCCCAGTTAAATACTTAAACGGCTGAGCCAGGAGACTGGCCTCTGCAAATTATCAAGCTAAGAGTGCCAGCCTTGGGCACCCATGAGCCAGTCACAATGGCCTTCCTACACTTGGTACAACTCTGACATTCAAATCGTGACATTAGTGTGGGCCCTCGACACACTGGGTGACAGAGTATGACACAGACCTGATCTACTTTTCCATCTGGGGCAAATTACAGAGGACAAGGAGAGGAAGTTCCAATGCAAGAAGAGAATTCCAAATGCTCTGCATTGAATGGAAGACTAGAATTCCAGTAGAACTTTCAGGCAGAAGGACCATGAGCTAAAATTCAGAGGGTGGAGTCTGGGAGATTTTGATGGACATCCTGGCTTCTAAGAAGAAGGAAGATCGATCAACTGTGCAAATAGTAATGAGTGACTGACCGAGAGTGCTGACTATGTGTTTTCATGTCAGTGATATCAGGAACCACAGAGATAACTAGTTGGAACAGAAGTCAGGTTGCAATGAGTGAAGAAAATGCTTTTGAATAGCTCAGTTGAGATGGGAAATTAGGTCAGGATGCTAGAAAGAGATGCCATAATGAAGGAAGATGTTATATTTTGTTGATATGTGCTTGATTTTATTTTGAGAAGTAGGGGGACTTGAACATATATTCTATCTGTGGAAGGGAGAGGTTTTAAAACAAAGGAAAGAAAATTATAAAGGAACAAAGATAGAGGTAAGGTGAAGAAATGGGATCATCAACACTAGTCACAGGTAGGATTAGTCAATAACTATTTATTGACCCCTTACTATGTGCTGGGCACTGACCTAAATGCTGGGAATGAACAACACTGATACAGTTATGGTCCTTTCCTAGTGATAGTTACAGTCTAGAAGAGAGTGTGTTTTCCTTCAGTTCTCTTTAGTTACAAGTGAGAGAAACCCACCAGCTTAAGAGAGAAAGAGTAACTTATGTAACAGAAAAAAAAAAATCCTGGTATGGCTGCCTCCAAAGATAACAAAAATGCTGTCAGGGTATTCTCTCTCTCTCTCTCTCTCTCTCTCTCTCTCTCTCTCTCTCTCTCTCCCTGCACTCATGTGGTAGCAAACATGGTGCCCACTAGCTTCATCATCATGGGGTCCATAAGGCCTACAGTCTCAGTAAAACAAATAGACTAGATATATCTCAATCAATGGATCTACCAAGATTCTCTGGGCTGACTCTGATTGTGCAGGTTTCATTTATGTGTCCATTCTTACCCATTAACTGTGGCCAGGGAGATGGGGTGTTTTGAATGGCCTCAAACTGGTCACATGTCCACCTCTGGAGCAGGAGTTGGGGTGGGATCAATATTAACTCACCACATGGACTAAGAACAGAAGAGGATGGTTCCAAGAAGGCAATTTTGGTTTCTCAGCCAGAAGAAGGAACACTGGGAGTCCACTATAGAGCGGGTGCTCACGAAAAGAAAGAAATGCCTCTGTTCTCTTCGGACTTGAGCAGAGGAGGGATGGATTGGTGCCAAAGTGGACAACTTTGAAGGGTGAGAACGGGAAAGGGTGAGAACGGGAAAATGCAGGGTGAGAACAGGAAAATGCAGGGTGAGAACGGGAAAGTCAATACCTGGAACACCGGCTTTCCTGGAGATGTGGAAGCCAGTGCGCGTACAGAGAGGATGGGGCAGAGGTAAGTTAGGGAACTTGTGGAAAAGGGTTAAGATTTGGAAGAACAGATGGGGGAAATAGGAAAAGGGGCTGAGCCATGACAAAAGGATCATTAAGGGTTTACTGATTTTAAATGCCATGAATTTGACATGGCCCTAATTTGCACAGTGATACAATTTTCCCCACAGGCTCAGCCCTGAATAATCATAGCGATGGACATTTGTGTGGAAAGGCACAGCGAGGACCCCAATCTTCATACCCATTCTGGGACAATTAGGCTATTGGGTAGACACCCAGCAATTGTATTTGTACAAGGGTTTCTAAGCCTTTTAGGAGACGTGGTACAGAAGCAGAGAGAGTGGGCCTGTATGACACAACCCTCCCGCCTCTCCAGGAGCCACCCACTATGGACAGGACACTCACCGGATGGCTTGAGGATGCCCCGTGCTTGGTCCCCTCCCAGTCCCTGGCTCCTTGGACGTGAAGAATGTGCAGGTGGCACCCCTGGCTGGTACCTGGCAAACACTTCATGGCCCTGTCTCTGGTACTTTTCCCTACCTCAAAGCTGTTGAGGAACTAACTTTGGTTAAGCTCCTCTTGAATATCAGGCACTTTAAGTTTGAGATCTCATTTAGCCCTCTCATCGTCTTGGTAAGATATAAGATAAACTTGCCTAAAGTGATACAGCTAAGGAGAGGGTCTGGGTGGGTTAAGGCCTTGGCTTGTCTGTCTCGTGCCCTCCTGGTTTCTATCATCGGGGACCCTGGAACACTGCTCCCTACCCTGGGGTCCAGGGATTCCTGGAGGCCCTCAAATGCCCTGCCAGGGCCTGTGAGATTGTTTCCTCCTTTGAAGGGCCTGTAATTTGCTAGAGTTTCAGACTTTGGCCTGGAGCAGTGTGCTCGCTGGTGGGGAGATACCTGTCAGCCCTGAGCAGCTGTGGACAGGAGCTTCAGAAGCAAGTACTGGGCTTGTGGTGGTGGGGGCTGCAAAGGACAGGGCCACGCTGCCTAACCACAGCAGTGCCTTTGCCAGGGATGTGTCAGAGAGGGATGGCTGTGGCTTTCAAGAAAGCCAGGAGGAGGCATGCAAGCTGCCAAGTGGGAAATGTCAAGGACAGTAATGATTACAGCCTAAAAAAACTTCATTGGCCTTCAAAGGGCAAGGTCCAGGGGGCTTGGCACCCAGTTACAACACTCGAGTAGGCCCACCCAAGCACGACTGCGCGTGTCAGCCGCTCCCACGCTCGTCCCCAAACCAGGAGGACGTGGAAAAATGAGAGTTTAAAAGTAAGCACTGCACAGAACATTATGTTTAAAAAAACACTTCCCCTTGACAAAAGAAAGCCTTCAGTCCTTCATGGAGGTATTATTAAGCCCATCTTATAGGGGAAGAAAGCAGAGCTCAGAGCAGAAGTTCACCCAGCAAAATAGCTGCAGGGGCAGGCATCAATTCTGGGACCTTCCAGACCAGGACGTTTCCACGGAGCCCACGGGAAGCACCTTTGCCAGCGGGGTTGGAAGAGGTCAGCATGGAGGTGGTGGCCGTCTCCTTGAATTATCTCGTTCATGTACTTTCACATTAATGTGCTGTTTTCTCCCCTTGTAAACAGTGAGTCAACAGATGTTTTATGAAGGAATATTCTTCCGTTAAAAGTTGTACAGTGGACAAAGGTCTTTAATGCTACACATTCGGTTCATGGGAAGTTGGCTCTGACTCCTCACCAGGGAGGCCCTCCTTTAGCCCAAGTCAAGTATGTCCTTGGCTTCCATTGTTGTAAAGCACAGGTAAGGTGTATGGATTCTGGTAATAAAAGGGAAGCAAATGGGACTTTGGAAAGCACTGCATGTTAAACAGAGAATGCTCTTCAGATGGTCCTTTCCCCCACACTTTGTTTTCTGGACAACACACCTTACAGCCTCTGTACCCGGCTAAGGCAGAGGCAGCACTAGGCCAGAGCCACCCTCCTGACAGGGTTTGTTTGACCGCCACAGTTTTTGTTGTTGTTGCTGTTTTTTTCACAGTCTTAAAAAAAAAAAAAAAAGTTTACCTAGTAACCAATATTTAACATTTGGGTGCGACCACGACCATTAAACAAACCAGGTTTCTGACCTGACTCAAAAACAAACAATCCCACTTAAAAAATGGGCAAAGGACATAAATAGACATCTCTCTAAAAGAGAAATACAAATACAGTAAGCACATGAAAAGATGCACAACATCACTAATCATTAGGGAAATGACCATCAAAACCACGATGAGGTACCACTTTACACCCATAAGGACAGCTATCATAAAAAAGACAGAAAGAGAGAAAGGCAAATTTTATGTATATTTTACCACAATAATAAGTAATCAGATATCCGTTTTTCCTTGGGGAAAAAAATAGACTCAGGCTATGCAGACACACTGGGCCCACATTCTCAGTCAGCAGGTTCGTGGCAATAGAGGAGGCCTCCGAGCAGAGGCTCCTGGGAGCTCACATCCCAGCAGTAGATTCCGATGTCACCCAAGAAGCCCCCAAGCACTGGAGTCTCAGGCAGATTTTAAAAATGTATGCAGTAAAGGGGGGGGGGTGTAAATTATAAAGCTTAGGGATCAGATGCCATTTCTGGGGATGGGAGTTTCTCTACCAAGGCTCATAGGACTGGTGACTGGTCAGTGGACCATCCATTGCCTGGACCACACTGTGTGTCCGTGTGTCTCTGTGGCACATGGATCTCAGCTCAGGCAGGACTCCATCCTATTTTCTGAGCTGGAAACACTCTTCTGCATGTGTGTTCTTCCTGGGCCTCGCTGGGCAGATGAAAGACCAGACCCAGGTAGCCTGGAGACTCATAAATTCCTCCAGCCAGAGTAAGAAACCCAGGGGAATAATTCCCAGTTTGGAGGGTGGGATGAAGAAAATAATTTTCCTCCCACCTTTTGTAAGTCCTTCTGGATGGGCTAATAATCAAACTATCAGGAGACCAATTAACAGGAGAAAAAAAGTCCAAACTTCATTACGAATGTATATGAAAGTCCAAAATTGATGACAGATATGGTACCATACAATATGGGACCTGAAGATGCACTGGGCAGGTGTGGCTTATATGCCATTTTAGATAAAAAAAGAAGGAGGCAGGGGTCCCAAAGGGAAAGCAGGCAACTTGCAGGTGGACCAGAAAGAACAAACACGTAATAAACAAATTCTTGCTGGGCTGCCAGAAGTAATGGGACACAGAGGGAAGTTCACCTGGGCTTTGCTAGAGTCCTCTGTCTGCCACGTTTAGTTTATATGATGATGCTACGCTGATGCCCCTTTCCTATAAGCAGGTTTATCTATATGAGTGCACCTCAGTGCCCCAGGGAGGACTCAGCCAGCCCCGGGGTGCTGTAAAGATTTTACTTATTTATTTATTTGGAGTTGTTTTAAGTTCACAGCAAAGTTAAGGGTGCAGGCTGGGCCAAGGGACACCCCTCCCCCCTGCACCCCTGTGCATAAATTTCATGCACCGGGCCTCTAGTATAATATAAGTCTTCATATATTCAGCAGTTGACTTTATTAGTGTGGGCCTCCAGAGATGTGGATTAGTTTCCTGTTCGGCCATTTTTATATACTTTTTGCTTTCCTTAGCCTGTTTGTGTATAGTTAGCCCATTTGATGTTAGTACCAACAAGTATATTTACAGGCACCAAAGTGCAAATTGACTAGAGAAGTTTCATAATTTTCTTTCTTTCTTTGAATATACATTTCATTCAACAGAAAAATAAAAGTTAGAAGTAAAAAGAATTGTGTTAAGATTAGTTGAGAAAGAAAACTCAGTTGGTGTGTTTTAATTAAATTAAATATAATTAAGTGCTAATGTTTGAAACCCTAAACCAGAATCAGCAATGCTGCTAAGGCCTATGAGCTATACACAACAAGAAGAATTGTGTACCAAAAGCTGAATAATGACATACCCCGAACTTAGGACTCCCCGTAAATACTGCACTGCCTCATTTGCCTAACTAAAAAATATCAAACGAAATCATGATGAAACCGATTTTCCTATTAATGTTGGATGGTTTCTAAATAAATCGACATGGAAAAGTATCATGTATCCCTGAAGGCAAGGAGATGAGTACTGATTGGACAGCTACTATGTGCCAGGGGTTTCTACAGGTTCTGAGGGTGATGGGGTGGAGAGGCAGGACGGTGGGGAGGAGCTCAGGCCAGGGAGATGGGACAATCAGTTATCTGGTGCCTGGCATTGTCTGGTGCACCCGGATGGCCAAACCCTCCAGATTCATCAACTCACTTCTCTACTTCTCTAGTTTCAATAAGCTCTATGGCTTGGAAAATCACATAAATTGTCAAATGGGAGTGTTGCAAATCAACCTGTCATAAACTACCATGCCTTGTTTTTATTACCTTTGTGACATTTCAAGGTGAAAGCCTATATTTAGCCTGTCTTTTGCTTTATGGGGAAATTCCAGCTGATAGGCTGTGAAGTGTCTCTCGCCTGTCTGTGGGACCTGCACTCTCACACTCTGAGCTGCGGGAAGCCTGAGGTCCAGAGGTCTCTTCTCTAGGACAGTGTGGGGGCAAACAAACGAATGAACAACAAACCTTCTTCTCCCACTTTCTAAACTCTTCTAACTGGGCTAACTAATCAAATTAACAACAATAGGTTAGGTTAATAAGGAAAAAAATGAAAATTTTAATACATGTGCAAAGGGACTTCAATTCAAATAAGCATGAAAATCTCAAAGATAGTGAGGCAACATTGGGTATAGATGATGTTTTGGATACACACACACACAAAGGCAGGGAAATGGGTTATTAGATCTCAGAAGTGAGAATGGGCAACTCACAGGTAAGTTGAGGAAGAACGGAACACACATGACAGGCATATTCTTGCTAGGCTACTCGGAAACGCCAGGACAGCCCTCCTATTAGCCAGAATTCAATGGAGGCTAAGATGAACATCCTCCAATCTTTTGCCTGAAGCAGGGTTTTCTGTATGAATCTTTTGGAAGGAAAGGAGGCAGGGTCAAAGGTTCTTTCTGAGTCTTATCCTATCTAATAAAAGAGTAATATGCAAATTGACCATCACACCAATACACAAGATAGCCACCCCCATGTGGTCAAAGATGCTGCCCCCATGTGGACACAAGATGGCCACCAAGAGATGGCCACAACAAGATGGCCTGCAGGGGAGGGCAGTTGTGGGAAGTTAGGGGTGACCAGGCCAGCAGAAAAGGGCAGTTGGGGGTGACCAGGTCAGCAGAGAGGGCAGTTGGGGGAGACCAGGCCAGCAAGGGAGGGCAGTTGGGGAGGGGGGGCCAGGCCTGCAGTGGAGGGCAGTTGGGGAGGACCCAGGCCTGCAGAGGAGGGCAGTTGGGGGCGATCAGGCCAGCAGGGGAGGACAGCTGGGGTAGACCAGGCCTGCAAGTAAGAATAGTTAAGGGCGACCAGGCTGGCAAGGGAGGGCAGTTAGGGATGACCAGGCTGGCAGGGGAGGGCAGTTAGGGGCAATTGGGTCAACAGGGGAGGGCAGTTAGGGGCGATCAGGCTAGAAAGGGAGAGAAGTTAGGGGTGACCGGGCCAGCAGGGAGGGCAGTTGGGGGAGACCAGGTCAGCAGGGTAGGTCAGTTGGAGGGGACCCAGGCCTGCAGGGGAGAGCAGTTGGGGGAGCGGGGAGCAGGCCTGCAGAGTAGGGCAGTTCGGGGGGACCAGGCCTGCAGGGGAGGGCAGTTAGGGGTGATGGGGCCAGCAGAAGAGGGCAGTTGGGGGAGACCAGATCATCAGGGGAGGGCAGTTGTGGGGGACCAGGACTGCAGGGGAGGTCAGTTGGGGGGAGGGGGACCAGGCCTGCAGGGGAGGACATTTTTGGGGGACCCAGGCCTGCAGGGGAGGGTAGTTGGGGGGAACCAGGCCAGCAGAGGAGGGCAGTTCAGGGGGACCAGGCCTGCAGGGGAGGACAGTTGGGAGCCAGCAGTCCTGGATTGTGAGAGGGATGTCCAACCGCCTGTTTAGGCCCAATCCCAGTGGTGGTCGGATATCCCTGAAGGGGTCCCAGATTGCAGAGGGTGCAGGCTGGGCTGAGGGACACTCCCCCCACCCCGTGCATGAATTTCATGCACCAGGCCTCTAGTTTTTTAATAAACAGCTTAAAATCAATGTCCCAAAACTTTGGTTCCCTTTCACAGTGAATAGTCTGGGAGCCATTTACAAAACTGGGTATGACTGGCATTCCCTTTATCTCCTCTTAAATTCCACAGCATAACCTTCAATATGGGAACTTAAAAAAAAATTTTTTTTTTAATTTTATAAAAAGAAATGTCTGGTGGTAGTTGTTTGCCAATGTCTAAACCCTCTTTAAGCAAAAGACCTGATCTGTTCCACCCACCCCCCTTCCCCTTCCTAATGAAATCTGAACGTGGGGAAACTCGCTGTGCATCCATCTGAAGCTTGAAAGGCCTCCTGGCTGATCCAGGGCACCATCTTTTCCTGTGACAAGAAAACGAACAATTTGTGTGTGTGTGTTTTTTAAGAGAATAAAAAAAATTCCTCAAAATTTTTAAAATTTATTTTAGAAATAGCAAAAATTTGAGAGAGAGTCCCAGGAAGAAGTGAGCAAACATTGCCAATATGCCAACATGTCTATGAATTTCACAGAAAGAGGGCCTTCGACTCTCTCCACACCACTGCATATGTGGATTTCTGGCCTTGTCCCTGCTTGATTTATTTGTTGTCTGGAACACCATCAGGTTGTAAATCGTCACTCCACCTCACCCCGGGGCCTGCTGGAGAGTGTCTCTAATTCTATAAAGCTCAAGGCAAGTGGCTGTTCAATTAAGGCACAGGGTCTGCAGTCAAAAGGTCTGGATTGGAGACCTGTGTCCGTCACGTACTCACCATGTAACCTTGAGCAATGTTACTTCCACTAGCTAAGCCTCTTTCCTTGTCTGTGTAATGGAACAATGCCAGTACCTACTTCAGTTTCCTCATCTATAAAAAGTAAATAATAACATTACAGGTCTCAAAGATGAAATAAGTGAATGTAAGGTGCAAAGCAGTGTGGTATACAGCAGGCATCCAAAAAAATGGTAATTACAAGTATGATAATATGAAGTGGCACTAGAAAATTATTTTCAACTTAGGCTGGGACTTAACACCGACACAGAAGGAAAAGAGCTGCCCTGTGGCCAGGGGCACAGTCTCTCTGAAGAAATGCTTCCAAGGCCTTGCTGAAGTTAGTCTAAACTAAGTTTATTCCACTCTAACTACCCATTCGTTGCCCCTAACTCACAGTAAGACCCTGGAAAAGCCACTTATTCTCAATTTCTTCATCTGTACAATTAAGTGGTCTCTTAAAATTTATTCAATATTTATTTAACAAATATTTGTTGAGTACCTACTATGTTCCAAGCATAGGTCTAGATGCAGGAAGTTTAGCTTTAAATAAAAATTCCCTGACCTCCTGCATTCTAGAGGGGAAGTTAAACAATAAACAAAAATAAATGCAATATATATTGAACACATAATAATCTGGCCACTCAGTGTATATCCTATATAATAAAAGGCTAATATGCAAATTGTCCCCTCGACCAGGAGTTCAATCAGCAGGCAGGCCGGCCAACCGCCCATGTCCCCTCCCCCTGGCCAGGCTGGCTGGACCCCACCCATGCACAGATTCATGCACCGGGCCTCTAATATATATATATATATATATATATATATATATATATATATATATATATATACTGAGTGGCCAGATTATTATGCGTTCAGAGATCATAATAATCTGGCCACTCAGTGTATATATAGTATGTTACATGGTGACAAACATTATAGAGAAAAATGAATTAGAAAAGGGGCTCCATGAATACAGGAGTGGACGTGGATGAATAATTCAATTTCCAGTAGGGTGGTCAGAATAAGATTTGTTAAGAAGATGATGTTTGAATAAAGTACAGAGAAGGTTAAGGAACAAATAATCCAATAATTGAAGAGAAAGTTTTCTAGGAGTGGAAACAGCAGGTGCGAAGGTGCTGAGGCAGGGGGATGCTCCAGAAAAGAATGAGGCCAACACAGAGCATCAGTGCTGAGAAATGGGAAGAGACTGTGTCTTGAGTACATCATTAAGTCCTGAACATAACCCTTCCTGAGGCCAGCCCTGTCCTTCTTCCCCCCACTCTTGTGAACCAATAAATTCTCTTTGGGGCTTGAGATCACTTGAGTTGGGTTTCTGCAACTTGAAACCAGCATGTTCTAAGTAATAAAAACTATTCTGTAAGTATTAAAAAAGAATGACAGACAAACAAATATACTGGCATAGAAAATGATCACTGTAATTATTAAATGAAAAAAGTCAAATTGCAGAATAGTATCGTTGGTAGCATTCTATTTGTGTATATAAAGTGCATTTTGTATGTGTATTGTGTGTGATTTATTTTATTTATTTTATTTTTATTTTAGTAAATGCCTGGAGAATAACTGGAAAAACACTTACCGCACTGTTAGTGGGAAATGAGATGGAGA
This sequence comes from Eptesicus fuscus, assembly GCF_027574615.1. Classification (NCBI taxonomy): domain Eukaryota; kingdom Metazoa; phylum Chordata; class Mammalia; order Chiroptera; family Vespertilionidae; genus Eptesicus; species Eptesicus fuscus. The sequence continues at coordinate 62,089,087 of NC_072481.1, forward strand.
AATTTGTATAGTTCTGCATTGTTTCTTGATGGTGAGCATGTTACTACTTTCATAATAAAAATACCTAACATAAAAAAAAAGAAAGAAAGGGAAGCAAGTTAGTCACTGAATGTACCAAATACCCGCCTGCCCCATTTATCTGATTTTTCTGTCAGAGAGAAGAGAGTTAGAGGCACAAAATAGAAATGGTTCCATTGTTAAGCCAACCAACACTATATTGATTGAGATAGTAAGTCAGAGAGAAATAGACAAACTTAGTTACATAAAACGAAGAGAGTTCGCATCATAGGGAATTAAATGCCCAGAGGCTAACCAGTGGGTGGAAATATAAAACAAGCTGAAAAATGATCATCACTGTTTGTCTCATAGTTTGGGGGTGGTGGAGGGGGGCGGAGCAGGGGAAGTAGAATCCTACTGGGTCTTTGTAGAGGTGCCGAATGGAGATTGGGGACCCACTGGCTAGAACAGAGGGAGCCTTTGCAGGCACTCAGAACCTGCAGTATTGCACTTACAGTTACACAGGTGCAGGGAGGACCTTGATAAACAGACACTTAAAGGGAAGATATTAAAAGAGAGAGGGTGGAGAGGAGCCACGTGGAGAGGGAGTTAAGAGAGGCCAGCATGTCACAGAAAGTGAAGAAGGCTAATCCAGAAGTAGACCCTCACCTCCTGACCAACTGAGGTGGGGTGAACCCCAAGGGGGTGGCCTTAACGAACTCTGTTACTTTATTCAAAGGATTCAGAGTAAAGGAGGCATTAGCGAGGCAAATGAAAAGATATATATTTCTTCTGTTTCACATGACACCAAATTCCAGGAATTAATAAAACAAAGCTTAAATCTCTCAGCAATAACTTACAAATTTCACAAATCTGACATGTAGCAAAGAAAGAGATGGTTGATACATTTAGGACAAGTGTACCAAAAAGAACATGAGATGAAAGGGACCAAGTCAGAGGCAGTATCAGCTTCTATTTTCAGAAAACAGCAGCCTTGGACATAAACCAAAAGGCAGGTGGTGTGCACGCACTCGCACTGAGACCAAACCCACATCAATCTCTGGTCACAGCTGCACGAAGAGATAGCAAATCGCTATCGCCCCATCTGAGGAGCTACGATAAAGGTTGCCTGACAACACAGTCCTTCCCCAAAGAAAATTTGCACCATGGGCACCCTGCCTCCGGGTTAAGCTCTTTCTGTGATCCCTGTTGATTTTCAGCCTCTAGTGCCAAGTTCTTCCCCTTCCCAGAAGCCCGTTTGACAGTAATCACCTCTGGACATGCTCAGCAACAGGAACTCTCCTATTTTGGCAGCGAGGCAGAGGCAGAGCCGAAGTGCAGTGCAAGTCTTTGCACGGTGACTTCAAATTTGGCTTTTTCTGTCTTACACACCTGGATCTATTTCAGCCCAGGTCATCTATCCATCCACATCCATCTAACCAGGAAAGTGTCAGCACTAATGCCAGGCGCTGGGGGGACATATGGAACCCGATGTGAGTGTGATGCTGCCATTATAATGGTATAACCATGGGCCTGCTAACTCACTCTCTAAACCTCAGTTTCCTCAACCTTAAAAGGCAGCTGAAGATGGGTACCTTTTGGAGTTGTACTTGGAATTAGAAATGTTGCATGTAAATTTATTAGGGCTGCTCCATAAATAACATGTATTACTGTTATTACAGACTATTTGAGGAGGAGACATCCGAGGACACTGAAGGTTACAGTTAGCTTCATGATATAAAAAGCATGGGGTGTTGCTGAAGAGCAGACGGTAGGCTTCTAAATCAATATTGAAAGTGGGTATAGAGTGAAGTTTCAGAAGTTTGAAGGATGTATAGGGGTTAGCTGGAAGAAGGTAGGCAGAGCAATTCTGGGCAGAGAAAGCAGAGTGTACTAAGGCATGGAGGTGTGAAACAGCGATGACCAGTATTTAGAGAAGTCCTCTATATATTTTTACTTAATATTTTTATTATTTCAAATTGCTTATAACTTAGGATATAAGAATCTTACCACTGGATTCTTACCTGCCCCTAGATGTCTGGGTCCAGCTATCACTAAGGATCCAGCTCTCACTTCTACAACACGATCATTGTAAGTAAACCAATATCACTCTATGCCTGCTACTTAATGTATATTTCTCCTGTCACTGAGTCTGTCTCCAACTGGCCATACGGCTACTGCAGACTTCATTAATTTAATTCGGGAGCTTATTTTTAACTCTCAGAGACTTAGCCCCTCCTTTCTATTACTGAGGTATCCTGTATTCCAATGATGTCTTTTCAATAATTAGGGATAGTTTCAAAAGACAATTCGATCTGCTATCTACTCATTGATATAAATACTGGCCTATCAACTATACCAAAATTATCATGCATTTTCTAACTGATTTATGGCTTGTAGTCATATGTCAATCCAATTCTTGCAGTAAGGGACAGGTGTCACCTATTTTATAAACTGCCTAGACCAAGCATGTCAAACTCAAAAGCTAACCTGGGCCAAGTAAACAAGGCATGCGGCCCACAGGCCACGAGTTTGACATGCTTGGCCTAGACTAAATCATTTCAGCAAAGTGCATTTATTTCATACAACAAAACAGACCCCACCCTGTTAAAGCAAAGATAAAACACCTCGATTTGTTTTCAAGTACATACTTGGACCTTCCTACATGCAGAAGTGATAGCCAGCATTCCAGGTATGAATCATAGGTATGGCAATGTTCACAAGAAATGTTTACCTTACCAATATTTACAGGTTTTATTTTTGTTTTGTTTTTTCATTTAAAGCATATGGATCTGTCCTCGATATCAGCACATAAAACCTGCTTTAGTCCCTTATCAAACTTTTTACTGTCTAACACATACCAAATCTTGATTGAGAGAACTAATATATATATATATAAAACATTGTTGAACAAAATGCGATCTATTAGGTTCCTAAGACTGCCATAATAAAGTACCACAGACTGGATGCCTTAAAACAACAGAAATTCATTCTCTCACAGTCCGGAGGCCAGATGTCTGAAATAAAGGTGTTGACAGAGCCCAGCCCCCTCTGACGCGTGTAGGGGAGGATCATTCATTAACCCTTCCAGCTTCTTGAAGCTCCAGGTGTTCCTTGGCTTGAGGCAGCCTAACTCCACTCTTGACCTCTGTCTTTCTTTTGTGTGTCTCTGTGTCTTCACACAGCACCTTCCTCTCTGTCTCATTCTTCTTACAAGGACATCAGTCCCTAGGATTAGGGCCATCCCTCTACTCCATTATCACTTCATTTTGACTAATTACACCTGCAATGACTCTATTTCCAAATAAAATTACATTCTAATTTAGTGTGGATTTGGAATTCAACATATTTTTTGGGTGGACACAATTCCACCCAATGACCCACACTATTCCTTCCAGAGAAGACTATATCTTCCAAATAGGCTTGGATTATACTGTCTTAGAATCACCGGTATTTGCTTTCTTTGGACTACGTCTGGGTGCCAGATTTTCACCTTTTCATTAAACAATGCTATAAGAAAAAGCATGAGCCCTGGCCAGTTTTCTCAGTGGTTAGAGCGTGGGTCTACAGACTGAAGGGTCACAGTTTTGATTCCCGGTCAAGAGCATGCACCTCGGTTGCAGGCTCCATCCCCGGCCTCCGTCAGGGTGTGTGTGGGAGGCAACCAATTAATGTGTCTTTCTCACATCCATGTTTCTCTCTCTCTCTCTCCCTCTCTCACTCTCCCCCTTACCCTCTCCTTTCCACTCTCTGAAAATGGAAAAAAATATCCTCTGGTGAAGATTTAAAAAAATAATAATTAAGAAAAAGCATGATGAATGTCACTATTGTATTTACTAATTCATTAAGAACCCTGACCCATTTGATTTATTTTTTTTTTCAGAACTAAGTGTTACAAAAATTCTCCCTCAGAGTAACTTGGATATTTTCCTTTAAAGTCAATGAGAATCATATATCTATTTATGTGTTATTTCTTGCTTTGGTTGCTGGGAAGCTTGAAAATTTTAATAACTATGTAGGATGCTGCAGCTACATGATCTGCATTTTTACTTCTCCTCTCGTGTTGACATTTATTTTAATTTGGATGGTAAATAATTTTAAAAGATGGTTCTCATAACAAGTCACTAAAATACTTTGGCAAAAATGTAGATAGTAAGTAGGAAAAAAGCCACACAAAAAAAATAAGTCTCTCTCCCTCTCCCCTCCTCTCCTCTCCTCCCCTCCCCTCTCCTCTCCTCTCCTCTCCTCTCCTCTCCTCTCCTCTCCTCTCCTCTCCTCTCCTCTCCTCTCCTCTCCCCTCTTCCCTCACCTCTCTCTCTCTCTCTCTCCCCACTTTCTTCTTTCACAGCACTTTCCCCCTGTCCCAGCTCATCCATCACTGAATGACTGAAGATTATAAGCCATCACCATTCAGTACTCCAGCTTACATTTCAGGTGCATAATCCAAACAGTACACAGATAAACAAGGAGAGGGAGGCAAGACAATCACTCAATTTATTCTTGAGTAAATAATCCGACTTCCTTCAAAGACTTAAAAAAATAAAAAGAAAAAAAATAAAATGGGACTCATGCAACAGTAAAAGTAAAAGAAATCTGGAAGAGCAGAGGTACTAAACAAGGAGAAGAAATTAAATCACTGAAATTCACACTAAAAGCCCCCCCAAAAGTAGAACTGAAACTGAAGAAAATTGGACATGGAAGTCAGGCTGTAGCAGACAGTCAGATAGGCATGAGCAGATCAGGAATGATGGGCCAGGTAAGGAGGGTCACGGGGCGGAGAGCCCCAGGTGCCTGACTAACAATGGGCAAAATGACAAGCCCTTGCACACCCACTCCTTTAAACATTAACCCCTGGAACATGACATCTAGGCTTCCACTGTGCTTCAGTTCCAGTCCCAGAGAAGCAGCAAAATCAGACAAAGTAATGTCACAGCTGACATCAGGACCTGATGCATTCACTAATGACCCTCTGGTGCTGACCAATCAGTGGAGACCCTGAGAAGACAAACTAGAAAAGCTGATGAATATTCTATTGAGCTCCTCCCTTGAGACCTCAGATAAAAGTCCTCAGGATGGAGGACCCAGCGGGCTCTCTTTATGGTGCATGCCCAATGGGACTTTCCCCACCCCCTTTTTCCTCAGGGTCCGGTCCTCTCCTTCCTTCTCCTCCCCTCCCTTCCCTTCTCCTTTCTTCTCCTCTCCCCTCTTCCAAGGCTCACTTCTTTTACCCCTGTGACTTCCAAATAAACTTTCTCTTATAATTTGAGTCTTGGCTCTGAATTCTTCTCTTTGCCAGAACTCAAGAACTGAGGTTGCTGAACTGAGGCTAGCACCTGGTGCCGTTTTTCCACTGCTAACAAAGCTGTTGAAAAAGAGATCACATAGAATTTAGTGGAAAATGGCATAGAACAAAGGTGATCAAAGAGTGGATGAAAGATATGGCCAACAGACAATGGAGAAGTGACTGATTGCTGGTCTGACTGCTCTCTTTGAATATGGAAATGAATAGATGGAACTGAAAAAAATTTACATAATAGAATAATTCTCTAAAATAAAGCAGATCTTAATATTACATTTTGAAAGGGCTCACTACATTCCAAGAAAATTTAGTAAAAGTTTTTTTCTTAGAATTTCAAGGATTAAAAAAAAATCCTGCAGCCATCTAGGCAGAGGGAAAAAGGCCATCTTTGACAACAAAAAAATTGGACATATTCCAAGCAATGTTAGATACTAGAAGAAAATGCAACAGTGGTTAATGAATATTGAAGGGAAAAATAATTCTATACCTGATCTAATCACCTTTCACATACAATGGGAGGAGAAAGAAATTCCCAAATATGCAAAACTGAAAAAACGTAACATTTATGCACATCTGAAAATTTTATCAGGAAAAAATTCAAGACCATAAACAGGTGAATAACAATCCTAATATATAAAAAGCCAGGGGCCGCCATGACCGAAACAACCAGACGAACAACCGAACAGCAGGCTGCATGGGGTGACAAGGCCAGCAGGGGGGTTAGTGAGGGACGACCAAATGACTGAATAGCAGGCTGCGTGGGGCAACCAGGCTAGCAGGGGCGGTGGGGGGGGGGGAAGTTGGGGGTGATCAGGCCAGCAGGGGGGGGCAGTTCCGGGCAACCAGGCCGGCAGGTGGGGGGACAGTTAGGGGTGATCAGGCCAGCAGGCAGAGGCGGTTAAGGGTGATCAGGCTGGCAGTGGGGACATGTAGGGGCAATTAGGCAGGCAGGCAGGCAGGCAGGTGAGCAGTTAGGAGCCAGCGGTCCCGTATTGTGAGAGGGATGTCCCCTGAGGGGTCCCAGATTGGAGAGAGTGCAGGCTAGGCTGAGGGGAACCCCCCTGTGCACGAATTTCGTGCACTGGGCCTCTAGTAATAAATAAATGAATGAAAAAGTCATGAGGTACAAAAGGTTTGGCAATGAGCTTTGAGTCTACTTATACCTAAATTATATCTAAGTAGCCAGTATTCTAAGTCATAAACATTAAATATAATGGTCATAATGTTTTAAAAATTACATAATATAATGAATAATATTTTGGTGACAATACTTTTAAAACAAGAATCATATTTGCTCTCCAAACTAATAAGAAGAAGATAGTCTAAGTAGATCAATTTCATTATCTTTCATCATCATTTCATTTCTAAGGTAAATTGAGAAATATAAATATAAACGTATTATTTAACACACTTTACAATGTCCAAATTGCCCAAGTATAGTAAGAGGCATTCTCAAGTGCCTCCCAGTGGTCTCTACCTCCTGGTATTCATGGCCTTATATGTTGGTTAAACATAATGACTTACTCCTCCAAAAAAGCATGTGGCAGCCCTGGCCAGTGCGGCTCAGTTGGTTGGAGCGTAGAGGGTTTGATTCCCAGTCAGGGCACATACCTAGGTTGCTGTTTTGATTCCTGGTTGGGATTCCTGGAAGGAAACTAATCAGTGTTCTCTCTCACATCTATGTTTCTTTCTTTCTCTCTCTTTCCCTCTTTCCCTTCTCCCTCCCTCCCTTCCTCTCTTCCCCTCTCTCTGAAATCAATAAGCATAGCCTCGGATGAAGATTTTTTTAAAAAGCATGTGGCAAAATGATGGATTTCACTTCTGAAATTAGGATATGAAAGACTATTACTTCTGTCTTGCTTACATGGTTTCTCTGACATTTCTCGCATACTTGCTTTGATAAAGTTGTGAGTTGCCCTATGGAGACTCCCAGGTGGCAAGGAACTGAGGCTCTCAGGGCCCATAGGAACTAAATCCTGCCACAGCCACATGAGTGAGCTTGAAAGCAGATCCTCCCCCAAGTGTGGCCTTCAGCTGAACACAGAGCCAGTCCAGTCTTGATTACAGCTTGTGAGCACACGAAGCCATGGACTCCGCTAAGCCATGCCAGGGTTCCTGACCCACGGAAAGTGCTAAATTTTGGGGTGGTTCTTTACACAGAAATAGATAACTAATTCACAGTGGAAGATAAAAATAATAAAACAAGACCAAAGAAAACAGGTAGTAAAGCAAAAGAGAAAACAAAGAAATGATAAGGATTCGAAATTTAAACAAATATAACAGATAAGATTAAATTGTGGCTCAGTTGGTTAAAGCGTCCTCTTATATTCCAAAAGGTTTTGGGATCCATTCCTGGTCAGGGAACATACCTAAGTTTCAGGTTCCATCCCTAGTCAGGACCAGTATGGGAGGCAACCGATCGATGTTTCTCTCTCACATGGATCTCTCCCTCTCTCTCTCTCTCTATCTCTCTCACTCACTCTCTCTCTCTACCTCCCTTCCTCTTTTTTAAAAAAAAAAAGAAAAAAAGTCAATGAAAACATATCCTCGGGTGATGATTTTTAAAAAGATTAAACATATCTAATTAAATAATTTCAAGTGGGTAATAAACTTTTTAGAAAATGATTAAATAGGACAGAGATAGTCACTTTATAATGGCAAAGAATACAGCTCACAATAAAGTTATTGCTAGTATGAATCTTCATGTATCAAATACTATAGCATTAAAATACATAATGAAAAACTTCAAGAAATAAGAGGAAAAAGAAAAGTTAGGAGATCTTAGTGAATTTTTTTAATTCTTGAAAAATTAAGAAGAGAAAAATTATGCATAGTTACAGAAGATGTGAATAACATTATCAAAAAAGATTGATGGTAATATATGCTATAAAATAGATGCTCAATAAATACTTATATCAATCTTATAGCCTACAAAGAAAAAATACTAGTATTGTAGGTACTCATGTAACATCTACAAAAAGAAATAATGGTCACAGGAAAAAATTTTAGACAATATATACCAAACACTTCACAGGGATTATTCTCTCACTCCCTACTCTCTCCAATCCAGCCACACTGGCAACCTTGGTGGTTTCCTGAAAGCTCCAGGAATGGATTTACTGGGAATTCTGTTACTAATTTCTGGTTGTTTTAATTTCTTACCACATAGTTCATTTTTCATGATAAACAAATAAGATTTTTCAATGTTCCATGTCCTTATCTCTTTATAATTTTCCTGAATCAGACCATTGTCTTTCTTTCCTGACAGGAAATACTGTTCCACCTTCCTTCCAAGAATAAACAGTTCATAGTTCCATCATCAATTACCCCCCATGCTCTGAATTTCCATGTTTCGGCTTATACTGGCTTCCTCACTTCACCTTATAAGCATAGTTAGTTGTGTCCTGTTCCCAATCCTAGAGCATCCTTTCACATGTAGGGCCTAGCTTCCTCCTGACCTTCTTTGTCCAAATTCTGTATTGCATCCTCCATTGCCACAATTCCAAATCCACCTCTTCTAGACATACTTTTTATCGGATCGATATTGTTTATGGGTCTTTGTACTTAGAGTAATTACCAGCTTGCTCCCAAACCCTCAGTTTCATCAAAGGGGTTAACTCCCTCGAAAAGATCAAGGTCAGAAGTGGGGAGACTATGCACTCTAAACAAGTCAGCTCCTCTCTTGGCAGAAGTCATGAGTGAGCATTGCCCAGGGACTGAGTCCTCCCCTCTCCAGGCCTTCAACATTCCACCAACCTGGATCAAGAGTCCATCTGATGATCAGACCTCTTCACCTCCAACCCCAAACACTCATCCCTCCTATCCAGTGAACACTGGTTCAAGCCACTCGTGTTTCTTGCCTGGATTACTGCAATAGCTTCTTGCCTGCTTACTTTCACCATTGCTCTCTATGATCTATCCTGGATAGAGCAGCCAGAATAATCCTTTGAAAATATGCCTGATCATGTTACTTCTCTGCTCAGAACTCTCCAGCTGCTGCCCATTTCATTCAGCGCAAAAGCCAAAGTTCTTTCAGTGCCCTACTGGTCCTACCTCACCTGGCCCAACCCAGTGGTTACCCTCAGTCCTCTCACTCCCCACTCTCTCCAATCCAGCCACAGTGGCATCCTTGGTGTTTCTTGAAAACTCCAGGCACACATTTACCTTGAGGCCTAGGCCTAACTGTTCTTTCTTTCTGAATGTTTTTCTCTTAGAAATCCCCAGGACCATTCTCTTGCCAACTCCAGATCTTTCCTTGCATGTCACCTTCTCAATACAGTTTATCCTCATCATTATATATACCAGTAGGAGCCCAGCTCGTGATTCGAAATCACACGGCACCGCCTACCCTCCAGTCACGGGTCTGGCCCTGCCTCCCTCCCCAGGCCCCGCAGCAGTCGAGGCCACTGCCAGTCCAGCCCTGCCTCCCTCTCCGGCCCTTAAAGCAGTCCAGCCACTGCTGATCGGGCCCTCCCCCGGTGCAGACACGCAGAGGCCCCTGCCACCCCACCCCCAATGCTGCGCATGCAATCTCCTCCTGTCCGGTCAACCTGTTATGGCGTCCTGGTTAATTAGCATATTTCTTTCATATATATATATATATATATATATATATATATATATATATATATAGAGAGAGAGAGAGAGAGAGAGAGAGAGAGAGAGAGAGATGTCATCCCACACTCTCTCCTGCATTCCCAATCTCCTTTATCCTGTTTTATTTTTTATAACAAATCACTTTCTAATGTACCATAGAATGTACTTATTTAGTTTGTTAATTATTTAATGTCTGCCTCTCCCACACTCACATTAGAATGTAAGCTCCATAAGGGCAGTAGACTAGAATGGTGCCTAGCACATAGTCGGCACCCAAAAGCTATTTATTGACTGATTGAATAAGTGGTTCTCAGCCTGGTCAAACCTAATGCCCCTTTTCATAACAAATATCAGGCACATAATGTTTAACAGTGGGAGGGGACAATCATAAAGTACCTACACAAGTAATTAAAAAAAACTCAAAGACATGCCTTAACTATAACATAAAGGATAAAGTAAATGTGTGATTCAATATGGAACTGCTCAGGCATGCCTAAACTAAAAGACACAATGAAATAGATGCTTGCATCCATCTTTAGAATTGCCATGAAATAGCCACAAAATGGACTGTACTGGTCATTCAAATTCCTAGAATGGCATTGCCATTCGATTTATCACCACATTCCGGGAAAATTTAATATATCTTAAACTGTGTGAAAGATACTTTATGTTTATATGTGAAATAGATTCTAGGCTCAGGTAAATAGAAACGGGTTTTTCATCTACATGAATGAGCAGTGGGAGGGTCAAGTCACACAGGCTGCAGGACAATTCTTTGCTATGCAGGATAGTTCTGGGCATTGCAAGATGTTGAGTATCTTTGGCTGACCAACTGCATTCTAGTAGTTCCCCCTCTGCAATCACTGGGACAAGCAAAATCACTCTGGTAAGTTTCAAAACAACTCCTGGAGGGAGTTCCATCCCAATAGATGCTTGATCTGTTGGCATTGGCTTCCTCCATATAACATTTGACCTGTTGACAAGCTTCTCCTCACCCTCACCCTCCCTCCCCGTCCCCCCACCCCCCCACCCCCACTTCTACACTTGTAACTTTCCTTTTCCTCTCACCCCCAATTCCTGCCTATGTCATTGTCTAACTCCTTACCTCCCCCTGCCTACCCACCTCTGCTGCCCTTCCTTTTTCCTCGTTATCTGATTTTCAACTGCCTTGCCTAAGTAATTGACTTTCAAAGTTCTAGTCTACACACGACATCCAAATCTATACTTCCAATTGCTACTTTGTCATTCATACACAGAAAGCCTCCAGTTATATATGTCCAACATCAAACTAGTCATTTCCCCCCAAAACCTGTTATTCCATCAGTTGTACCTATTTATGTGAATGACAATATCCATTTACTCAATCTAGAAATGACAACCATCTTTAGATTCCCTAATCCTCTTTCCCCACATCCAATTGATTGTACTGCTCTGTCCATTTTCCCTCTGAAGTATCTTATAGTTGCTTCCTTCCTTAGAAAATTTTCATAGCCTAATTGGTACTTCTACTCCAATTCATCTTTTGATGCTTCCACAAAAGGAGTTTCTGCAGATAGTAGTATATATACACACACACACACACACACACACATTAGAGGCCCGGTGCATGAAAATTTGTGCACTGGGGGTGGGGGTTCCCCTCAGCCTGGCCTGCAATGACGCCAGGGTCCCACACCCCGGCCTCTGGCCAGAGGCCCTCCCTCCATGTGGCCAGGGTGCGGGATGCTGGGCTGGTCGCCAGGGGTGACTGTGAGCCCAGTGTCCCATGCCCTGGTCTCTGGCCAGAGGCCCCTCCCTCCACACAGCCAAGTGCGGGACGCTGGGCTCACATCGCCGGGAGCAACCACCTCTCCCTCCGCACGGCTGGGCATGGGACGCTGGGCTCACGGTCGCCGGGGCGATGCTGCCAGCGTCCCCACCCCTCCCACCCGGCTGCTATGGGAACCACCATCTTTGTTGCAGAGTGATGGTTAATTTGCATATTACTCTTTTATTAGATAGGATATATATTATTTATACTTAGTATACTACCTGGGATATAATCTATAATAATAAAAAGCATAATATGCTAATTAGACCAGACATCCTTCCAGACGAAGCCAGGGCTGCAAGGGAAGCCCAGGTCCTGGGTGCCAGAGGGAAGCAGGTGATGGCAGCCCGGGGAAGGAAGGCCTACTCTTGCACAAATTTTGTGCATCGGGCCTCTAGTAAGAGAATAAATATTTATTATACCACACTAATATTAATACTTACTTTTAAATTTTACTTACTTAATAATAAATAATAATAATTACACTATACTAAATTTTTCTATCTCTTTTAATCTGCACAATCATAAAGTAGGAACTATTATTTGAATCTTTTTTTAAAAATATATTTTATTGATTTTTTACAGAGAGGAAGGGAGAGGGAGAGGAATAGAGAGTTAGAAACATCGATGAGAGAGAAACATCGATTCAGCTGCCTCCTGCACACTCCCCACTGGGAATGTGCCCGCAACCAAGGTACATGCCCTTGACCGGAATCGAACCTGGGACCCTTCAGTCCGCAGGTCGGTGCTCTATCCACTGGGCCAAACCGGTTAGGGCTATTATTTGAATCTTAAAGATGAGGTTTGGGGAGTGTACATAACTTACCTAAGGTCACAGCGCTGGCTCGGAAGTGACAACACCAGGGTTCCAGGTCTATCTGGCTTCTAAAATTTGTTTGTTTTCTATATCTATATCTATATCTATATCTATATCTATATCTATATCTATATCTATATCTATATCTATATCTATATCTATATCTATATCTATATCTATATCTATCTATCTATATCTATATCTATATCTATATCTATATCTATATCTATATCTATATCTATATCTATACCTATATCTACACACACACACACACACACACACACACACCAGTGTGTGTGTGTGTGTGTGTGTGTGTGTGTGTGTGTATTAGTGGCCTGGTGCACGAAATTCATGCATGGGGGGGGCTTCTAACTGCTAACCTGCCTGCTGGCCTGCTCGCCCCTAACTGCCCCCGATGCAGGCCTGCTCACCCCCCCACTGCCCCCCGCTGCTAGCCTGCTCACCCCCAACTGTTCCCCCTGCCCCGCCTGTCTGATCGCCCCTAACCACCTCTGCTTCAGCCTCACCTCCATAGCTTTGTCAGGAAGGTCTCCTGGTCTAATTAGCATAGTACCCTTTTATTAATATACAGTAGATTACCCTTTTATTAGCATAGATAGAGTCCTGGTGCATGGGTGGGGGCTGGCTGGTCTGCCCTGAAGGGGGTCCTGGATCAGGGTGGGGGTCCCCTTGGGGGGCGGGGCTGGCCTGGGCGAGGGGCCTGGGGCAGTTTGCAGGCCAGCCACTCCCCCATCAGGGTGAGGGTTCCCGCTGGGGGCGGGGTGGGCCTGGGCAAGGGCTGATGGCCTTTTGCAGGCTGGCCATGCCCCCATCGGGGTGGGGGTCCCCACTGGGGGGGCTGGCCAGCCTGGTCGAGGGGCTGAGGGCCATTTGGGGGCAATTTGCAGACCGGCCTACCCCCTGGCTTTGTTCGGAAGGATTTCCGGAAGGTCTCTGGAAGGTCTTCCGGTCTAATTAGCATATTACTCTTTTATTAGTATAGATATACAACTTTCCTATGGCTTCTAGCCTAATCACAACCTTCTACTCAGTCTCTATCCCACCTGCCTTTTCCTTCCCACCCTATTCTTCCAACCCATAGGTTCTTCTTTTGGTTTTACTTAGTTTCTTGTTTAGTAAGGACTTACTCATCAGCTATTTCAAGGAAGTCCTTCACAGCAGGCTCCTCTTACTTTGCCCACCGCATCTGTCTGCAGCCCTGCTTCTCCCCACTCTCTTCCCCCCTCCCCCCACCAAGGTACTATTGGGGAAGGAAATGGAGAGTGAGTGGCTCCAACCTTGGTAGGTGCAAACACACACAAAATAAAACCCTGCATCTTGAGTTTCTCTCTGCCTAACTCAGTGTTGCTTTATGATTCTAATATTATGAACCGGTTAAATAAAAAGTTCTTTGTAAAGTGTAGAGTGCCTTACAATACTAGTATAAGGTGCAATTATTCACCCTCCCTTTGCATATCAGGGCTTCAACTGAGTTATTCTGTGAGCAACAGAATAGGCATTTCAAGCAGGGATTGCCACGTGTATGTTGGAGGTGAAGGGAGAGGAAGGCTCTAAAGAATATAAACTTGGCCAAAACCGGTTTGGCTCAGTGGATAGAGCGTCGGCCTTCTGACTGAAAGGTCCCAGGTTCGATTCCGGTCAAGGGCATGTACATTGGTTGCAGGCACATCCCCTGTAGCGGGTGTGCAGGAGGCAGCTGGTCAATGTTTCTCTCTCATCGATGTTTCTAGCTCCCTATCCCTATCCTTTCCTCTGTAAAAAATCAATAAAATATATTTAAAAAAAAAAAAAGAAAGAAAGAAAAAAAGAATATAAACTTGGCCCGGAAAATCGCTTTCTCGTTCCTGCCAAAACCCACTAAGTAAAACGTGGTATTCATCTAAAAAGCCCCAATTTTAAACTCTTTCTAGGAGTGCTGCCCTCCCCTAGCTCCCTGAAGGTTTTAAGTTCTTAAAAACGTCCTCCCTTACATTCACAAGGCCCCTTCTCCGGGCCCTTCCCCTCACTTCACTTGCAGGCCTTTCCCCTTCCTGGTGACCCCAGCCAAGGACCCCAGCCCTGCCCCGCCCCGCCCTCCCCCCGCGGAGGACTACAAGTCCCGGCGTGCCGCGCGCGCCCGGCCGGCTGCATTGGGGCTGGGCGCGTGGCGGCCACCGAGCTCTGCGCCGGGGAAAGCCTCCCGGCGCCGGCCACGCGGGGAGGTAAGTGATCCACTCGTGCTGCGAGGGCACTGGGGACGCTCCCGCCCTCTCCCCTCTCCAGTGTGAAAGGACACGAAGAAAACCACAATAAAAACCCTCCCTTGTCTCTGCTGTGCGTCCGGTGCCTCTGCAGCTTGTTGCACCCACGAGCGAGGAATCTGTCACCCTGGAGTGGACTGGAGGGCAGAAGTGTGCCCGGCCCGGCGGAGAGCGGGGCTCGCCGGGGGCTGCGGGGTAGAGCCCGCAGAGTGGAACCGGGTGGCGGCACACCCCCACGCACCCTTTCCAAAGGCAGGCTGCCCCGGGAGCCCCCAAACTCAAAGCGAACTGTTTCTTCTTAAAAGTCTTGGTCAGAAACTTTTCCCTGGGCCGCCGGTGCCACAAGCGTGTCGTTTGGCTCTCGGACAGCGCCGCTGGTCCCAAAGGCTTTCCGGGGTCCCCTCTCCTGCCCTCGGCCCCGCCCCCAGCGCCCCTCTCCAGGCCGCTCCTCGCTTTCCCTGGAGATGCCCTCGGTGTCCGGGGACCTCTGCCGCGCCCGGGGCGACTTCTCAGGATTTCTCCTGCAGCCCTAGGGCCCCACGTCTGCGCTCCGCGATGGGGGCTGGGCACTCTGGGGGCTGATTCCCCGACGGGAGGCGGGGGCGGTGGTTCCCCTGGGAAAGCGCTGGCTTTCTGGGCCCGGCTGCTCTCTCTGGGGGTGACTGCTGATCAATAAAAGAAGCCTAACCGAGGCACCGGTTTCCATCCCCTCCTGGCCAGTCTCCCCTTCCCCCCCGCCCCCCCCATCTGAGCCCATCCCCAAGTGTGCCCCAACGTCCTGCTCCAGAATCCCAGGATTAACGAAGGTATTTTAGCACATTCCATAATATCCTGGAACAGAAAGTCTTGTTCGTTTGCATCTATCTCACACCCTACACTTACACACACAAACACACCATGGACACTACACATTCTGTTGATACCACACACTACACACATCACAGACACAGTACACATAGCACAAATATTACATCCATCACACACATACATTGCTCACACATACATTACACATACCATTTATGCTACACACAAACGCCATACACACACTACACATCATTTTTATTAGCAGAAAAGAGGATAATATCAATTTGTTGAAGGGAATGAGGAGGAAGTGGGTGAGCCCTAGTACATATACTTATACCCACAAATGTCAGTTTATTCCAAAGGTAGAAACTAGCGGGTGTCAGAATTTAGAATGCCTTTTTGGCTCATTTTTTATAAAATGGGATTGATTTCCTACACCTTCGTAAACCCTTTCCCTTGTCTAACAGGCAAACTTTTGATCACAGCAGGCAAGATAGGCCGGGTGGGGGGAGGATGTCCCTTTCTATAAGTAGGAACAAATTCTTGGAGAATCTTCACAGAATCCTTCTTCCTGAGATTGTGTCTAAGGAAGAGTTGGGTGTAACTTCATTTTCTTTGCCTCTCCTTTCAAGAGTAGAGAGCGGAACCTGATTTTGTTCTGAGTAGTGGCAGGATAACACTGTCAGGACACCTTCCTTGCCCCCAGGACTCGTCGACCGGCCCTCTTCCATTTGAGTTTAGTTGGGAGAACAGTTCAGGAATTTCAATGCCAAACGCTCTGTAACATCTGTTAGTGAGAGAGTTGTCTAACTCAGAAGAGTTCATCATTTTGATCAGCTGTAGTAAAAGGACCCATTTGACTCACGCTCAATAAATGGTGCTCAAAGTATATACAAACACTTAGAATTTACCCCTAAATTATTGTTTGCTTTTTCAAGGGTTCAGTGGCAAAAATGGTTTGAGAGACAGCTTCCTCAGCAATGATTTTTCAAGAAGTTGAAAATTTCTAATATCATTCCTGGAATAAGTAAGAGAAAAAATTTGACTTTAAATGTCAGGTTCCAAATGTAGATCATAATTGCTGATCTTCTAGTTCCTTAAAAATTACTAAGGAAAAGGGTGAGCCACAGATTTCCTCTTAACTCTGCCTGGAATCTATTCAGTATTACAGCAGCAGATGACTCTTGGAAACTTGTATTCTCTCCCCTATCTTGAGTGGTTTTGTTTATATCTTGGCCTAAAAGTTTCCAAATATTGATTGGTGTTTATTTCAGTGGCAACTATGTGTTTCATGTCCGTCCGCAGCATGTTTGTGGAGTGGGAATGTTTATCTCTAGGGGGGGTTTCCCAAGCCAAGCAAGAGAACTGGGTAACTTCATCAAAACACCATGCCCAGTCTCTACCCCACTTCCTAATTTCCTGTTTGGGATTTAGGATGGTAGGAGATACTATGAATTTGGGGGTTGACACAATATTTTCTTTTTCATATGTAACTAATAGAGGACCAGGTGATCATCCTATATAATGAAGATGTAATATGCAAATGGTCGTTTCGCCCCAAGAAGCATAACGACTGGATCATGGATCAGCAGAAGGGTGGGGCAGCAAGCTATGAGGGATGGGTGGGGGGCGGGGGGAGCTACAGGAGGGCGGCAGCGAGCTACTGGCACACAGATTCGTGTGCAGGGCTACTAGTAGATAATAAGAGTTAATCGAATGTATGGAATTACACATTTTGTGCAACTGCGATAAACAGTTAAAACTAAACCTCCCAGGCACTGGCTGATGTGGCTCTGTTGGCTGGAGCATCCTTTATACCAAAAGGTTGCAGGTTGTATTCCTGGTCAGGGCACATACCTAGGTTGTGGGTCCCATCCCCAGTTGGGGTGCATATGGGAGGCAAACAATTGATGTTTCTCTCTCTCTCACTCTCTCTCTCTCTCTCTCTCTCTCTCCTTCCCTTTCCCTCTCCCTCCCTCCCTCCCTTCCCCTCTCTCTAAAATCAATAAACATATCCTCAGATGAGGATTTAAAACAAATTAAACCTCCCAGAACGAATTGTTTTGTTGGAGAATAAGGTTTGTTTCATTTGGAATTTTTGCTGATTTCATCTGGTAGGATGATTACTTCAATGAAAGAATGTGGGCGTTCTCAGGAGGTCTGGTCATCTACTTTGCATCCTCTGATATATGTTACTTCCTGCATAATGTAGTAAAAGGGTTTTCTGCTGGGCATTGCTTTCCTTATCCTCGCAAAGATTACTTAAAAGCCAGCCCTGGGAAATTTGTCCACAAGTGTCTATTAGGAAGAGAGAGTAACTCAGCGCGTGTGCATGTTCACTGCTTATAGCAGACCCTAAGCACCAGGTTCTTTCTGTTAATGTCTTTTCTTTTTCTCTCTCTCACGGGGGAGAGAGTTTGAAACATGACATGGATGTTCAGAACAACAGCACACACTTGATCATGCAGCACCAATGAAGGGGAGGGAGAAAAGAAAGCCAGTGAGACAGCTTGGTTTTCCACACAGGTGCAGGGAGAGGCTTTGGGGCCGGGATGCGCGCCCTCCCCGGCGGGGCGGGGCGGGGCGGGTCGCGGGGGGGCGGGGGCGGGAGCGCGGCCGCGGGCGGGGAAGGGCGCTGTCGCTTTAAAAAGGCCGCCATGAGCCGGCAGGCAGTTGGTGCAGCTCGTGTGCGCGTCCCCACGTCACGCTGGCGGCGCGCCAGCCTGGTGCTATTTCACGGTGTCAAATTGTCCCTCCTTGTTGAATTCCTTTGCCAGCCTACTTTGTGAAAGAAAACATTGGGGTTTCTTTGGCTGTTCTTGATAAGCCTATATATAAAAAAAAAAAATGACATGTTTTAGTTGCTTCTAGGTAGGTTTTTCTTTTTACTCTTCCACAAAAAAAAAAAAAGAGAGAGAGAGGAAGGAAAATATTAATCAGACAGTGTAGTGGGGTGTTACAGAGTATCACTGTGAGTGTTTTGTTTTGTTGTGTTTGCTGAGATGCTCAGAAAATGGTGACTGTGGTCCCAGTTTCCAACTGCAGTGAAAGCATTCTGGGGCGCGGAGCAGCCTCGGGGCCCTCCGCGCGGTGCGGTGTCTGGTCTGGTCATCTGGGCGCGATGCTGGCTCTCCTAGGAATGGCCGGAGGGCCAGCGAGGGCAAGTGTGAGTGCGTGTGTATGTGTGTGTGTGTGTGAGTGTGTGAGTGAGTGTGTGTGGGTGTGTGTGTGTGTGTGTGAGTGTGAGTGTGTGTGTGTGTGTGTGTGTGAATGAGTGTGAGGGTGTGTGAGTGTGTGTGTGTGTGTGTGTGTGTGTGAGAGAGTGTGAGTGTGAGTGTGTAGTGTGTGTGTGAGTGTGTGAGGGTGTGTGTGGGTGTGTGTGGTGAGGGTGTGTGTGAGTGTGAGTGTGAGTGTGTGTGTGTGTGTGTGTGTGGGTGTGTGTGGTGAGGGTGTGTGTGTGAGTGTGAGTGTGTGTGTGTGTGTGTGTGAGTGTGTAGTGTGTGTGTGGTGAGTGTGTGTGTGTGTGTGTGTGTATGTGTGTGTGGTAGTGTGTGTGTGTGT
Source organism: Eptesicus fuscus (assembly GCF_027574615.1). Taxonomy (NCBI): domain Eukaryota; kingdom Metazoa; phylum Chordata; class Mammalia; order Chiroptera; family Vespertilionidae; genus Eptesicus; species Eptesicus fuscus. Next base: position 62,108,232 of record NC_072481.1, read on the forward strand.
GTGGTGAGGGTGATCCCCGCTCACAGGAGTATTTGTGAGCCATCTACTTCTCTAACGGGGGCAGCCCCTGGACGCACCAAAGGATGCACTTGCCATGTCAGTCATCCCCGGGAAGGAGTGCCGAAGTGTAAAGTGACTGGAGAGGAATGTATTTAATTTATGGCTTCGGCTGCAGAAGAGCAAGCTCGTTTCAGAACTAGTTTTTTTGGGGGAGGTTTTTTTTTTTAAAGCAGTTTTGTTCATAGCTTTTTCATCTTGCTAATGGCATATTAGTTGCGGAGGGTTTTGTGTTGTGTTTTTTTGTTTGTTTGTTTGTTTGTTTTTCACAGTCCTTGTCCTACTAAACAAAAAGACAAAGTGATGGATGCTTTTCTATCTCCTTGAATGTTTTGGTGATTTTTTTTTTTTTTAACATAAATCTGATGAGCTGCCTTCCCTGTCTTACAGGCACACGCACACACCAGCACCGCCTTTCTGTGCTGAGGGCTATCTGACATTTTTGTGAGCTCCCAGCATGGCCATCTCACAGGGTTTTGAGGCTTTCAGTGAGAGTATTGTGAGGTAGGGGGAGACTTGCTGACAAAAGCGTTAAGTGCTCTTCGGCATTGCTATGAAAAAGAAAAAAAATACGGAAAGAGGGGGAGCGAACAAAACAAATACAATAAGAAAAAAACAAAGTGCAGCCCACGGTGGGAACGGGCAGGAAAAGGGGGATTGTTTTGTGGGTGTTTTTTTCCCCGACTTGGACTCATTTGTGAGTTGCAATGTCTTAAGTGAGAGCTTGCACCCAGAGGAAGCTGTGCCAGTTCACACAGAACTTGTTTTGAACAAGGATTCAATTTCATTTGCAAATGCTTATTGTCAAGGCAGGGAGTGCCAGCACAGAGGAAAGCACCCCTATCCGCCGCCTCCAGTTCTTTAGGTTTAATCACATCTCTCCAATCGCCGAGGGAACTGGAGATTTAAACAAACATACGTGAACTGGTGTGAAGCTGTAAAGGAAGCATTACGTTTCCGGTTCAGAATATATATTCTACTCTCACTTTCTAAGAATTAAACACAAGCTTTTCTCCCTTATTGATTAGTTGCTGAAGTAAAGGAAACCTGCAGCCTTCCCATGCTATCTGTTGACATGGAAAACAAGAAAAATGGCTCTGTCGGTGTAAAAAAGTAAGTGAAACTGGCTTGTGAGTTCTGCTTCTGCAAACAACAGAGGGACTTGGTTTCTATTTTTATACTCTTGCTTATCTACTACAAGACACTGTTGGGGGCTTGTACTTGGTTGGTCTACACTGGCCACCAGCCTCCCTTCTCCCCCTTACAAAAGTTGTCTTTTTCCATATTCCATTTCTGAGACAGGTGACCCAGACATCGAACTGTGCATAGAGGGTTAGTGGTTCAGGCTTTGGAACAGGGACGGTTGAGGATTTCAGCCCTGCATTCTGTGTATGGAAACAAAAACATCGAGCAGGCACACTCTGCCTCCCACGTTCACAGGCTACAACGGTGGGGGCAGGAAATGGAGTTCAAGTCTTTTAATTTCATTTTTTATTTATTTCCATGTCTTTTAAAATAAAATTACCTCTCTCAAAACTGAGAGCTATAATGAGGGAAGGACAAAAGCTTCAGCGAGAATACTAAGTTTTAACAACTTTCCTGTCCTAATTTTATGAACTTTTCTCTGGATGTGAAAGATTTCAGTGTACACCGTAGCATTCTATTTTAAGGTCTGTTCTCACATTTGAAATTGATTATATTTGCTGTGAGTTATATGCTTGATTTTTTTTTAAATAGGAAAATTCAGTTGCATTATGTAGCATATGCTGAAACAAAACAAAAGTTAACTCACAAAGATATCTGTGAGTATATGAAAAAAAATGTATATTCTCACTTAGGAATTATATTAAAGCTATAACCACTTCGATTACAAGGATAAAGTAAGTTCCAGAACAGTGTTATTTGTTTCATTTCTTTCCATGTAATTTAGTTTAAAAATGCCTTCATCTTGAGCTTTGGAGGGAACTAATTAAATGTAGTCCATAGAAGCTGTAATATCTAAATGAGGAAACCCTGTGCTATACGTGTTTATGAATGGAAGGTATCTTGTTCATTAAAGTTACTTTAACTTAATAAAAATGCTTTCTAAAATTCTCAGGTAATTCACCTATCAGTGCCCTGCTGCCATGCTTACTGCCATTCTTGAAGTTTTGGGTAGGTAGATGTAGAGGGAATGAAAGGAACAGGTGCTTTTTAATTATGTGTTAGGTCAGTGCTGTCCAATAGTACTTTGAGCATTGATGGCAAAGGTCTATTCTGTGAAGTCCATAATGGTAGCCACTGGCCTCCTATTAAAAACTTGAAATGTTACTAGGGTAACTGATGAATTGAACTTTTAATTTTATTCCATTTTAATCAATTTAAAAAGTTAGCTGCTTTATTGAAATATAATTGACATGTAATAAATTATATATCTTTAAAGTACAAAATTTGATAGGTGTTGATATTCGCATACACTCATGAAACCATTACAATTAAGGTAATGAATGTACCCGTCACCCCCAAGTTTTCTCATGATCCTTTGTATTCTTCACCCCAAACCCCACCATCCTTTCCTGCTCCGTATCCTCAGGCAAGCACCGATATGTTACTATAGATGAGTTTATTTTTTCTACAATTTTGTGCAAATGACATTTTTTAGAATGTACTTTTTTTTTTTTTTCCAGCGGAGGTGGGGCTCTAGTTTCTTTCACCCAGGATGATTAATTTGCGATTCATTCATGTTATAGTGTGTACCAATAATTCATTACTTTTTATTGCTGGTAATATTTCATTGTATAAATATATAATCGTTTGTTCACTGTTTATCCTTCCACCTGTTGGTAGACATTTGGGTTGTTTCCATTTTTTAGGTATTAGAAATAAAGCTGATCAGACCATTTGTGAACAGGTCTATATGTGGACATATGCTTTTATTTCTCCTGGATAAATATTTAGGAATAGAATGGCTGGGCTGTATGGTAGGTTTATATTTAACATTTTAAGAAACTGTCAAACTTCTTTTCCAAACTGGTTGTGCTATTTTATGTCCCCATCAGCAGCATGTGAGCATTCCAGTCTATACCCTCACAAACATGATTAGAAAATATTTTCTTGTATGTGATTTTTACTTTCATTCTCTCTTTAGTGTCCTTCGAAGTGCAGAAGATTTTCATTTTGATGAAGTTCAGTTTATCAAGTTTTTATTTTATAGATGGTGTTTTTAGTATCATATCTAAGAAGTGTTTACCTAACCCAAGGTCAGGAAGATTTTCTCTTATGATTTCTTAGACTGAGGACTATGATTTTTTAGTTCATGTTTGTATATGGTGTGAGATAGGAATAAAAGTAATTCTGTGGTGGTTGTTTTTTTGCCTGTGGATATCCCATTGTTCCAGCAATTGTTAAATTGTTTCTGCAATTTTGTTGAAAAATTAATTGATCATATATGTGTGGATCTTTCTGGACTCTATTTTATAGTCTATTGATAATTTTGTAGATATTTATGCCAATACAACACTATTTTGATAACTATCCTATATAATAAAAGCCTAATATGCTATGTGTCCTGTCATCCGGTCATCCGTTCAACCAAAGTGTAATATGCTAATGATATGCTAAGGCTGCTCAACCGCTTGCTATGATGTGCACTGACCACCAGGGGGCAGATGCACTGACCAGTAGGTTAGCTTGCTGCTGGGGTCTGGCCGATCAGAACTGAGCCAGTCAGGCCGGACATGCCCTGGAGCCCTCCCGTGGTCCCTCCCCAGCTGACCAACCTCTCGCATCCCTCCCCAACCCCAATCATGCACTGGTGGGGTCCCTCGGCCTGGCCTGCACTCTCTCACAATCCAGGACCCCTCGGGGGATGTCAGAGAGCCATTTTCGGCCTGATCCCACAGGCCAGGATGAGGGACCCCACTGGTGCATGAATTCGTGCACTGGGCCTCTAGTAGCTTTATAATAAGTCTCAAAATCAATTTGTGTTATCTACCCAACTTTATTCTTCTTTTTCAAACTTGTTTTGGCTCCCCTAGGTCCTTCACATTTTCATATGAACTTTAGAATCAGCTTGTCAATTTCTATTTAAAAAATGCCTCCTGGTGATTTGATTGGCATTGCATTGAATTATAGATCAAATGAGGGAGAATTGACATCTTAACAATATTCTGTTTCCCAACCCATTTTTCTCCACTTACTTAGGTCTTCTTTAATTCTTTCAGCTATGTTTTGTTGTTTTCAATGTGCAGGTTTTGCACACCTCATATATTTCACTACATATTTCATATTTTTATTCTATGGTAAATTGTATTGCTTTTTAAATTTAAATTTTTTATTATTTGCTGCTATCTAGAAATGCAATTGATTCTTTTATATCTACCTGTATCCCACAACATTGTTAAACTCACTTATTACTTCTAGTAGATTTTTGGTATCTAACATAGACAATTATGTCTTCTGAGAAAAGACAGTTTTATTGTTTCCTTCCCAATGTGGATGCCTTTTATTTCTTTTTCCTACCTTATTGTACTGAATAGGACCTCCAATAAAAAGTTGAATGGAAGTAGTGAGATTAGACATCCTACTTTTGTTCCTGATCTTCAGAGAAAACATTTAATCTTTTAAAAAATCTTTCTTTTTCTGTATGTCTTTTTTTGTCTGCTTTTACTTTTACTCTTTATCATTGATTTTTAAGCAATTTGATTATGAGACTCAGTGTAGTTTTCTTCATGTTTCTGGTGCTTAAAATCTGTGTGTTTGTTTTTATCTGTAGGCTTAGTTTTCACAAATTTGAAAAATTTTCAACCTTTTTTCAATTTTTATTTTGGTTTCCCCCCACGTCTCCTTTGGGGACTCCAATTATAGGTATATATGATCACTCAATATTGTCCCACAATTCACTAATGCCAATTAATTTTTTTGTCTTTCATCTCTGTGTTTCATTTTCGATAGTTTCTATTGCTTTGCCTTCAAGTTCATTAATACATTTTTTTCTGAACTGAATAATCTCTTGTTAATCCCACCCAATATATTTTTCACTTCAGACAATGTGGTTTCCACCTCTAGAGTTCAACCTGAATCTTTTTTCATATCTTCCATGTCTCTACTTATTATATTCAGTCTTCCCTCTAGTTTCTGAACAAATGAAATGTACTCATAATAAATGTTTCAATCTCCTTGTCTATGGATTCTGTCATTTCTCACTCAGTTTCAGTTGATTGCTTTTTTTTCTCTTTATGGATTGCATTTCTCTGCTTCTTTGCATGCCTGGCAATTTTTGTTATTAAAACTATACTAAATTGTAGTTGGCATCAATAGTGTATTAGTTTCTGCCCGGCTGGTGTTGCTCAGTGGTTAAGCATTGACCTACAAACCAGGAGGTCATGGTTTGATTCCCGGTTGGGGCACATGCTTGGGTTGTAGGCTTGATCCCCAGTGTGGGGCGTGCAGGAGGCAGCCTATCAATAATTCTCTAATTGTTGATGTTTCTGTCTCTCTTTCCCCTCTGAAACCAATAAAAATATATTTAAAAATAGTGTATTAGTTTCAGATGTACAACATAATGATTCAGCATTTGTATACCCTACAGTACAACCACCACACTAAGTCTAGTAACTATCTGTCACCATACTAAGTTATTACAATATTATTAACTACACACATTCTCTTTGCTGTACACTACACTTCCATGCCTTGTTTATTTTATAACTGGAAGTGTGTACTCCTTATTCCCCTTCACCTTTTTCATCTATCCCTTTACACCTCTCCCCTCTGGTAAGCATCATTTTGTTCTGTTTCAATGAATCTGTTCTTGTTTTGTTTGTTTTGTTGTTTTAAATTCCATGTATAAGTGAAATCATATGGTATTTGTCTTTCTCTGACTTATTTCACTTAGCATAATACCCTTTAGATCTATCCATGTTGTCACAAATGGCAATATTTCATTCCTTTTTATTGCTGAGTAATATTCCATTATATATAAATATATACCACATCTTCTTTATCCATTCATCTGTTGATGGATACCTAGGTAGCTTCCAAATTTTGGTTATTGTAAATAATGCTGCAATGAACATATGAGTGCATATATCTTTTCAAATTAGTGTTTTTATTTTATATGGATAAATACCTAGAAATGGAATTGCTGGGTTATATGGTAGTAATTTTTAATTTTTTGAGTAAGCTCCATACTGTTTTCCATAGTGGTGGCATGCCTGGTAATTTTTATTGAATATCAGTATTGTGAATTTTACCTTGTTGTGTGCTGGATATTTTGTATTCCTATAAATATACTATTTTTTATTTCAATAAATCTTTATTGTTCAGATTACTACAATAGTTCCTCTTTTTTTCCCCCATAACTCCCCTCCACCCGGTTCCCACCCCACCCTCTGCCCTTATCACCCCCACTGTCTTCATCCATAGGTGTACGATTTTTGTCCAGTCTCTTCCCGCACCCCCTACATCTCTTTCCCCCTGAGAATTGTCAGTCCATTCCCTTTCTATGCCCCTGATTCTATTATATTCACCAGTTTATTCTGTTCATCAGATTTTTTATGCACTTGATTTTTAGATTCACTTGTTGATAGATATGTATTTGTGGTTCATAATTTTTATCTTTACCTTTTTCTTCTTCCTCCTCTTCTTAAAGAATACCTTTCAGCATTTCGTATAATACTGGTTTGGCGGTGATGAATTCCTTTAGCTTTTTCTTATCTGTGAAGCTCTTTATCTGACCTTCAATTCTGAATGATAGCTTTGCTGGGTAGAGTAAACTTGGTTGTAGTTTCTTGCTATTCATCACTTTGAATATTTCTTGCCATTCCTGTCTGGCCTGCATAGTTTCTGTTGAGAAATCAGCTGACAATCGTATGGGTGCTCCCTTGTAACTAACTAACTGTTTTTCTCTTGCTGCTTTTAATATTCTCTCTTTGTCTTTTGCTCTTGGCATTTTAATTATGATGTGTCTTGATGTGGTCCTCTTTGGATTCCTTTTGTTTGGGGTTCTCTGCGCTTCCTGGACTTGTAAGTCTATTGCTTTCACCAGGTGGGTGAAATTTTTGTTCACTATTTCTTCAAATAGGTTTTCAGTATCTTGCTCTCTCTCTTCTTCTGGCACCCCCATAATGTGGATGTTGGTACGCTTGAAGTTGTCCCAGAGGCTCCTTACACTATCTTCATAGTTTTGGATTCTTTTTTCTTTATGCTTTTCTGATTGGGTGTTTTTGCTTCTTTGTATTTCAAATATTTGACTTGATTCTTGTGATCCTCTAGTTTGCTGTTGGATCTCTGTATATTATTTTTTATTTCAGCCAGTGTATGCTTAATTTCTAGTTGGTACTTTTTCATATCCTCAAGGGTCTCACTAAATTTATCGGCCTTTTCTAGAAAATTCTTGTAAAACCTTATAACTGTGGTTTTGAACTCTATATCCAGTCATTTGCTTTCCTCCATTTCTTTTATTTGTGACCTGTTTCTTTGTCTCTGCATTTTGGCTGCTTCCCTGAGTTGATAGAGTGACTTTGAATGCTGGGTATCCTATAGGGTCCAGTGGCTCAGCCTTTCCAGTTACCTGAGGTGGACACTCTTGGTGCACCCCTTTGTGGGCTGTGTACACAGTCTTGTTGTAGTTAAGCCTTGGTTGTTGTTGGTATCACTGGGAGGAATTGACCTCCAGGCCAATTGGCTGTGAGGATCAGCTGTATCTACGATGGGAGAACTTCTGTGCTGGAGACACCCTTATGAGGCAAGATTTGCTTCAGTGGGGCTTTGGTGCTCACTGAGTCTGCCCCCTGAGGAGTTGTAATCTGGATGGTCCTACTCTGACCACTGGGTACACTGGCTCTTGGATCTCCAAGGAGGTGCTAATTTAGCCTCTGCCTGAGGCCACCCAGCAGGAGCTATGGAGAGATCTGCAGATTCCTCTTCTTTGTTTGGGTTTTGGAGGTGCCCAGATGAGGCCCAGCTGTGAAGCAATGCAAGTTGCTGTGGGGCCTTGGGCCTTCTTTTGGATGTTCTGGGTCTCACTGACTCAGCTGCAGTTTGTTAGGTAAGTTTAGTTTTCAAAGGACCAGGCCATTCTTATGCAAAAGCCTCTGCGCACAGCTGGGGTGAGGCAGAGTCTCAGGGTGGAGCAAACAGCAATGGCTTCCCTTCAGCCCTGCCCTAAGAGGCCCCCGGGGTCTCAGTGTCCCGCGGTAATTGCTGCAAGCACCTCTGAGAGAAAGCCGCCCTTGAGTTCCGTCTGATGCCAGACAGTCCAGTTTCTCCCCGTATGAGTCTGGGTCCCCAGAGTCTTGCCCGGAACTGGAGTTCAGAGCAGTGGGGAGCTTGTGTCTCCCGCCTGCTTGACAAAGCCAGCCGCGAACTCAGTTGCCAGCCCTTTCCATGCATGCACGCACCTCTATACCTCTGCCTTTACTTCCAGAGCTCCTCTGAGTCTCAGTGTGCTTTTCTCTTTCCTTCTAGTTGTAGAATTTCCACTTAGCCAGCCTTCCTGTGGTTCTGGATGATGTCCGTTTTGTCTTTTAGTTGTAGTTTTGAAGTTGTTGTGCGAGGCAGCAGTTCAGGTGTTTACCTATGCCTCCATCTTGGTTTCTCTCCTATAATTATTCTTGATATTTGTCCTGGGATGTGTTTACATTACTAGGAAACAGGTAATTTGATCCTGTTAAGTCTTGCTTTTAAGAATTGTTTAGACTGTCCTGGTTGGTGTGGGTCAGTTGGTTGGAGTATTGTCCTATATACTGAAGGGTGGCGGGTTTGATTCCTGATCAGGGCACATACCCAGGTTGCAGGTTCAATCCTGGTCGATGTCTGTCTCTCTCTCTCCCTCTCTCTCTCTCCCCCTCCTTCTCTCCTCTCTCTCCTCTCTTTCTCCTCTGTCCCTCTCTCCCTCTCTCCTTCTGTCCCTCTCTCCCTTCCTGTCTCTAAAATCAATGGGAAGCATCTCCTCAGGTGAGGATAAAAACAAACAAACAAACAAACAAACAAACAAACAAAGAATGGTTTAGGCTAAGGGTATTTTTCCCTTTTATCAAGGTAAGACTCACCTTTGCACTCTAGCCAATGCTCCTGAATTATGAGGTTTTTCTCTCTGGCAGATGAAAACAGACACGATTCCCATCCCTGCACGATCTCCAAGGATTGTTCTACTTTTTTTGAGTGTTTTTTTTTCTCTAGCCTCAGTTAGTTTCACTTGTATGTGAAAATCATTACTCTACGTACTTGAGAACTTCAAATCTCCAGAGTTCTCTCTGTGCAGCTCTTTTTTTCTAGGACTCCACCCTGTGCACAGCCTAAAATCATTTTCCAGGTAGTAACTGGATACAGTTTACCTTGCTTGTTTCCCATCCCTCAGGGATCACTGTTTTTTATTGCCTTTGTCCAATGCCTTGAGTGTCATTCTTTCATATATTTTGTCTATTTTTTTAAGTTGTTTTAGGCAGAAGGGTAAATCTGGGCCCTTTTACTCCATTCTAGACAGAAATAGAAGTTCCAGTTAATTTATATAGCAACAAGTGGTTAGTGGTTAACCTATTGGACAGGGCAGAGTAAGATTATATCACAGAATCCCCAAAGGCTTAAAACAGAGTCTTTTTTTTTTTTTTAAACATAGAGTCTTAAGGCTATTTCTGAGATCTACCAAAATTGGGGCTTACAGTTACTTCCAATTTTCTTTCTAGGTATGGAAAATATAGTTGCTTACTGGGGAATGTACTGTTGTTACAAAGGGTCATTTCCAAAGAAGCCTAGGATAATAGACCTTACTCACCGGCCACATGCTCCTGATCGGAGCTTCAGTTTTACAAGGCTACTATTTATGGAGTCCCTTCTATGTGTCTAGCACTTTGTGTAAGTCTTGTTAATTCTATTTTGAGGTATGTGTTATTATTCCCATTTTATAGCTGAGGAAATCAAAGCTCCAGGAGGTTAAAGGCCTTCTAAGATTTCACAGCCTGTAAGTTAAGTGGTGGGACTGGGTTTCAGATTGAAGGCTGGCTCTGAAGCCCACGCACTTTCTTCTGCACTGCAGTGACTAGATTGTCAGAGGTGCTCTCAGTCACTTTTACCACAAGCGTGCGGCTGTAGAAGCCCTTTTTCTGTTTGTTTTCAAGATTTGTAGATGGATGCAAACATCTAATAATGTTGTAACCATAATTATTAGCAAAGAGAGGACTTCCCATTCCAAAATGGTGTATTTTTTATAAGTGCAGAATATTTTAATATCTGTGCTAAGTACACTAGACCAGTTATTTCTCAAACTTTAGTTTGCATCACTTGGAAGGAGTATTAAAATACAGATTGCTGGCCATACCTCCAGAGTTTCTAATTCACTACGTCTCTGATGGGTCCCAGGAACTTGCATTTCTTAAATGTTCTCTGGTGATGTTGATGCTGATGTTGAGGCTAGCTCAAGGTTTTTAACGTACGCACTATTTTTTTTTGTTGTTGTTAATCCTCACCCAAGGATACTTTTCCATTGATTTTTAGAGAGAGTGGAAGGGAGGGGAGAGACAGAGAGAAACATCGATGTGAGAGAGACACATCAATTGGTTGCCTCCCACATGAGCTCTGACCAGGGCCAGGGATCGAGACTGCAACTGAGGTATGTGTTCTTTGACTGGAATTGAACCCTGGACCCTTCAGTCCACAGGTCGACACTCTATCCACTAAGCCAAACTGGCTAGGGTTCAACTTATGCACTATTGACATTTTGGGCCAAGTCATTCTTTGTTGGGGTTGGTGGGGGTGTACCCTGTGCATTTTGGGATGTTTAGCAGTGTCCTGCTCTCTACCCATTAGGATGCTAGTACTGCACCCTCTCTGATCATGACAGTCAAAAATGTCTCCAGACATTTCCAATTGTCTCCTGGGGACAAAATGAACTCATTTGAGAACCACTGCTCTAGGCTAAGCTCAGCATGAAGAATGTGTAACAGGATAGTTTTAGGTATCAGGACTAGTTAACCTATACTACTAATAAAGGAATATGAAAATTGTCCAGGACACCGTCACAGTAACAGTAACGACCAAACAGCAGGCTGCATGGGGTGACAAGGCCGGCAGGGGGGTTAGTGAGGAATGACCAAACGACTGAACAGCAGGCTGCATAGGGCAACCAGGCCAGCAGGGGGGGACTTGGGGGCGACCGCTGGCGAGGGGGCAGTTGGGGGTGACAAGGCCGGCAGGGGGGCAGTTGGGGGCGATCAGGTCGGCAGGGGGGGCAGTTAGGGGCGACCAGGCTGGTGGGGGGGCAGTTAGGGGTGATCAGGCAGGCAGGCAGGCAGGTGAGCAGTTAGGAGCCAGCAGTCCCGGATTGTGAGAGGGATGTCCGACTGCCGGTTTACGCCCTATCCCTGGGATCGGGCCTAAACCAGCAGTTGGACATTCCCGAGAGGGTCCTGGATTAGAGAGGGTGCATGCTGGGCTGAGGGCCCCCCCCCCATGCACAAATTTTGTGCACCGGGCCTCTAGTATATTTATATTTGTCATTTCTGCTTAAGACTTTTATAAGATGATGAATTTCAGTGTGGAGCTTCCTCTGCCTTTCTTTTTCTGCCTCTTGCTTTATATAGAAAGGGAGGGGGCAGTAAAGAGAGGAAGAATAAAGCAAATGTGGTAAAGTGTAAATATTTGAGGGAACCTGGGTGATGGTATATGGGATTTTTGCACTACTCTTACAACTTTTCAGTTATAAGTCTGATTTTTTTTAAAAAAAAGATCTAGCCAATTCATTAGTTGAGAAGAAAAATTCATCTTCCTTTAGGAAAAGAAGTGTGAGGACCCTGTCTAGAGTGCATTGAATGTTCGAGGCCACTCTGAGCATGGGAATCATAATCAGGAGCGTTCAAGGCTAAGTGGCTATATGCAGGTGCAAGAAGCAAGGACACAGCTATCTTACTGTATGTATACTGCACAAGCATGCCCTTCTATAACCCAAAATAGTGAGGTCACTGTTTGGAAAGAAGCCTCTTTGTCTAAGTTAGTATTAAAGTATGCTACTGACCAGCCGTCAGCTCGCTTGGAGGCAGCTGCTTAGTGAGGCTGTAGCTCTAAGGATGGCTGATTTCATCTGGACTTTGCAGGACAGAAGGGACTGGAAAAAAGTACTCAAAGTGATGAAAATCAAGGATCTAAAACCAAGATTAATCTACCCAGCAAAGCTATCATTTGGAACGGAAGGACATGTAAAAAGCTAAAGGAATTTATCACCACCAAATAAGTATTACATGAAGTGTTAAAGGGTCTTCTTGGAGAAGAAGAAGGAGAAGAAGGAAAAAATATGAACCATAAGATGGCAATAAATACATACCTATCAACAATTGAGTCTAAAAAAACAAAACAAAGAAATAGAACAGAAACAGATTCATAGATACAGAGAACATGTTGATGGTTGGCAGATGGAAGGGAGTTGGAGGATTGGATGAAAAGGGTGAAGGGATTAAGAAGCACAAATTGGTTGTGACAGAATAGTCATGGGGATATAGTATAGTACAGCAAAGGGAATATAGTCAATAATATCCTAGTAGCTATGTATGGTGTCTAATGGGTACTAGATAACTTAGTGATTTATATAATGTCTAATCACTGGGGTGTACATCTGAAACTAATAAGATACTGTAATTAAAAAATAATAAATGATTTTTCAAAAAAAGAAAAGTTACCAAAATATGAACAAACATTCCACAGAAGGGGAAATAACATGATTAATTAACATATGAAGAGGTGTTCAAGATCTTTATTGACCAAGAAAATATCAGTATTATAGTAATATGCCCATTCACTTGGCAAAAATTTTAGTATCTGACTATACCAGTCATTGGGATGTGGATTTATAGGATATTGTGGTGATGAGAGTTTAAACTAGTACAGCAACTTTGGAAAACAGTTTCATATTATCTTCAAGTATTGAAAAATCAAATATTTTATAACTCAACCATTCTATTTCTGGATACATACTAGTGCTGCTAAATAGAAATAACATGTGAGCCACATATGTAATTTAAAATTATCTAGTGGTCATATTTAAACAAATGAAATTAATATATTTCACATTTGACTCAAAATATCCAAAATGTTATTTTAACATGTAACCAACATAGTATCCTATATAATAAAGAGCTAATGTGCTAATTAGACCAAACAGCAGAACGACCGTCCAGATGACCTTCCAGATGAAGCCGGGGCTGTGAGGGCCGAGCCCCTTGCACGAATTTCATGCATCAGGCCTCTAGTATTATTAATAAAATAGTTTACATTTCTGTACTAAATTTTCTAAATCCATTGTATATTTTATACTTAGAGTATTTCTCAATTTGATTATAAGTATTTTATTAGCAGTTTTGGATCTGTATCAGACTTAATAAAATTAATTGAAAAAGTAGAATCACATACCCCAATAATTCCAAGCATACTTAAAAGTTCCAATAAAGGAATCAAGTACCAAAAAGTTATTTTCTTTTTAATATATGCATATACATTGAGACAACTGTTTCTTCTTTTATAGAAGATCTGATTTGACTTTGAAGCAAAAGCATTATCAGTTTTAAAACTACTCCTATTCAAGTTAAATATACTGATTCATATGTTAATATTATTATCATAGGTCCTAACTGGTTTGGCTCATTGGATAGAGGGCCACGCAGACTGAATGGTCCTGGGTTCTATTCTGGTCAAGGGCATGTACCTTGGTTGTGGGCTCGATTCCCCAGTAGGGGACATGCAGGAGGCAGCTGATTGATGATTCTGTCTCATCAATGTTTCTAACTCTATCCCTCTCCCTTCCTCTCTGTAAAATTAATAAAAATATATTTAAAATATATATTGCTATAGAATTAAAGGGGTATTGCAAAAATACAAGTAATTATAAATTTGTCAATATCAATAAATCATTCTTTAATTTTTAAAAAATTGATTTATGTTAGGAAAATGTGTGAAATTATTTTTTGTTGTATTCTGTAAAGTTTCCATTTCCATACAAAATTTTGTGCCTGTTTAACTAGGTCACAAATTAGCTTCAAGTTAGATCATTTACACGTAGTCTGATATCAATGAGAAAAATATAAATTATTCTGGCATTTTTGTATTTAATTATTGAATATTTGGCAAGTATTTCTTTTGTTTTAATAAAGTCTTGAATTAGACTTAATGGTACAATGGATCTTTGCAAAATTCTTCCATGACTTGTCCCACAACCATTGACAAAGAACACAACTATTAAATTTGTGTTCTATTTCTTTTAAGAGTTACATTATCTGGCATTAATCCATAGCATTGGCAAATATACACTAACTTATTTAACAATAGTATCTATAACACTTCACATGTCTGTTTTTGAAAATTGAACATGAATATCATACAGTAGAATGAAGCAATAAGAAAAACATAAGTCGCTTGTTTTAAAATTACATTAAATCCAGATTTTTTACTGATGGTTCATTTCATAGTAAAAGCTGCTTATCACGCAATGAATCCTGATCAGTCATACTTCTGTCCTAAGAATTGAATTAAAGTGAAATGTCACACCAAAACAATGAAGTTGCTTTTAACAGAAACATATTTTATACCAGTTCAATGTCTTCAATTGAAACTAATTCAAATTAAATAAAATTAAAAATCCAGTTCCTCAGTCAAATTTTGAATGTTTAATAGCCACATGTGATTAGTTGCTACCACATTGCACAGGTATGTAGCCAAGAGAACCTTGTACACGTACATCAAGAAGAGGGTTAAATGAGTATAAGATTGAGGATGAGGATGATTTTGGGTCAGAGGAGTGGGGTTCGGTTAGTTATTGTCAAGATTCTAGCTTTCATTTGCCTGGTGGGTTCATGAGTGCTTATTAAATTTAAAAATAAATGACTAAGAGGGAGTCATCTTAATAGTTAGGAATATATTCTTCTACAGTTTCTGTACAAATACTCTTGTATCTATCTATCTACATATATACATACTAGAGACCTGGTGCATGAATTCGTGCACGGGTGGGGTCCCTCGGCCTGGCCGGTGATCAAGACCTATCAGGGGGCTGGCCGGCCGGCTGGGTGGAGGGGCCACGGGAGGTTGGCTGGCTGAGGGGAGGGGCCGTGGAAGGTTGGCTGTGTGAGTGCACTGACCACCAGGGGGCAGCTCCAGCGTTGAGCGTCTGCCCCCTGGTGGTCAGTGTGTGTCATAGCGACTGGTCAACCAGTCATTCTGGTTGTTCTGGTCGTTCCGTCATAATGGTCACTTAGGCTTTTATATATATGCTAGAGGCCTGATGCATGAAATTCGTGCACGGGGGGGGGGGGGGGTGTCCCTCAGCCCCGCCTGCACCCTCTCCAATCTGGGACCCTTGGGGGATGTCTGACTACCGGCAGTCAGACATCCCTCTCACAATCTGGGACTGCTGGCTCCTAACTGCTCGCCTGCCTGCCTGATCTCCCCCTAACCAATCCCCTGCCAGCCTGGTTGCCCCCAACTGCCCTCCCCTGCTGTCCTGGTCACCCCCAACTGCCCTCCCCTGCAGGCCTAATCTCGCCCCCAACTGCCCTCCCCTGCAGGCCTGATCTCGCCCTCAACTGCCCTGCCCTGTAGGCCTGGTCACCCCCAACTGCCCTTCCCTGCTGGCCTGGTTGCCCCTAAATGCCCTCCCCTGCAGGCCTGGTCCCCCCAACTGGCCTCCCCTGCAGGCCTGGTTGCCCCCAACTGCCCTCCCCTGCCGGCACCCAGGACCCGAGCTTCCCTCTGGCACCCAGGTCCTGAGCTGCTTCGCTCTGGCCACCGCCACCACCCAGCAGACCCGGTCGTTTGGTCGTTTTGTTCATGACACCTCTTGGCTTTTTATTATTATGACTAGAGGCCTGGTGCACGAAATTCGTGCATGGAGGGGGGTTGTCCCTCAGCCCAGCCTATACCCTCTCCAATCTGGGATCCCTCTCACAATCCAGGACTGCTGGCTCCCAACTGCTTGCCTGCCTGCCTTCCTGGTTGCCCCTAACTGCTTCTGCCTGCCAGCCTGATCACCCCCTAACCACTCTGCTGCCAGCCTGTTTGCCCCCAACTTCCCTCCTCTGCCGGCCTGGTTACCCCTAACTGCCCTCTCCTGCAGGGTTGATCACCTCCAACTGCCCTCCCTTGCAGGCCGGGTGCCTCCCAACTGCCCTCTGCTGCTGGCCATCTTGTGGTGGCCATCTTGTGTCCACATGGAGGCAAGATCTTTGACCACATAGGGGCAGCTATATTGTGTGTCGCAGTGATGATCAATCTGCATAGTACTCTTTTATTAGATAGGATAGAGGCCTGGTGCACGGTTGGTGGCCAGCTGGTTTGCCCTGAAGGGTGTCCCAGATCAGGTGGGGGTTCCCTTGGTGCGTGGGGCGGCCTGAGCGAGGGGCCTGTGGTGGTTTGCAGGCCAGCCACGCCCCCTGGCAACGCAAGCGGAGGCCCTGGTATCTGGAATTTATTTTCCTTCTACAATTGAAACTTTGTAGCCTGGGGCGGAGCCAAGCCTGGGGCTCCCTCCGAGGCCCATAGCCATTTGTGTTGGGGTTATAATTGAAACTTTGTTGCCTTAAGCGGGTGGGCCCGGCCAGGGTGTGTGGAAAGCTTTGCTTCCCCTGTTGCTGGCGGCAACCCTGGCCTGCTCTCTCAAGCTCCATTCTGCCGCCATTTGTTTGAATTTGTTTACCTTCTAAAATTGAAACTTTGTAGCTTGAGTGGAGGCTTAGGCCTGCAACGGCTGGCGGAAAGCTTGGCTTCCTTTGTTACCTAGGAAACCTTGCTCTCTGTGGCTGTGACCATCTTGGTTTGGGTTAATTTGCATACTCGCTCTGATTGGATGGTGGTCGTGGCTTGTGGGCGTGGCTTGTGGGTGTGTTGGAGGTATGGTCAATTTGCATATTTGTCTATTATTAGATAGGATAGCTAGTCACACAACAGTGTACACATATATTCACATGTATTCAAGAATATACACACTTATGTGGTACATTGAAAAAAACACACATATGTTCAAAGGACACATAAATAAGCTTTTATTGAACAAATGGAATTATAGTGTTTTTTGGTGGATTTCAGATGAACAGATTTTGAATTAATCATAAACATTGGTACTTGACACTCTTATTGATCTATATTTGGCCATGCTTAGATCCATGTTAGAATTTTTACTAAATTTTTAAAACAATTCTAGGTATTTTACATGTATATTTTATATCTGTATAAATCACAAGTATTCAGTATCAGTTTTTTACATTCACTTAATCTTACTCTCTTTTTCATCAGTTGGTCTTTTTTTCCTTCTTCCCTTTTCAACAGGAAGCGGTTTATCTCCCCACCACCAAGCCCCTTACCCTTCAGTGGAGAAGCTCTACTGCAATAGAAAGTTCACAGCAACAAAAGAATCTATTTTTTATTAATGTCATGCCTTTTGTTACACGTGTATCTCACTATCTTTCTCTGTCTTTGTGCTCAGCATGTTGTTTCATTATGAAATATTTAAAAAAATTTTTAAAACTAACATTTCTTTTATAATTAGTAAAGTAATAACTTGTCTTAGTAATAAATATTGTAATGTTTTAAACTTGCTTTAATATTACGCTATTAGCTTTTTTAAAAAAATTGAGATATAATTGACATATAACGTTATTTGTTTCAGATGTACAACATAATGATTCATTATTTGTATATATTGTGAAATGTTTACCATGATCTGTCACCATACATAGTTACAATTTTTTTTCCTCAGCCACTTTCAAATTTATAATATAGTATTACAGTCAAACCTCGGTTCTTGAATGTCTCTCACCTCAAACAATTCAGTTCTTGATGGAAAAATGTCTCAGTTGTCTAACAAAATTTCAGTTCTCGACCTGACAATCCTTTCATGCTGACAACCTGTATGATCAGTCACGCATCTCTCTGATGACAAAGGAGAGAATGCATGAGTATGAGTCAGTTTACTGCTAAACCTCATGTTGTTAACAACTCAGGAAATTGTGCTGTGAACATTTTCATGTTTTTTTGCTTTTGTTGCTGCTTATTATTAAATACTAGAGTCCTGGTGCACGAATTCATGCACCAGTAGGGTCTCTCGGCCTGCCTGTGGGATCAGGCCGAAACCAGCTCTCCGACATCCCTTGAGGGGTCTCGGATTGCAAGAGGGCACAGGCCAGGCCGAGGGACCCCACTGGTGCATGATCAGGGCCAGGGAGGGATGCAGGAGGTTGGCCAGCCCGGAAGGGACCATGGGAAGGCTCCAGGTCATGTACAGCTGTTCTCACTCAGTCCCAATCAGCCAGACCCCAGCAGTAAGCTAAGCTATTGATTGGAGCGTCTGCCCCCTGGTGGTCAGTGTACGTCATAGCGACTGGTCAACTGTCTGCCCCCTGGTGGTCACTGCACGTCATAGCGAGCGGTTGAGCGGTCTTAGCATACCATTAGCATATTACACTTTGGTTGAACGGACAACCAGACACTTAGCATATTAGGCTTTATTATATAGGATGTACACTAAGTCACCATTGGTCCTAAGAAGGTTAGTGATAGCAGCAAAGTGAAAAGGAAAGTTGTGAGAATAATGATAGAGCTTAGACATGTACTGTATATAAAAAGGTTAAAACAGGGAATCATTTGGAGGTCTGGAATGGATTAATTCAATTTACATGATTCCTAATGGGAAAAAAAGATTCCGTTTTTTAACAAATCACTTCTGGAACAGCCTTCCGGAACGAATTAAGTTCAAGAACTCAGGCCCCACTATACTAGCTATATCATCATCATGCTGTATATTATATATGCTGTACATTATACTAGCTATATCATCATGCTGTATATTATTTATGCTGTACATTATACTAGCTATATCATCATGCTGTACATTACATTCCCATGACATTTATTTTATAACTGGAAGTTTGTACCTTTTGATCACCTTGACCCATTTCTCTCACCCTCTTCCTTCCACCTCTGCCAACCACCAATCTGTTCTCTGTATCTATGAGTTGGGATTTTTCAATTTTCTTGAAATAGTTAACTTTCATATTCCACATATAAGTGAGATCATACTGGCTTTGTCTTTACCTGCCTGACTTATTTGACTTAGCACAATACTCTCAAAGCATTGTTGTAGCAAATGGCAAAATTTTCTTTTTTATGACTAATAGCATTTCATTGTGTATATACCATGTTTTCTTTATCAATTTATCCATTGGTGGACACTTAAGTTGCTTCCACGTCTTAGCTATCCTACATAATAAAAAGGTAATATGCAAATTAGCATCACTCTGCTACGCCCATGATTGGGCAGCGGGAGGCGCAGGTGGCAGGACTCAGGGTGGCCGATTGGCTGGTGGTAGGAGTGGGGGGCGGGGACTCGCGAGTCCCCGAGCCCCGCTCCTCCCGCCGGCCTAAACGGCCGGAGCTGCGGAAGGACCCATGGGGCCGGCGGAAGACGCTGGTGGTGGAACTCGGGGTGGCCGATTGCGTGGCTGTCGGCACCAGTTTTCCGCCAGCACCAGTTTTCCTCTGGCCACCCGCTGATCGGAGCGCCTCCCGATCGGAGTTCCTCTAGGGGTAGCCGATCGCGCTGGCGGGAGGCGCTCTGATCGGCGGGTGGCCAGAGGAAAACTGCTGCTGGCGGAAAACTGGTGCCGGCAGCCAGGTGAAGGAAAAGTCTATTGCACGAAACTTTGTGCAACGGGCTTCTAGTTGTAAATAAAGCTGCATTGAACATTGTCATACATATATCGTTTTTCCCATCAATTATACAATTTATTTATTTCAACAACCATACAAGATATGTATTATTAATCCCATATTACCTATGAGAAAACTGAGGGGTACTTTATTTTTTATTTTATTTTTTGCATTTTAATTTCTTTATTGATTAAGGTATTACATATTTGTCCTCATCCCCCCATTACATTCCCAACCCCCCTCCCCTTCATGCCCTCACCCCCCTGTTGTCTGTGTCCACTGGTTAGGCTTATATGCATGCATACAAGTCCTTTGGTTGATCTCTCCACTTTACCCCCACCCTCACCTACCTTCCCTCTGAGGTTTGACAGTCTGATCGATGCTTCCCTGTCTCTGGATCTGTTTTTGTTAATCAGTTTATGTTGTTCATTATTTCCCGTAGATGAGTGAGATCATGTGATATTTATCTTTCTCTGACTGACTTATTTCACTTAGCGTAATGCTCTCCAGTTCCATCCATGTTGTTGCAAATGGTAGGAGTTCCTTCTTTTTTAGCACAGCATAGTATACCATTGTGTAGATGTATCACAGTTTTTTAATCCACTCATCTGCTGATGGGCACTTAGGCTGTTTCCAAATCTTAGCTATTGTAAATTGTGCTGCTATGAACATAGGGGTGCATATATCCTTTCTGATTGATGTTTCTAGCTTCTTGGGATATATTCCTAGAAGTGGGGTCACTGGGTCAAATTGGAGTTCCATTTTTAGTTTTTTGAGGAAACTCCATACTGTTCTCCACAGTGGCTGCACCAATCTGCATTCCCACCAGCAGTGCACGAGGGTTCCTTTTTCTCTGCATCCTCGCCAACACTTGTCGTTTGTTGATTTGTTGATGATAGCCATTCTGACAAGTGTGAGAGGGTACCTCATTGTCATTTTGATTTGCATCTCTCGGATGATTAGTGACTTTGAGCATGTTTTCATATGTCTCTTGGCCTTCCTTCTGTCTTCTTTCGAAAAGTTTCTGTTTAGGTCCGTTGCCCAATTTTTTTTTTTTTTTATTGGATTGTTTATCTTCCTTTTGTTAAGTTGTATGAGTTCCCTGTAAATGTTGGAGATTAAACCCTTATCGGTGATAACATTGGCAAATATGTTCTCCCATGTAGTGGGCTTTCTTGTTGTTTTGTTGATGGTTTCTTTTGCTGTTGTCATACATATATCTTATCAAGTGCTTTTGTTTCCTTCAGATAAGTAAATACCTAGAGTAGAATTGCTGGATCACATGGTAGTTCTTAATTTTTTAGAAACCTCCCTTCAGTTTTTCATAGTAGCTGCACCAATGTACATTCCTACCAACAGTGCTCTTTTCTTCACATTCCCACCAACACTTGTTATTTCTCTTTTGTATGATAGACCTTTTAATAGGTGTGAGGTGCTATCTCTTTGTAGTTTAGTTTTGCATTTTCCTAATGATTAGTGATGTTGAGCACCTTTTCATACACATGTTGGCCATCTGTGTGGCTTAGGAAAGTGCCTGTTCATATCCTCTGCCCATTTTTAAACTGAATTGTTTGATTGTTTTGTTTTTTTTATTTGCTAATGAGTTTATGAGTTCTTTATATAGTTTGGATATTAACCCCTTATCAGATATGTGGTTTGCAAATTTTCTTTTCATGTGGTAGGTTGACTTTTCATTTTGTTGATGGTTTCCTTTGCTTTGCCGAAGCTTTTTGGTTTGATATAGGATGTAATCCTACTTGTTTATTTTTGTTTTTGTTGCCTTTGCTTTTGGAGTCAGATCCAAAATATCATCACCAAGATCAACGTCAAGGAGCTTATTGCTTATGTTTTCTTCAAGGAGTTTTATAGTTTCAGGTCTTATGTTCAAACTTTTTATCAATTTTGAGTTAATTTTCATGAATGGTATAAGGTAATGGTCCAGTTTCATTATTTTTCATGTGGTTGTTCAGTTTTTCCAACACCATTTATTAAGCTAAGTATTAAGTTAAATAAATTATCATTTTTTGTGTGAATTTAGAGGATTAGGAGATGATGGTAGAATTAAAATATATGGTCAAGTTAGAATTTATTATTGGTATGCTAAAATTCCAAAACTCTGATTTCAATGTAGAATTATCATCAAGAGACTTTTCATATAACAATAACAATGGTTACTATTACTTACTTCATTACAATCTAACAATGTTCACATGTACAGAAATCTACACATCAGTCAGCTCTCCATTTGTGTGGCAAGCAATTGCTCTAGGATTGAATAAATAACCTCACGGGATATTTGGTAATTTGCCTGGAAGCCTTGCCTCTCTCCTTAAGGAAAGAGGAAGAGGAAACTGATAGAAGTACTTGTGTGTCTGATGCAGGAAGTCGCCCCTCTGTCCTTGGGACCTACTCCTGGTGTTGCTGCAGATCCAGGCCTCCAAAGCCTCTCATCCCCACACTGAACATGGCCTGACTCACATTGCCGTGATGACTTCTACTTCTGTGACCTCCTTCCTCCACCTTCCCCTTAACCACTTTTTGGAATAAGGCAGGGAATACACATGATCCTCTTTATCACGCAGCTGACTTGAGACTTTCCTCTTTGCTGGAATGTTTCTGAGACTCATCGTGACTGTCATAATAGGCAGGTTAAAAGTAACGAGTAATTGGAATACAAGATTGACTGGGGATATTCCTATGGGGACATTGAACCAGTACCTTTTTAAAAAAATATGTTTCTATTGATTTCCGAGAGGAAGAGATAAAAACATCGATGATGAGAGAGAATCATTGATTGGCTGCCTCCTGCACACCCCCATCCTGGGGACCGAGCCCGCAACCAAAGTATGTGCTGTGACTGGTTCATAGGTCTACACTCAACCACTGAGCCACTCAGGCTGGGCGAACCAGTACCTTTTAAAAACAAGTAAGGTGCTAATCCCTGGAAGTTGAACGAACAGAGCTTTGAGTGGCATGACCAAAGCGGTGGCCATGGCAAAGTCAGGATTTTGCTCAGTTGAATTTTGGTACATACTTGGGATGGGAAATAAGCCTGGAAAGTTATGTCTGAATCAAATCCCTGAATACCTAGCTAAAGAATTTGAAATATACAGAAGCCTTGAAGAATTGTTTTTTCAATGTTTTCATTGCTTGGGTATGCTGCAGCTAAATGCAGTCAATGTTTATTTATTTGAATATTTAAAAATAAAAAATGGCCTGTCATGAACCTTTGAATCATTCTCTTTTGGGGCCTGCCTTGTAGCCATAGCCAGATCCCTGCTTGTTAGGATGAAGGGAGAGGGAGAAAGGAAAGGAGATAAAGCTAAAGCTCATTTAGTTGCTACGTTTTGAGATATGTCATAGGCAAAGAGAGCAATATTAATTTATTACAATCAGAATTATATTGCTTTTAGCCAAAGGTTGTTTTAAGACAGGCAAACAGTAGGCTAATTTAATTTTGAAAGTAAGTTATAAAGGTCAAGGCAGTACAAAATTAGAGTGCATTTCTGAGTGAAAATTTAAGTAACATTGAGAATTAGCTTTATGAGAAGAGTAATGTGATAAATGTATCACCATAATATATTAACCAGTGTCTAAAGTAACTTTTGCTCTGAACTTTAAAGCATAAATGCAATTACTGAGTATAATGGGATTTTGAATCACATATGGATTGTATTTATCCAGTTTTCTCTTGGTCTGAGCAACCCTCAAACTCTATAATACCGTTAACTACAGTAAAATATACACATACTAGATTCAAAGAAAGAGTTTCAACTATTTTCCATATGCCTTCACTAATAAATAAAGAGGAAATGGAGACTATTGCTACCAGCACTTAAAATTATAATGTGCAAACATGAAAACGCTCATTATAAGGTTCCAATCTGCATATACCTGCCAAATTTGTTATTTATTGCATTTCTGTTCCCATGATGATGTCTCTCTAGCTCTATTTAAACGTGGGATGATTGTTTAATTAAGAGATAATCATTTCCCAGTGTGACTTATTCACACATGATATAATTTTTATCAATCCATGATGTACCTAACCATATCCACAGAGACCAAAAGGTGAGTGGGCTAAATGGATACATTGATTTGATTAAGTGATGGAATTGTAGACAAATTTTGCCCACATTTTTTGCTAATTTTTTATAATAAGGTAAAATGCCTGGAAAAGTATTTATGAATTGATCACCTTAATACAT
This sequence comes from Eptesicus fuscus, assembly GCF_027574615.1. Classification (NCBI taxonomy): domain Eukaryota; kingdom Metazoa; phylum Chordata; class Mammalia; order Chiroptera; family Vespertilionidae; genus Eptesicus; species Eptesicus fuscus. The sequence goes on from NC_072481.1 coordinate 62,132,156, forward strand.
TGTATTCTAAGAAACATTTTGCTATGACGCTAGTGAATAATAAATATTAAATGATAATAGTACTTTTATATCTGCCATCTCATTTCATCAGTGCAAAATTAGCAGCCACAATGGGAACCACCATTTGGGGGGTTAAGTTTTAAACAGCACCATTAAATTCCTTCTGGGATTTGATATGCACAAGTTATAAGAAAAGATTTGGAGAGAATGGCCCATTTAAAAGGAAACAAAGTGTCCCAGTTTGGCCACAAACAACAGTCCTTGAGGAGAAGTGTGGCTTTCCCAGTGGGGAAAAGTGACACTTAAATTTGTTCTCTGCAGTGTTCTCATTATTTTACCCAGCCCGGGCACTCTGGTCTCGCCAAGCCCAGCCATCATGTTGCCCTGGATCATCTCCAGCTTTCTCCTTAAAACTGTTGCTGAAACCACTGGAACGGCCCAGTGAAATCATTCAGCATGCTCACAAGCATGTCAAACTTGTGGCCAGTGGGCCACATGCCTCGTTTAAATAAACACAGCATGCAGCCCGCTGGCCTTGAGTTTGACATGCTTGCGAAGTGACCATGTGTGCCTGCATGTATCTGCCTGTGCAAGCTTCCCCTCTCAGAGCCTAATTTAGGATGTGTTCGGAGCAATAGATACCTTTCAAAATAGGCTTTGAAATCTTCAAGTGTCCTGGTTGGAAAAAACTATATGGGCCCTCCAGTGCATGCGTCCTCAATAGCACCTGCTCACCCTCAGTGCTAGAATGACTTAGAGTTCACTGTTCACATGCCGGCTTCCTCTCCCCAGATTGCCAGCTTCTGGGGAGGGCCTGCCTATGCATTCCTATCTCTGTAGCCCTGCATCCAGCACAGTACTGAGAAGACTTTTAGTAAATATTTGTTGTATCAGTGAGTAAGAAGAGTAGAAAAGCATGGATTTGGAGGCAAGCATATATGGAATCCAATCTTGGCTCTGTCTACTCTGTGATTTGGGGTGAGTGTCTTAACCTTTCTGAGCCTTAGTTTCCTAAAAACAGGATTCAGTAGCCAGTTCACAAGTAGCTGGCACACTGATAATAAGTAATGAATGAAAAGTGTATTTTAGACTCTTAAGTGCTCTTTGGTTGGTAGTCTATTAACGTAACAAATCTTTGCTGTGTATGGATTATGCACCATCAGACCTGTGCTAGGTGCTGAGAGCTACAGAGATGAAGATAGACAGGCTTCTCCCTTCAGGATGTGAATAGTCCAACATGGTGATTTCTTTTCTAAGTTATTTGGGGGAGGAGGGGCAGGGAGCTATCAGGCTTAAATTTAGGTGGATTACTTATTAAAAGCATTGATTGGTTTCTAACTCCTTCTTTCTTCTGCATGGAACCTCCCACCCTAAGAATGAGAGAGCACCCAGTTCTCACTGCTCCTGTTCTTCATGGTACACTGCCAGCAGTTTTGCCATGTTCTTATTCTCTGCTGTATTGCTAGTACTCAAGAATATTTCAGAATTATGGATGAGATGATGTCATATCCCAGCAGAGTAAGAATCAGGAAAGCCTCCCACCCTAAAATTAGAATGTAGCAGACTTTGTTATTGTAATTAGATAACTATTCTTTATAGTTAATTGAAACCATCCACAGAGAGAGTGAATTCAGATGTTTTCTGGGGCACTTAAAAGTGTATCCGATGGGACTCTGTGCTCACTGCTAGAAGTGAGCTGATTAGAAGACTTAAAAGGTTTGTTACAACAATGAACTCCTTTCCAAACATTCTTCAAGCCTGCCTTAAGCAAGAGAAGGAAAATGGTTCCACCAAGAGAGTCCCCAGTGTTCAGTCATGTTGCTATGTTAATGGTAGAAAATCCCAGCACTTGTATAATGTTTTTAAAACTTATGTAGCTTTGATATTAAAATACATAATTAATGTTTGACAATGTTATGGTGTAAAGCAGGTTTTCCCCTATGTAGATTGCCTCTTCAATGGTAGAAAAGATGTGTGTGTGTGTGTGTGTGTGTGTGTGTGTGTGTACATGTGTGAGCATGCATATCCATAAGTGTGTGTGTGTGCATGGGCATGCATTGTTTATGGATTCACAGTCCCTAAGCCCCAAATGGAAAATACTTCTAACTAGTAAGCATTCACTCTAAATGGTTTAAAATTAAGTGCTGTGGTGATAAATCATTGATCACAAGTGCCATTATTAGTGACTCCCTTTTCTTTAGCTAGGACAGAAGTTTGTTTTTTTTCATCAAATATTTTAAGTTCCTACCATGAGGAAAGCATTCTGCTTGGAGAGAAGCAGAGGGACAGCTAGACCCTGGACTTTTGGAAATTTGGATGTTTGGTTTCCATTAAAAGTAACATGAATCTTTTCAACTTTCACTAAATGTTGAACGTCCCCAGGTTTAGTTCCAGGTCCCGTTTTCTTATCCTCTACAAGGTTTCAATTACCATCTAAATGCTTCTGCCTCGCAAATGTGCACCTCTAGCCCACTCATCTGCTTTGAGCTCCAGACTCAGGTCCCACATTAAATCTCTACTTGAATATAGATGGTACCCTAAATTCAGTGCATCCAACTAACTCTGAGGGTGTCATCTAAGTGAATTAACCATTCATCCAGTTACATTTCCTTCATTCTCAATGTCTAGTCCACCACCAAGTCATGCTGATTTAATTGGTTAAATATATCTTAAATCTGCACACTTCTCCTTTTCCATGGCCATTATTCTAGTCTTGGTCACCATGATCTCTTGTTCAGGTGACTCCAGTAGACCTCTCACTGGCACCCCTTCTTTTCTTCTGGCTCCTCGCCAATGCTCTTCAAAATGTGAATCTTACCAGGTCACATCCTTTGCATAAGCCCATTTAACAAGTCCCCGTTGCTGGTGCACAAAAATCCAGATTCCTCAATGTGGCCTCCAGGACCTACATAGCTCCCTTGTAGTGTATCTTCCTCTCAAAGAGCCTGGAATAATCTTCTTCCTGACTTTTTCATTTGGTTAACTTCTGGCTGCTTTCTAGACCATACCTCAAAAGAATCTTCCACAGAAAAGCCTCCCTGGCCCCTTAAACTGACCACAATGTGAAGCTGCACATTTAATTGTATGGTTACTGATCAGTGTCTTCCCCACAGGACTGAAGGCCCACAGAGCAAGCACCATGTCTGTTTACTCACCAGTGTGTTCCTAGCTAGAGAGCCAGCAGGAGCTCTGTACTGGAGGCTCTCCTAAGCAAAATTAATCTATTTGAAATTTATATAAGGCAGTGGGAAGTCTTTGGAGGATTTTAAGCAGGAACAGTGTGATTGGATGCTCACTTTGGAAGAATCATCTTGGATGAGGTGTAGCAATATCAGACAAATAGAGACGTGAGGCAGAGTCACAATAACTGCAGGTTCCTGCCATTCTTTCTCTATTCCACTTCTCCAGTCCCTCCTCTCTAAATCCAGTCCAGCCCAGCCAGTGTAGGTCAGTGGTTGAGCATCGACCTATAAACCAAGAGGTCATGGTTCAATTCCTGGTCAGGGCACATGCCTGGGTTGCGGGCTCAGTTCCCAGTAGGGGGCATGCAGGAGGCAGCTGATCAATGATTCTCTCTCATCATTGATGTTTCTCTCTCCCTCTCCCTTCCTCTCTCTGAAATCAATAATTATATATATATACATATATATATTTTAAATCCAGCTCAGCAGCTCACCCGCCAACCCTCGAAAACAATTGCTTGATCTGTCTAGGCACTTGAACATTGATTGAGTTCCTAATTATGCACTTGACACAAGGAATAATAAAGTCAGAAATGGTCTAGGTCCAAATGTGTATCTCTAGCCCACATCTCTCGCTCTAGTGGGAGACTGTTGGATAAGCAGAGAGTATACTCCAGCATGGGAAGTGATACCAAGGGAGTTTGAACAGAGTTCTTTAATGCAGAGGAGGTCATAGCTAAAACAGTCCCCTGGTAGAATAAGAAAAGGCCTCACAGAGGAGGAGGCATTTGAAGTGGGACGAACTAGGAAAGAATGGTGGGTTTTGCCAGGTAGAAACAAATGGGGAGGGGCATTTAAGTGGCTGGAACAGTATGTGTAAAGTCCCAGAGGTGTAAAAGGGCATGGCAGACTGGTGAATGACATTAGCCCTGCAGTTTCATAGTGGCAAAGAGGATGCATGGGAAGGGGGATGAAGAAGGTGGTAGAAGATGGAAAAAGACAAGTACGTTAGTCCTATTTTATAAAGGGTCCAGTGTTCTTGGGCTGTGAGCTGCCAGAATCACTGGACCACTCTTAATAGCTCTGGATTAAAAAACAGTACATGAGGAAATGATTTATATTGAAAGTCTAATGGTGTATTAGGAAAGCAGTGATCGAGCCAATGAGAGGAATGATCTTCTGAACCCAAGAAACACAAGCATGGCTGTGGTCCTGAGGGAGGTGAATTGGGATCTGGGCCTCCAGGGAAGAGCTGGCTGGGCCTGCCATTGGGAGACCGAGTCCTGAGCCTGGCTCCACGCTGGTGTGTTCTGCCCTGACAGCAATCTGGATTTGTGTTTTGCAGTTCCCTGGAGAACGGGAGACCACCCGATCCTGCAGACTGGGCCGTGGTGGATGTCGTCAATTACTTCCGGACAGCGGGATTTGAAGAGCAAGCTAATGCTTTTCAAGAACAGGTAACTGTCTAGAGAAGCACATGATGAACACAATTACCTCCCTTCCCACAGAAGCAGAAGGAAGTGAGGAGGAAGAGGACCAGAGAGTACTGAGGGATCCGTGAGGCTCTCCGCGTGTCCTCCATACCTAGTCCCAATCATATCGGGCCTTAACAACCCCAGGAGTGTGGGAAAGGGAAGAAAAGAGTGACAAGCTAAAATTGCAAGAGGAATACACAGGCCTGGAGACTGTCACAGCTGCAGAGAGAAGGGCTAAAGCTCATTTACATCTGCATATTCTGAAAGATGCAACAGCCCTACCTCCAACACAAACACACTAGAAAGCAGAAAACAGAAAAGAATGAAAAAGGAGAGACAAATCTGACAAAGAGACATGCAGCCCCGTCTACTGCTGGCCTTTGCACCAACTGATCTTAATAACCCCCTCCCATTTGCTTTCCAGTGCTTAGCAAAGTAGAGTGGAAAGAGCACAGGATTTAGTTAAATCCTGGTTCTTCTCACACTGTGTAACCCAGGTTACTACATCTCTGAGTCTTGGCTTCACATCTACAACATGAAGCTATCAATGCCTCACTTGATGGGGGGTGGGGGGGTGAGGATTCAAGGACAATATATGCACAGTGCCTAGGAGAGGCCCTAGCAGTGTCGATGCCCACAAATGTTAATTCCCTTCCCTTAGGTCCAGGGTTGGTATTGGGAAGAGAGAGAGAGAAGCAGAGGTCCCTCCCGATGGTGGTCAGACTATGGATGTTCATTATAATATACATGCAATTTTTCTTTATGTTTGAAGGTTTTTTTTGTCATAAAATTGTGGGGAAAATAGCTCAGGTTGGAAAGTGGAAGACTGATCAACTGGAACATATATTATTTTGGTTTGAATGGTAGAAAGTCCACTTGTATCATTGCAGTTGAGTAAATTTGAACAATATTGCGAAAGGTTAACAAAACAAACAAAAAAAGGACTTAGCTATAAAAGGTCTCTTGGCCAGATTCCCTGCTGCCCAAAAGCATTTTTAAGAATAAGCTTCTACTCAGACTTTCTCAGCGGCATATGTCCCAGATTGAAGTGGAGGTGTTCTTTGGGCTTCTGGATTCTGTACAAGACCTCAGAAATGCAACTGGCCGGCTTTGAGCTTGGCTCAGGAGCAGGCTCTCTCTCCCAGGGATGACATCACTCTGGCCCTAGAGACAGAGGCAAAAGGGAACAGACTCTCCTAAAGCATTTCATTCAGAAATCCTTCAAGGGGGAAAGGAGCGTCATCTTGCTACTGTGTTGAACCCGCCAGTTCAGGAGCCTAAGAAAAGAATTCCCAGGGGACTGGAGTTTTGCAAGCATGGTGCAGAAGCTGGACTTCCTTCATTCTCATGGAAGGGCGGTTGGGTAGGGGAAAGAGTCTACCTTGAATTATTCTCCAGAAGTGATCCAAATCTTCCTCCTGCTGTGAAATTCTCATTGCCTTTCCTCGGCTCATTAAAAGAGGGTGAAAAGGGAGTTACTGAGCAGGCTCAGGCTGATAAGACAAGTAGCTGCTGTGATTTTCATGAGGACTGAGGGTTAGAATCCTCCACCACATTAACCTCCCTCTCCCGTCATCATGCTTCAGAGGCCTTCAGTGCTTCACCTCCAAGGACCTTCCTGGCAATGAACCTCAAGCAGTCAGCAGTGACTCACCAAGTTCCTTCTGGATGGGAAAACTGCAGGCCACCCCCAGCCCAAACACGTGACCTTCCCAGGCACATCTTCTAGGTCACAGTAGGCAGATCCTTAAACATCCTCAGGGAAGGCTTTGCCCTGCCTTAAATGTAAGCAGGAACACATGGAGAGCATCCCCTAAACCACCTCAGAAAAGACCAAGTCCAGAAAGGGTAGCACGGTTGCCAATGATGTGGGAGCTTAGTTTCATGGCTATGTCTTATGGGCTGAATGTTTGTGACCCCCCAAGATGTGTGTGTTGAAACCTTAAATCCAATGTGATGGCATTAGGGGCTTTGGGGAGATAATTAGATTTAGATGGGGTCATGAAGATGGAACCCTTATAATGGGATTAGTGCCCTGAAAAGAAGGGAGTAGAAAGCTTGCTCCTTCTCTCTGCCATGTGAGAGCACAGCAAGATGGTAGCTATCTGCAAGCTAGGAAAAGGGTCCTCCACAAGGACCTAACCACATTGCCACTGTGATCTTGAACTTCTAGCCTCCAGAACTATAAAAAATAAATTTCTGTTGTTTAAGCTACCCAGTTTGTGGTGTCTTGTTATAGCAGTCTGCACTGACACTGATGCCAGACATGTCCCCACTCAGATGGGCTGACTTTAAGGAGAGTGTCTGTCTTCATGGTGTGGTCTCACAGTACACAACTAGATACTGGGTTGCCTTAGCAACTAGACTTGATGTGGTTTTCTAGCAGCATGCTCCATTGGAAGATGTCAGTCCGTTGAATGACATTCGTCCAAAAGACAGGAATGGTGTCCTAGGTTCCTGTGGTATGGAGAGGCAGCTGGAATAAGCTGGTGATCTTTGTGTAACCTCCTTTTCTCTGTGCTTCACCTCCAATTATATCCATTAAGTTTCCCTCTGGTACAGTTATCTCCATGAAGTTTTCTTCTGGCAAGCCTCTTTTGAGCCTTTTGTGTGAGCAACAGCTACAGGCCACAAGAACTGTCAAAGGGAAGGCCTAGGCTCCTGTACAACCCCGTCTACACCCGTAGCAGTGATCTAGTGTCCATAGTGTGTGTGTGTGGGGTTGTGTTACTGTTCTGGCCAGTCTCCTTTCATGATCAGTGATATCATTCTCTCTCAGGTTGGCATGTGGTTTGTGTCATCAGGGAGCTGGGTCCACTGGCTGCGTTAACATTGTGCTCAAAGGGCTCACTGGCCCATCAGAGCAGGAGGCACTGGGAGCCCTTCCGAAAGAGGGCAGCGATTCCAGCACTGTCACTCCTGTCTCTCTTTCCCACACACATGGTGGCGTGGTGACCGTTTTCCCCTGTGTCTTCTAACAGACAGACCTCTTAGGCCGTGGCGAGGGGCATGCGTGAGAGTCTTGACTTCTGGTTTCTTTTCTCCTGATTGACTCACTTCCTGGGTGATCCTGGAGGGTTTGCCTTTCTAGGACTCAGATTTCTATAGTGACTGTGGAGTTAACCAAGCAGAATATGCTCCAAGCTCCTGCTTTAATAGTCAGTTGTTATCTTAGAACTTGCCCTCATGAGGTATGCTTTTAGGCACAGCATAGGACACAGAACCATTTCAGCTGTTGTATACACAGCTGGATTTTCATGACTAGATGATAACAAATTGGCATTTGCCCCTGGATATAGGTCACTGGTTTTTAAGAGTCAAAAAAACTTTAGAAATTTTACTTTTCTAAGAGCTTTAGTTTTTAAGAGAAAACCTTTTAACTAAGCTAATTCAAGAACATTGCCACCTTCCTCACACAGAACAATGAGGATCAGATTCATTTTTGTAAAACTCTGAAGGCTAAATGAGCACAGTTCTTTGGTGTAAAGCCGCCTCTGTTGACAATACTTGCAATGGCCAGTGGCGGCATTCTAGCAATACAGTTCAGCAACTTTACCACTTAAACTGGATGCCAACTGCAAACCACAAAGATAGTTCTGCCCTTTTGTAGTGTAGTCACTTCATTTCTATCTTTTTCTGACTCACATACTCATATATACTGAATACATACTCTGAAGAAGATCTGCCATTCAATCAATGTCATATAATTCACATTGTTCAGATTCCTCAAACTTATAAGTAAGTGACATCAGTGATTCTGTTTTAAGAACAGTATGTATCACTGAGATAATTTTTTCTCAGAGCATCATGACAAAATAATATGCAACTCAAGGTGACAAATTAATTTTACTCTCTGTTATCTCCTCACTTTTCCCAAACCAAATAAGAACAGTATTTCACTCTGAAATGCCCGACTGGTTGTTTAAGCCATTAATTTGAAATGCAGAGATTGGCATTTCTTTTCAGATGACTTTTGGTTAAATATTGATATGTTTCTGAGGTCACTGACATAATAAATAAAAGTAAAAATGTTTACTGCTACAAAGTGCCACGTAGCACTAACCACATCAGATGGAGTAGTCGAGTGGGGAAGCCTGTCAGAGAAACCCTGAGAATGTGTTTTAAGTCATAGCCAGATGGATTTCAACGGTGGTGATTTCAGATGGATAATCTATATATATATAGAAGCCTAAGTGACCAAACGACCAAACGACTGAACAACCAGTCGACCGGTTGCTATGACACGCACTGACCACCGGGGGCAGATGCTCAATGCAGGAGCTGTCCCCTGGTAGTCAGTGCGCTCCCACAGCCAACCTCCCGTGGCTGGCCAACCTCCTGCAGTCTCTCTCCCCGGCTGGCCAACCTCTCATGGTCCCTCACCCAGGCCGCCCGTTTCCGGCCCCCCTTGCCATTGGCCCTGATCACCAGCCAGGCCAAGGGACCCCACCTGTGCATGAATTTGTGCACAGGCCTCTAGTTTCTAATAAGACCCAGGACAAAGCCAGGCTTTGGGGGGAGGGGTGTCTAAAGCTTACACAATTCTAGCAGACCACCTGGGGGAGGTACAAAATTATGAACATACAATTGCTGAGGCAAAATTTAAGCTTCATTAGCTTCATGGTAAATCTAGCTCTGAATCAGACCAGCTGAAACCCCACAAATTGGAAATAACTATTATTACTTTATCAGCATTTCATAGTACTAAGTACTGAAAATAGTCAAGGTGTTCTGCTACCTGATATTTCTTCACAATTGAAGGCTTCTGAAATGCTTAAAATATTTTGTAGCATAATGAACACAGGAAGTGTCAACTCAAAACTCTGCCAATATGTCCTTTCAGCCCATAAAAACTTAGAAAAGACTTAAAAACAAATAAGAAAATGGCCAAGATAATTGAAAGTGAAACTGATAAGGAAAGAATCTTTTGAATTCTTGATTAAAATAGATTTCCATAAACCAAAAATCCTAAAAGGTTGTTTAAGTCATTCACTTGAAATGAGAACAGCTGTAAGATATTATGATATAGACAGATGTCTGGTGCTTCTTTGGCTTATTCACATTGTTTCCGTGGTTGTTACAGCTTTTTCTAACATTCATTAAAATAAATATAAGACTGTTACGGTAAAATAATTATTGTAAGTATTCTTTTAGTTTAATAAAAAGCCACCTGAAACCATTACAGGTATGAGAACCATTTGAAGGAAGCACAGAGGATTTCAGGCAGAGGAAGGATCAAATATCAAAGTATGGGGACATGAAATAACATAGTTTATCTTGAGAACTCCAAATACCTTGGAGTAAGAGGAGTGGTCCAGGGAATGCCAAGTGATTGGACTGAAAGGTAAATAGGGGTCCAGCTAACAGACAGTCTGGTTTGCCTGGAAGAAGAGGATTTGGCCTGTCAGGCACTAAGAAAGGAGAGTAAGTGGGGAGTGCCATGATGAGATTTGTGTTTTTGAAAGATCAGTCTAGTGGTAGTGTGGAGAGTGGCTTGGAAGACATGGAGACCAAAGGCTAGAAAGATGCTATAATAGTTCCATTGGGGATGGAAAGTAAGAGATAGATTAGGGAGTCTAGGAAGGCAGTCAGAATAATTTAGTGGATCATTAATAGTGGAGATTGAAGATTTGTCCCATCCTGGTTCTCTGCGATAGCCCCAGGACTGAGCTCAGTGCGCACAGGCCGTGGAGACTTGGGTGACTGCCAGGTTTCCAGTTTGGTGGTTATAAAGTACTGCCGTTAACCAGGATGCTTGTGGGGAAATTTTAGAGGGCTGTAATGACCACAGTTTGGGGTGCATCAAATGTGAGGTCCTGTAAGTGGATATATCTAGTATACAGCTCAGGGGACAAGTAAGGCTGACGAACAGAAATGTGAGAGTCATAGGAGAGAGTAAGAATGAGAGAGGCATTTGTAAGGGGATCTCAGAAAAAGGCCAAGGAGAACACCACGGTTTTGATAGGAGAAGAAAGGCAACTAGAAAAAGCAACTGAGAAAGAACACTCAGGGAAGTGGGCAGAGAACCAGTAATGAGAGGTTGTATAGAAACTCATAAAGGGAGGAGTTTCAGGGAAAATGCAATGATTAACAAGGCCAAATACCTCAAAAAAGTGAAGCCCAATGGAGCTTGTGTATAACAATGGATTGGGGGGTGGGGAATATGAACAATGCTGAGTGAGTGAGACGTGAGACAAGGGACGAAGGCGCTGAAACCGGTTTGGCTCAGTGGACAGAGCATCGGCCTGCGGACTCAAGGGTCCCAGGTTCGATTCTGGTCAAGGGCATATACCTTGGTTGCGGGCACATCCCCAGTAGTGGGTGTGCAAGAGGCAGCTGATCGATGTTTCTCTCTCATCGATGTTTCTAACTCTCTATCCCTCTCTCTTCCTCTCTGTAAAAAAATCAATAAAATATATTTAAAAAAAATAAAAAAGGGACGAAGGCAAGTGAAGGAAGAACCAGTAGCTGGAGGGTCCTTTAAGCATGAGGGCTCTTTCCTCATAAGAGAGGAGACAATCTGATTTACATGCAGGAAAGTAACCAAAAGAATTGGACAGGTTAAAATTGAATGAAATTGAGGACAGTTAAATGAAGCAAAACTCCCTGAGGATAAGGAAAGGGATGAGATCAAAAGAGTATGGAGGGGTAAGGATATGGAGAAATTGAAGCCCTCATGCATTGCTGGTTGGAATACAAAATGGTGTCGCTGCTGTGGAAAACAGTTGGGCAGTTCTTCAAAAAGTTAAGTGTAGAATTACTGCATGACCCAGAAATTTCACACAAAAGAATTGAAAATACTTGCACACAATCTTCACTGCAGCATTATTAGCAATCACCAAAAGGTGGAAACGATCCAAGTGCCCATGAACAGATAAGTGGATAAACAAAATGTGATATATACAGACAATGGAATACTATCTCTAATAATAATAGACAAATATGCAAATTGACCATACCTCCGACACACCCACGAGCCACGCCCACAAGCCACGCCCACCATCCAATCAGAGCGAGTATGCAAATTAACCCAAACCAAGATGGCTATAGCCACAGAGAGCAAGGTTTCCTAGGTAACAGAGGAAGCCAAGCTTTCCGCCTGCCCTAGCCAGGCCTAAGCCTCCACTCAAGCTACAAAGTTTCAATTATAGAAGGTAAACAAATTCAAACAAATGGCGGCAGAATGGAGCTTGAGAGAGCAGGCCAGGGTTGCCGCAGGCAACAGGGGAAGCAAAGCTTTCCGCACACCCTGGCCGGGCCCACCCGCTTAAGGCAACAAAGTTTCAATTATAACCCCAACACAAATGGCTGCCGGCCGGCCTCAGAGGGAGCCCCAGGGTTGGCTCCGCTCCAGGCTACAAAGTTTCAATTGTAGAAGGAAAATAAATTCCAGATACCAGGGCCTCCACTTGGGTTGCCAGGGGGCGTGGCCGGCCTGCAAACCACCACAGGCTCCTCGCTCAGGCCGCCCCACACCCTAAGGGAAACCCCACCTGATCCGGGATGCCCTTCAGGGCAAACCAGCTGGCCCCCACCCCTGTACCAGGCCTCTATCCTATCTAATAAAAAAAAGTAATATGCAGATTGATCATCATCGCAACACACAATATAGCTGCCCCCATGTGGTCAAAGATCCTGCCCCCATGTGGACACGAGATGGCCACCACAAGATGGCCAGCAGGAGAGGGCAGTTGGGAGGCACCTGGCCTGCAAGGGAGGGCAATTGAGAGGGACCAAGCCTGCAAGGGAGGGCAGTTGGAAGTGATCAACCCTGCAGGAGAGGGCAGTTAGGGGTGACCAGGCCGGCAGAGGAGGGAAGTTGGGGGCAAACAGGCTGGCAGCAGAGTGGTTTAGGGGGTAATCAGGCTGGCAGGCAGAAGTGGTTAGGGGCAATCAGGAAGGCAGGCAGGCAAGCAGTTGGAAGCCAGCAGTCCTGGATTGTGAAAGGGATGTCCGACTGCCCGGCCTGGTGGGATCGGGCCTAAATGGGCAGTCGGACATCCCTCAAGGGGTCCCATATTGGAGAGGGTACAGGCTGGGCTGAGAGACAACCCCCCTCCGTGCACGAATTTCGTGCACCGGGCCTCTAGTTCAGTCATAAAAAGGGAAGAACTTCTGATACATGCTGCAACATGGATGAACCTTGAAAGCATGCTAAGTAAAATAAGCCAAATAGTGTCTGGATTCCATTTACTAGTATATGAAATATCTAAAATAGGCAAATTTATACAGACACAAAGTACATTAGAGGTTATCAAGGGCTGAGAAGGAGGAGGCAGTTATTACTTAATGGATTTTCTGTTTAAGGTGATAATATATAACATTGCAAATGTAATATAGTTTGAAAAATAGTGGTGATAATTATACAACATTGCAAATATAATTCATGCTGAATTATACACGTAAAAATAGTTAAACTGGCATATTTCATGTTATATATATTTTACCACAATACAGTGTAATGTCAGCCATAATATACATGGTTGTTCAAATAAGTTCAATTATTTTATTTTTTAACAAAAAGAATATGAAGGGATTAATTCTGAGCAAGACAAAGATATCTTTCTGTATCCTTCCTATCCTTCCAATGCTCTGGGGCATAGGTGAGGATGTATGTAGATATAGCTATAATTGCCCTCGTCCTCAGGGACATTAAGGTAGTTCCTAACAGTCTCTATTTCCTTTGTTAAACAAGAGCTAAGTTCCTCTGCTTAGAGTGGACAGGATGGGTAGAATTTTAATGAGGAACTAAAGGAGAGCAAATGAAAGTTAAGAATGACCACTAAGGGAAATGGAAGAGGGAGCTGACCAAGGATAAATAAGAGAACTGTTAAGGTATTCTACACCTGATGATACTGGTACATTGCACAAGTATAATGTTTCATCTTCATGATTTCTTGATTTTTCCCCTCAGCTGCACCATGTATAGAAGTCAGAAAAGCTACATTGCTCCTGGATGGGGCGTTTGTGGCTTGAGCACAGTAGAGGGCAAAGAGCCTAAGAGGGCCAACCAGAGGGTGCAGACTTAGTATAAAAGAGGATCCTAAGGGGACTCTTGACCCTAGAGAAAGTGGAGTTGAAATGAAAAGGTGGGAATAATGGAAGTGAGGAGTGAGAGAACAGATATTTAACTTTCAGTGTTGTAGAGGTAGGACTCTTCTGGTTGATGACAGTATACAGGTAGGCTCTAAGAGTGAAGGTGAAGTTGTAGAAATGATTGGTGTATTAGAGTAGACTAACTGCTGGCACAAGTAGATGAAAACATGTATAATGACTTAATTAAAGTAGAAGTTTATTTCTTGATCTTATAGATAGTCCATAGTAAGGGTGTCTGCTTCACAGTAATTCAAGGATCCAGGATGGAGGCTCTCTCATCTTCAACCAGAAGTTTTCAAGATTATCTGGGCATTGATATCTAGTTGTTATAAGGATAGAGAGCAAGGAGGAGTTCACGTAGGTGGTTTCATTGGCCAGACCTGAAAGAGGTGCACATCAATCCCTTCATTGGCCAGAATGTGGTCATATGACCACACCAAATTGCAAGGAAGTTCTGGAATTGTGCAGTTGTGTGTCCTAGGAAAAAAGCAACCAGCGCCCTCGCTACACTTGAACTTTAAAGCCATTTTTAAAGCATTTCTTGTTGTGCTATTGTTACTTAGTTAAATACACAGAGAAATTTCAAAAGGGCTAACTTTAAAAAAGCAACTGAAGTGAAGAAGCATTATCTGATCATGCATGGGCATCATTCATTTCTAATTCTGTTCCTTAAACCTACTCTTTTTTTTTTTAATCTAGGCAGACATCTCTATAACCCAGTTACCTCATTTGATGAACTGAATTTCATACTTTTTCCTTCATTAAAAATGTGTACAAGATTTTTTGTGAGATAGAACCCCTTTATCACTCACTTTGTGCCAGCAGCAAATATTAAATAATACAGAAAGATACCCATTAAGTCACTGAAGGCATCAGCTCAAATGATCTAAAATAAATTTTGTGCCTGATTTAAGTGCAAGACCCATTTTGCTTCAGACTGTTACTTTACTAAATGAGGTAAGACTTCTTTTTAGAGCCACACAAATGTTCTCTCCCTGTTAACAAGCTTCTCAGTGTTGGATTTTTAAATTAGGTGAAATCTGCCCTAACTGGTTTGGATAGAGTGTCAGCCTGGGGACTGAAGGGTCCCGGGTTCAATTCTGGTCAAGGGCACATTCCCCGAGTTGCAGGCTCAATTTCCTGCTCTGCCTCACTATTTTTCCACCTTTCTTGATGATCACTCTTTTTCTCTTTCTAGCCTTTCTCTTAGCTTCTCTTCCCAGTGGGGGCATGCAGGAGGCAGCCAATCAATGATTCTCTCTCATTATTGATGTTTCTCTCTCTCTCTCTCTCCCTCTATGAAATTAATAAAAATATATATGTTTTAAAATTAGGTGAAATCTCCCAGCAGGTATATTATCCACCCCAAATTTTCCACCAATAGGAATACAAGGCAAGCACAGCATCAGCCAAGAGTCATTGGCTAATAATGTTCCATCACAATTACTCCACCCACAAGGAGCTGCAGAGGGCAGGGAGGGGAGGAGGCACTGCAAAGGACACCTACAGCAAAGAGGAATTTCTCCCAAAAGAGATGTTGTTCCAGGAACCCTGTGATAAGATTCAAAGGATCTTGATATAGACTTGAGTAGCTCACCATCTTCCTTTTCAAAATCATATGGACACTATTCAGAAAATAAACTCTGTCTTGGTGAGGAAAGCTCCTTTAAAGAAACATGGTGGATTATTACAAAGTACTAGGCGTGCCTCAAAATGCTTCCTCCTCTGATATTAAGAAGGCTTATCACCAGCTAGCTCTTCAGGTACACCCTGACAAGAACCCGGAAAACAAAAAGGCAGCTGAGGAGGAATTCAAACGAGTAGCCGAGGCCTATGCAGTCTTGTCTGATGCCGAGAAACGCCACAACTATGACAAGTCCAGAAGGAACCACATCAAAAGGGAAAATAGAGGAGACGGCAGAGACAAAAACGATTTGAAGGAGGAACTGTGGTTTGAGAGGCCACGCTGTGGCTTTCACAATGTCTTTGAAGATGAAGACCTCTTTTCGGGAGATTGTTTCCCCACTGGCCATGTGGGTAGAGCCAAGAGATTCCACTCTTCCTTTTTTGATGTGACCCCCATTTTGGACACAGGATTTTCCACGTTTGTATCCCTGGGTTCCAGACCAGGTTCCCCTTCCTCTGGGAAATTTGTCCCCTTTGTAAGCAGTGGAATGGGAAACTTTAGACTGGTCACCACTTGTAGCCAGATAGTGAATGGCAAGAGAGTTGTTACAAAGAAAGTTCGAGAAAATGTGAGAGAGAAGACTGAAGGGGAAGAAGAAAGTCCATTTCATCGGCTTCCTCTACGCCATTGGTAAGGAGTTGCTGCAATATTTTTTTACAGGCAGTCTTTCCTGTGACGCTGGTGAGTCTGATGCTTATCAGAGACCAGAGTTGGAATCTGAGAGTGTGTTGAACTGGAATGGACAGAGGTCAGCTTAGTCCCAACATCTCATTTTACAGAGGAGGACAATAATGGGCCATATGTTACATGAAGAACTACGAAGCAGCAGGGTTTGAACTTTAATTTAGGACCAAGTCTTTTGATTCTAAGTTGACTCTTCTTTTCCCCTGCACTATATTTGGGACAGTAGAGACCACCACCATGAATATGACCTTCTGAGTCAGGGTCCCACCGTTATAAACCCCATTGACTTGCCTTCAACTCTTTTCAGGCTCTACCTCGCTATTGTGCCACTTTCTTGAAGATCCCTCTTTTTCTCTTTCTAGCCTTTTTCTTAGCTTCTTCTCTTCCCACCTCATCTTCTTTCTTACCATACATTTCCAATGGACCATATCAAAATTAGGCTCAATTGAAAGAGTTACCTAGGTGTGGATTGCTTGCAGAGAGAAAGAGTGAAAAGTAAATGGGTAAGATTTTTCACATACTTTTTTAGTAGTTAGCATTTATTGAGTGCTCAGCAGATGTCAGGAATTCTACTTCACATGTGTTACCTCAATAATACTTCAATAGTGAAATACAGTAGCTACTTTCTCCCCATGATATAGATAAGAAAGTGAGGTTTAGAGAGATTAAGTAACTTGTCCTTGGCCCAACCTAGTATGCAATAAAATAGTGTCTTGCTCTAAAACATGCTTGTCTACCGAGTTATAACACCTGTGGATCCTACTCATTTATTTTTAGATCTAGGGTCTTGTCCTCATTGGAAGTTTATACCTGTCATCTCTGAGCTTTACTTCCATGCATGAGTACCTGCTGGAACTTATTAAGTCTGCAAACATTTTTAATATTATTGCCCAATAGGCACTTGGTTATTCTTCCCTAAAGACAGAAGACAGAAGTAATGTTAAAAGTTTCACTTAAACTAGCAAATGATTATCCCTTTAACACAGATATATGAACAGGATCCCAAGATGTGAATTATCTTTTTATTTGGGCTTTAATCATGACATACCTGCAATCATGGGATTTGGTCACACTTCAACCTCTTCATTTATACTAAATAAATGGGGTCCAGGGGACTGGTTCCTTGTGGAGAGTTACTGCTGAAGTCTGCATTGCAAATCCCGTATTCCAGTCTCCACTCTCAGGCTCATTCTAGTGCACCATGCAGACCGGCAAACTTTTATACATGTTACATAACAAATGAGTAGCTTTCTTAATTCAAGGAGTATTCCTGTGTTTGTGATTTTTATAAGACAAATGTTTTATGAGTCTTTGAATTTTTTAAATTTTAATAAATTTTTAAAACTTGAACAGGAATATTCCTGCATCCCTCTGGCCAAGGGCAGCATTCAGGCAGAGAGCACTCTTCTAGAAAGGAAGCAGAAGATGGGTTCGGAATAGAAATATATCTCATTTCTTTCAAAGCCCGCACATTTCCACTTAGTAGGCATTGAGAGTCTCCTATAAGTCTGGCACTATGCTGGTTGCCTTACATGAATGCATCACTTTTTATCTCCAAAATCCTTCAGGGGTTTACTTCCATTTCACAAGTGAGGAAACTGAGGCTTAGGGAAGTTAGGTCCCTTACCCAGGGTCACACAGTAAGTTGTGGAGACAGGTTCACACTGTGGTGTGACCTAGAAGCTCACATTTCCATTATGCTGTATTCTACTCCCATTCATCTGAGCTGTTATAGTTTGATTTAATAGGAAAGTTCTGTTGTTAAGCTCTATTCATTTCAAAAGTTTTAAAATGAGGATTTCCGAGTAGAGCTTTCTTTTGAACCCTAGTCCGAGGTGAATTACAGTGTGGCTACTGAACAAAGGTAAAATCAAATTGGAGCGTGGAATATGATTTTCCATTTTGTCTCAAATAAAATCCCAATTTCAGCATTTTTCACAGACATACTTGGCTTTTGACAGAAATGCTGAGTTGTAGGACTTTTTTCCAGCAAAGATTTTTAAAAATTCACTTTCAGTTAATCAAGGAAGTTTTCTTGTTGTATAGCAATGAAAGCAGTGTCATCTCTTCCTGGTGCCTGTTTGAAATACGTAATAAGTGAAGTAGGAACAGACACCAGCAAAGGAAAGATGGAGAGCAGGAAGGGCTTGGCGGCTTTCTAAAGCATTCCAAGTAGGTCTGTGTCATCTCAGTGCGTAAGCGAGAACATGAGCTTTGAACTGACCTGTGACTCAGATTCCTGTGACCTCACAGTGCCTTCAGAACCGCTACCGTGACTTCCAGGTGTCGGAAGCTCTTCTGCCAACTCTCATACTTGCAGATTTGACTGATGGGCCATCTTTGGGATTACTAGCTGCTGAAAAAGAAGTAAAATACTTTAGAATTGGAAATTCCCTCCCTATGTCCTTAATTTTCCAATTGCCCTGTCAACAAATGGCTTTGTTACGCACTATGATTTTGAATAGTTGTCTCCTACATATTAATGGGGGACATTTTGTTTTCTAGTAGATGATGAAATAACAGTTTCCAACACTCAGAAACACCACAGACTAGTTAGAAGTAATTCCTTGTCCTTTTGCTGTGGTTCATGTTAGGTATTTGGAATGAGGACCATAGTTCGGTGAAAGAAGAATGATAAGTAATTGTATAACTTATAGCTCAGGGAGCATTTGCAAAGGTGGTATCTCATGGAATCCTGTCTAAATCCCATACCTCCTATTACCTACCGAGGAGAGAGGAGGAAGACACTTGCCTAAGGTCACAGAGTGGGTGATTCTCCAGCCCCCTAGCCCAGTGCTGTTTCTCCCACACACAGTCATTCAAAGCAAATTTTCTTCCCAGCATAGCAAAGTTCATGACAAGTTTGAAGGAATGGCCCCCCTTGGTCATGATGTAGGAGGGGGTCACAGTTTTATGAGCTACAGTTGTATAGTAATGAAAGCAGTGTCATCTCTTCCTGGTGCACGTTGTGTCCCCTTGTCTGTCCATCAGTGGGGGGTGTGGGTACAGATGTATATGGGTAGAATGATGAAACAGATGTGTCGAGGCTTACCAAGCATGCACAGCTGCTTCATCTCTTTCAGGTTCCCTAAAAGCTAGTTCAGCTTCTTCCCACAATTAAGTGATAACAAAAATAAGGTGCAGTCAGCATTCTCAGTGTTTCCTTTCCAAAAGTTTCACACCACTTTCAACACTCCATGTCCTCATATCTTGCATGAGAAGCCCATTTTTATTTACCCCAAAGCTCTGTAGTCTCCAGGGTAGCTGCGGTGCAGGATACCTGGATGGGTGTCTGACGGGTATGGGGAGTGTACTGTGAGAACAGAGGAGGGAATTTGCGGTGGGCAGAGCTCTGCCCCTCACTACCTTATTTGGAATCTCAAGGATCCACTAAGAGGAAGTGTGGTGGGGCCCTCAGCATGAGAGCTTGATTTTTAGGTTGAGATAGGATGGTTCTCCTTTTAAAGGGCAGGAAAGAAGTTCAGAGTGAGTGAGTCATTTTTCTAATGTCCACTGTTGTGATTGACAAGATTCCAGAAAACCTAAGTCCCCAGTGGTCCATCTAAACAACACATATTTACCTTCTAAGTGTCAAGAGAAACGGGTAGAGTTATGAAAAGAACATTGGCTTAGGACACATGAGAGTTCAAATCCTATGCCATCCTTTCCTAACTTCTTAATCTTGATTCTTGGTTTGCCTGTAAAGTTAAGATGATAATCCCTGCCTGTCCTAATTTATAGAGTTATTTTAGGAACTAAGTACCCAAAATTCTGCATAAATTATAACCTATAATATAAAAGCCTAAGCGACCATTGCGGCAGAATGACCAGAACGACTGGTCGCTATGATGCACACTGAGCAGGCAGGCAGGCGAGTGGTTAGGGGTGAGCAGGCAGGCAGGCGAGCAGTTAGGGGCGAGCAGGCAGGCAGGCAGGCGAGCAGTTAGGGGCAAGCGGTCCTGGATTGCAAGAGGGATGTCTGACTGCCGGTTTGGGCCCAATCCCTGCGGGCCTAAACCAGCAGTCGGACATCCCCCAAGGGATCCCAGATTGCGAGAGAGCACAGGCCCGGCTGAGGGACCCCACCTTCCCCCCATTCATGAATTTCATGCACCGGGCCTCTAGTATATTTTATAAATGGAAAGTGTCATTATTCCTTTTGGAAGCAATATGTTTGATCCTTAAGGGTATGTACTCCAAGCTTACTGTCAGTTTTTAAAGATATTTGTGATGTGATCTTGAAAACAAGAACAGATACCAATTGTATTTAATCCAAAAATAGAAGATGGAAGATAAAAATAGAAGATTCAATTTTCCCCCCATTTTGGCATAAGTGAACAAGTAATGATTTTAGCTTGGAGACAATCAATATGACTTTTTCCTTTGAACTTCCTTTTTGTTTCATTATTCTTGAGCTTTTGGACTTACATGTTGACTTTCCTCTCTGCTTCCGTTATAGGAAATTGATGGAAAATCCCTGCTATTGATGACAAGAAATGATGTGCTGACAGGACTTCAGTTAAAGTTGGGGCCTGCTCTGAAAATCTATGAGTATCATGTAAAACCTCTGCAGTCAAAGCATTTAAAGAACAACTCTTCATAGTACAGTCAAATTGGGGTCTCAGACCTCAAAAATACATAATGACATAATTTAGTTTCATGTGATGAAACTTTGTAAACAGGATACATACATGTGTATATGTAAAGAATTTCAACCAAATGAAACGTTATCCTATTGGATAGACTAGGCAATCCATCAGCTGACCTGAATTCAGCTAGGAGGAGCAAGAAGAACAGGTGGATGGGACGGTTTTCTTTGTGGAGTTTGTCAAAGAGAGTACAAAGAAATCAATGTTTGGCATGTGTAGATACCCTTCCCCAGAAAAGCTTTGAGGTCATAAGGACATTCTTCGTTTCTTCATAGATGGCTTTCCCAAAATCTTTTAAAAATGTAATGGGATGAGCATGTTTTGGTTAAAGACTTGGGGAGGGGGAGAGAGAGAAAGGGATCGCTGTCTCCCTTGAGCTCCTCTGCTCCTTAGAGCTTGTGTTACTGGATGGAATTGCTGACACCCTTTTCTACAGAGGGTCCTCCACTCGACCTTATTAAGGTTTCACTGGGATATGCTGCAACTTTTGAAATGAACATGCATCTTGGCCCCTTTAGAATCAGAACCACAGCTCTGAAAAGGAAAACTCTGTGTATTGAGGATATCCATCCATATTCCACTGGCTTTCACAGGGGGGTAATGGTATTTTCTGCATAGAATTGCTTTTAAATTGGTTGTTTCCGAAGAAAGCATTATTTCACTTTATGGTTGTATTTATAATAATTTGTTTCTGAAGAAATTTGCCAAGAGTTACAGATCAAAAAGCCTTGTTACTAGTACAGAATATTTTTATATACATTCCTTCATGATGGTGTAATATTTTTAAAATTGCTCTAATGCTTTGTTTGA
The DNA here is from genome assembly GCF_027574615.1 of Eptesicus fuscus. Lineage (NCBI taxonomy): Eukaryota > Metazoa > Chordata > Mammalia > Chiroptera > Vespertilionidae > Eptesicus > Eptesicus fuscus. Next base: position 62,153,739 of record NC_072481.1, read on the forward strand.
TTCCTGGTTTGAGTACTTGTTTTTAAGAACTTGAAAAGGTGGGGTTGCTACATCTCTGTTCAAAGAGACATTTGTTCAATCTCTGTGTGTTGATGACTTGTTGGATTGTGTTTTGTGGTTGCAATAAAGCATTGCTTCAGTTTATTCCTGGTGTATATTTGATCTTTTCTGTTGGTTGTTTTTGCAATTGGGATTAAGGATTAAGGTTACTTCTTAAAACCATGGAAAGTTAAATCTTAAAAAAATATACTTCAGACATAAGAAACATGAGGTTTATATGTGGATTTATCTTCTTTGCAAATGGAATTGTCCAAGTATATCTTGTTCCTTCTCTTATCCCACCCAAAAACATATTTTAGGTATTCTTTTAGCCAAAGATTTTATTTAATTTTTTTTTTTTCTGTAGGTCAGTGGCGCAGGGGGAGTCAGGGAGGTCATGATTTGGGGGGAAATTCTGATGTAAACTATGAAACTTCTTCCAGACAAAAGCTCATATTCCCATATACAAAACTTTGAAGAGTGAATGGACTCCCTGAAGTTCCCTATTCCTTCTTCTCAAGTTAAGGATCACTGTTTTATTGAGTGTTATAATTCAGTCCCCCATGGAGGTCATTTCTCTAAAGAACACAACGTGTGAAGATGAGAGTGAAAAACACAGGAAACAGTATAGTGAGTGGTGTTCAAAGGTACATTCCGAATTAACTGGAATATGGAGTTTATGAAGTATCTGAAATTCAAGTAGTGCTTTGTTTTGCACTGTAAGTAAGAGAGGGGGTCACAAAAGAGACATTTTATATCCCCAACTTCTCACAGTTTACCTGAGACAGCAAACAGAAACATGAAAGTAAAAGGCAGAATATAGTTAAGGACTATGAGGAGAGAGACTGATAAAAGGGGAGCACTGCACCTGCTGGAGACCTAGGTGGAAAAGAAGGGACGGGAGCTCATGTAGGAGGGCGTTGGAATGAAGAACTTGACTAACCTTTTTGAAGGAGTTTCCCACAAGTGAAATAGTGATGATGATTGAACCCTTTACTTCAGAGGGATAGTTTGAGGAATGTCCAGGCACTGCTTCTGTGCATCCACCTGATACCTCCTGTATTAGCTTGGAATAGGGTTTGGCTGTGAGTGATCAAAATCACCTCCCCAGCCCAGCTCATGTGGCTCAGGGGTTAAATGTCGACCTATGAACCAGGAGGTCTTGGTTTCATTCCTGGTCAGTTCACATGCCTGGGTTACGTGCTTAATTCCCAGTGGGGGTGCCTGTGGGAGGCAGCTGATAAATGATTCTCTCTCGTCACTGATGTTTCTATCTCCCTCTCCTTTCCTCTCTGAAATCAATAAAAAATAGATATTTTTTAAAAACCTGCCTCCCTTGCTCTTAACCCACCTCCACAGATAATGTAAACAAGACAGGAGCTTATAAATGTCCAGAATCAGGCATTCCCTGGTATGGTCCCCCATAATGTTAGGGACACAGACTCCACCTTTCTTTTTGCCCTATTATGCATGATACTCATTCCTAGAATTTTACACCCCACGATGGTTGTTTTGGCTCTTGCCATCACCACTTGAATTCCAACCAGTGGGAAGATGAAAAAGGGGAAAGGTACATACTTCCTTCCTTTAAGGACATTTCCAGGAAATTACTCATAATACTTCCTCTTATATATTGCTGTCCAGAATTCAGTCACATTGCCATAACTAAGCTGCAAGGGAGGTGGAAATATTTTTTTTTTCCTTAGAGACCCTGGGCCCAATTAAAATTCAAAAGTCCCATTATCCTATCTAATAAAAGAGTAATATGCAAATTAACCATCACTCTGCTATGCTCACAAGCCACGCCCACAAGCCAATCAGGAGCGAGTATGCAAATTAACCCAACCAAGATGGCTGTGGCCACAGAGAGAGCAGGAGGATGGCTTGGGTTTCCCCAGTGATGGAGGAAGCCAAGCTTTCTGCACACCCTGGCTGGCCCAGGCCTCCGCTTAAGGCTACAAAGTTTCAATTATAGAAGATAAATAAATCCCAACAAAAATGGTGGCAGCCATGGAGCTGGAGAGAGCAGGAGGCTAGGGTTGCCCCCGGCAATGGAGGAAGCCAAGCTTCTACAGCCCTAGCCCGCTTTGGCTTCCACTTAAGGCTACAAAGTTTTAATTATAGAAGATAAATAAATCCCAACAGAAATGGCTGCCACCACGGAGTGAGCAGAAGGCTTGGCTCCACTCCAGGCTACAAAGTTTCAATTGTAGAAGATAAATAAATCCCAGATACCAGGGCCTCCTCTTGGGTCGCTGGGGGACATGGCCAGCCTGCAAACCACCACAGGCCCCTCACCCAGGCCGCCCCACACCCCAAGGGAACTCCCACCCTGATCTGAGACACCCTTCAGGGCAAACCAGCCAGCCCCCACCCATGCACCAGGCCTCTATCCTATCTAATAAAAGAGTAATATGCAGATTGACCATCACTCCAACACACAAGATGGTTTCCCCCATGTGGTCAAAGATTCTACCGCCATGTGGACACAAGTTGGCCACCACAAGATGGCCAGCAGGGGAGGGAAGTTGGGAGGCACCAGGCCTGCAAGGGAGGGCAGTTGGAGGCGATCAAGCCTGCAGGGGAGGGCAGTTAGGGGTGACCAGGCCGGCAGAGGAGGGAAGTTGGGGGCAATCAGGCTGGCAGGGGAGCAGTTAGGCATCAATCAGGCTGGCAGGCAGAAGTGGTTAGGGGCAATCAGGAAGGCAGGCAGGCGAGCAGTTGGGAGCCAGCAGTCCTGGATTGTGAGAGGGATGTCCCAGATTGGAGAGAGTGCAGGCTGGGCTGAGGGACAACCCCCCACCATGCACAAGTTTCGTGCACCGGGCCTCTAGTCTATCTAATAATAGGATAATATGCAAATTGGTTGGGATGCCATCACATAATGACTGATCAGCAGGCTGCATCCCCACCCATTGCGCTGAGACATGAGGCTCGTGTCCCTGACCCCGGTAACAGGCCCCAGGATGTGAGGCTCGCATACCTGCCCCTGGCAATGGGCCTAGGATATGAGGCTCATGTCCCTACCCCATGCGCCAGCCCAAGGACTTGAGGCTTGCGTCCCTGCCCGCTTACACCAGCCCGGGGGTCCGTAGGTGTGTGGAGGTCCACAGGCCTCTGCCATAGCCCAGCCTGGGGGTTTGCAGGCCTCCCCTGACTCCAGACTACATTTATGGGGCAATCCATTGAGGAGCCCCGGATGAGTGGGCAGGGCCTACCTCTTTGGGGCGATGGATCGCTGGGCTCCCGCACTGTAACAGGGCACAGGCCATGCTGGGGGACACCCCCCACACCCCCGAGTGCACAAATTTTGTACACCCAGCCACTAGTTCTATAGATAAAAGAGAAAGAATATTGAGGGATGACTTATTGTCACCAGTCAGCTGGCCATTGAACACTTGGGGCATATGACACTGAAAGTGTCTCCTTAGTTGTGTTTTTTTCTAGATTTGAACTTGGGCTCACACTCCTTTTTTTTTTTTAATTATTTTATTGATTTTTTACAGAGAGGAAGGGAGAGGGATAGAGAGCTAGAAACATCGATGAAAGAGAAACATCGACCAGCTGCCTCCTGCACACTCCCTACCGGGGATGTGCTCGCAACCAATGTACATGCCCTTGACCAGAATCGAACCTGGGACCTTTCAGTCCTCAGGCCGACGCTCTATCCACTGAGCCAAACCGGTTTCGGCTCACACTCCTTTTAGTCTGTTTTTATAGCAGTCACATTTCACCACTATTGGAAGCTTTGTTCACTAATCCCAACCTAATTCAACTAAGCTTCACACCTGGACTGCTTTATAAATGCTTATCAGAAGAAAAAAAAAAGGGGGGGGGACGATTATCTTAACTGAAAAGCAAACTATTGTCCATCTTTCTCTCCAGACACCCAGACCCCTGGCTTCAGCCATAAAATCCTGTATCTGGGGGTGGGCGCGGAGACCCCAGCATCCTACTGTCCAGGACTGCATTTCTGCACTAAGTTTTCTTTCAAACTCATTAACCAACCAGCTGGACTGTCTGCCTCATCTTTGATCTCTCTGCTCCTTTGGCATTTGGGGGCCACTTGACATTCACAGCCCTCTCTCGAAGCAAGAATATTATCACCATCAATGTTGAAGACAGCTTGATAAAGTGCATATTTTTAGAAATAAAATGATAGAGAAAATTGTGAACCTTGATGTCAGTTAGGAAATAAGGATTCTGAGGTCAGAAGAGTGGGGTGTGCAGAGAAATGCTGATGTAGAAGGATTGGTCCATGTGCGATTGGATGAAAAATGACTCCCAGTAGGGCCTCAAAAGAATACCTTACATCCTGTCTGGGAAATGGTAGGGTGCAGGATTCTCATTCCCTAACACCAATAAATTGTGGAAAGCAGCGGAGTCAGAATGCAGGCCTCAGAACAAGCTGAATGGGATGTAGGATTTGGTCATGGCCTCACTATTTACTTGTCACCTGAAACAGGCCATAGGAGTTCATTTGTCTCCATGCAAATGAGCTAATAGTTTTGTATTAGCTCCTTGGTTCTCTCGTTTTCCCTTATCACCACCACAGCATTCACCATATCTACAATAAATTAGCATTCAACCAACAAATTTTTTTTAAAAAGAAAGAAAAGCAAACCAAAAATAATCAAATCACTCCTCTCAGCCTCCATTGACAGCTTTCGAGCAATATTGGCAAATTAAAGACAGTCCGCCTTTCTTATCCCAGAAGGAAGGCCTTGACAGGCAAGCCTGAGCGTCTTGGCAGTAACTGGAGCTACTTCCCTTCCTTTCCCCGCCCACCCCCAGTCCAGGGGGAAATCAGTGTGATCAAAATAGGCCATGGCGAGTGGCTGGAAGTCCTTGAAATTCAGCAGGTAGGCAGCCTTTGTCTCCAGACAGCAGTGAAACCATAGACGTCTGATTCCGTTTTATTTTTATTTTTTTCCAGCACAAAAATGAAAGTCCATTCTTTATTTCAGTGTAAAGAAAGCTCTTATGTGTTGAAGGATATTGCAAATTACATAGCAAAATCCTAGTACTAGGTGGAATTGTAGAAATGTTTTTTCTTTTTTTTTCTTTATTAATTAAGGTATTACATATGTGTCCTTATCCCCCCATTGCCCCCACCACTACCACTCCCTGTTCTCTGTGTCCATTGGTTAGGCTTATATGCACGTGTACAAGTCTTTTGGTTGATCTCTCCCCCTTACCCCCACCCTCCCCTACCTTCCTTTGAGGTTTGATGGTCTGATCAATGCTTCTCTGTCTCTGGATCTGTTTTTTGTTCATCAGTTTATGTTGTTCATTATATTCCACAAGTGAGTGAGATCATGTGATATTTATCTTTCTCTGACAGGCTTACTTTGCTTAGCATAATGCTCTCCAGTTCCATTCATGCTGTTGCAAATGGTAGGAATTCCTTCTCCTTTAGCACAGCATAGTATTCAATTGTGTAGATGTACCACAGTTTTTTAATCCACTCATCTGCTGATGGGCACTTAGGCTGTTTCCAAATCTTAGCTATGGTAAATTGTGCTGCTTTGAACATAGGGGTGCATATACCCTTTCTGATTGGTGTTTCTAGCTTCTTGGGATATATTCCTAGAAGTGGGATCACTTTTAGATCGCACTGGATTTTTATTAATGTGACCTGGGTCTGCGACTAGTACAGCAAATACACATGCCACGGGGGAAGCACTTCAGGATTACGAGTGGGAGTGAGCATGCCTCGATGCCAGTAGCTTTTATGTTCTCACATAAAATCTAATGTTGGAATTTGATTATTTTCAACCAAAGGGCCCCACAGGGTATCAGAACCACAAGGGATTTTTAATAAGTACTTGTCACTCCACCTCCCCTCCCCACCCCACATTTGAACCTTTATGATTCAGACTCTAAAAAGGACATTTAATGAATTGAATTAAAGGCAAGGTCACAAACGGGTCGCTTTTCAGTGGAATCTAAGCTGACATGTTTTCCTTTGGCCAGTGAAGAATGTGTATGTTTTTACAACTACATTTGCATTCTTCTAGGAGAGGCTGAAATCCCCCATTTATTACAATCTTTTTAATAATATGTTTTTTATTGATTTCAGAGAGGAAGGGAGAGAGTTAGAAACATTAATGATGAGTGAGAATCATGGATCATCTGCCTCCTGCACACCCCACACTGGGGATCGAACCTGCAACCCGGGCATGTGCCCTGACCAGGAACCATGACCTCCTGGTTCATAGGTTGACACTCAATCACTGAGCCACGCCGGTTGGGCTATTATGATCTTTTAATTCCTAATATTTTGTAACCAGCAGGTGCACAGATTTACATTAACTGTCTGGACCTCTGAAGGTCTGATGAAATTTAGACCCCTGATCTAAAAATAAAGCAAAGAACACACAAAGAGCCTCCTTAGGGTGAGTTAATTCAGGAACTAGAGATTGCAAGTAGATTTCATTGAAAACAAGCTGGCATATTGCATTGGAATATGCAGCAGATATGAGCATCATTTTTGATGCTTAGTGGACATGATGAATATGATGAAAAAGAGACCCATTGCTGGCAGTCTCCTCATTCTGTCCTCAACAAATATCCCAGGTGAGCATGGATTGTGTCCCTCTGAGCTCAGTGTACCCTGTCAGGGGCACACACCATCCTTCCATGGCACTAGTGAAATCTATCTGTGGAGGAAATTAATTGGGAGAAATCTAATGACCCACAGTTGCCCAGCCGCTGCCATATTTGGAAGCCAAATACAAAAAGTACTTACTGGTGGTGATCCATCTGCCTGGGATGGTCATTGCAAATTGGATCTGCAGGGGTCAGGTCTGGGCGCAGAGCCATGAACTGTTTTCTGTAATGATTTGGAGGAGGAAGTTAAACGTTCAAAGAGCTGACTGCTGTAGGACAGATATGCTTCTTAGGAGAAAACTTGTTAATTCTACTTCTAAACCAGGAATAGAAGCCACAGGACGAAGGGAGAGAGCCATGGTTGCATTAATGAGCAGGTCGTTAGCTTCATGCTGTAGCTCCATAGGCAATTAAATAGCTTGGGTACCATTTCTGGCCAGCAGTGGCAGTTCCACAGAGAGAAAAAGAGATTAAAATGATCACATCCAAGTTCACTTGGTGACTGTGGCGGTCTTATATCTTTGTGAACCTCAAGAAAAGAGTTGTGTCCAGCTTGCATTAAGGCAGATTAATGGAGGAGCATGTGAGTAAAGCAAGGAGGCAGCCATATTAATCAATGCCTATTTACCTCAGCTAGGCAGGGTGTTCCTGTCTACAGTTGTTTTTAAGGAGAAATCAGGAAAGCTGGGGATGTTAGGCAATCTCCAAATAGAAAATGTGCCCTCCTCCGTATAATAAGTACATGGGCAGGCCTGTCACCTTTATCATAGCACAGGTAGGGGAGAGGTCAGTGAGTGAAAGTGTAAATAATACTACACATACGTATTACCTGTGGAGCAGGCTATGGCCCGGGCAGCCAGATCTGTAAACAACAAGATAAGGGAACATGTGCCACAAGATAGTACATACTATCACCCAGGCATCACCTACAGGGCATTTTAGGTCACAGAGTTTAGAGGCCTTAAGCTTCCAGAAAAGTCAGGCAAATGCAACCAGGAAAAAAGCTGCCATAGGGTCTTCAGCTCTGCTGTCTGTGGGCCGTATCTATGCAAAGGTTTCAAGTTAAACATCTTCTTTCTGAATTAAAGGTGGCAGAATCATCCCATTAGTTGTGTTTCCTTCCCTTTTTCAGGGGATTACACTCTATTTTTATACGCTGGGAAATATACTATTTGAAAATACGACCCATCTGATTATGAACATAATTTTGAGAGAAACTTAGTAAAACTCTTCAAGCAGCCAGCATATCCTACGATTGAAAAGTAGTGTTTGGGACAGTATTCTCTCTCCTGTGCCCGAGCGTAGTGGCACTAGCTGATACACTGTGGTGCAGTGGGTGGCAGCACTGGGGCTGTTACAGATGAATCTGAACTTGAATCAGCCCCACCCTTTACTTGACATGGGGACTTGGGCAAGTTGTATGGCTCCTCCCAGCCTCAGGTGCCTCATCTTTCTCCAAGGGCAGATACAGAGACAGAGCAAAACAACACCAGCCTGGCACTGTCCAATAAAAATATAATGTGAGCCACATATGCAGTGAATTTTCTGGTAGTCACATTTTAAAAAGTAAAAAGAAACAGGAGAATTAAATAATACATTTAACCCAATATATCCCAAACTTACCACTTCCATATGAAATCAATACAAAAGTTATTAACGATATACTTTACAATCTTTTTTTCATGCCTTCAAAATTCACTGTATTTTATACTCATAGCATATCTCCCTTGGGACAGAACAGCTGAAGTGTATCCATTAGGATTACTTTCAGCAGAAAACAAATACCAGTAACTTAGACAAGACAGAGATTCTTGAACATGTATATGAGGTCTGAAGGTAAACAGACCAGGGTTGGTATGATCACTCCATAATCACTGGGTCCCAGACTTCTCCTAGGGGAGTTGCTCCACCATCCTCAGTGCATCTCCCTGTGAGGTCCAACATGGCTGCTCTAGCTTCAGTTATCACAACTATATTCCAGCCAAGAAGAAAACAGAACAAAGTTGCCTACAGCACTTTCACTTACATCCCTTTAACAAGAACGTAGTCCTTGGGCCGTACCTACCTGCAAGGGAGGTTGGGAACTGTGGTCTTCATTTCAGGAAGCCAAGTAGCCAGCTAAATGACAGGAGGATGGATACTGTGGGGAAGCTAGCAATCCTTCCATAACACCAGTCACCTAAGGTTGATGGAGGATTGAATTAGACTTCATCATATGGTCAATCTATATATATAAAAGTCTAAGTGACCATTACAACCGAACGACCAGAACAACAGGAACCACCAGTCGCTATGACATGCAATGACCACCAGGGGACAGACGCTCAATGCAGGAGCTGCCTCCTTGTGGTCAGTGCGCTCCCACAGCCAACCTCCCCCTGCTGGCCAACCTCCTGTGAGTGGGTGGCGGTGGACGTGGCCCCTTTCCCAGGAGGTCCTTGGGGCCGGCAGCCAACCTCCCACACCCTGTCCCTCTCCCTGGCCAGCAGGTAGCGGCACAGTGATGACGGAAGGAGGAGGGGGGGAGGCGGGAACTGCGCAGTGGCAGGGTGCCGACAGGGGCATCAGCATTCGTTCCTTCTGTGCCCAGCCCGTTGCCTCTTTTCCCAACCCCGCTGGAGCCTTTAGGCCCCGGGATGAGACAGGAACCAGGGGTGGGTGGCGGCGGACACGGCCCCTTTCCCAGGGGTGCTGAGGGTTGGCTCCCTCCTCAGGGCCAGCGGCCAACCTCCTGCGACCCCTCCCCCAGGCTGGCAAACCTCCCACAGTTCCTCCCCCGATCCCTCCCCTGGCCAGCAGGCCCTGGTGGCAGCATAGCAGTGAGGGAAGGAGAAGGGGGGAGGCGAGGAACTGTGTGGTGGCAGGGCACCCATGACGGGGGCGGCATCTGGCACCTATTCCTTCCATGCCCAGCCCAGTGACAGTCGCCTTCTCCACCAACCCCACCGGGGCCTATAGGCCCCAATTGGCCAGGCCCCAATCAGCCTGGCCCCAATCTCCCCTGATGGCTGGTCAGGCCTAGGGACCCTACCCTTGCATGAATTTCGTGCACCAGGCCTCTAGTAGTACTATATGAAAAATGAATTAAAGTCTAGTTTTATTAGTATGATCTCACTCCATTCCAAACCCAGCCAAATCACAGGATTAACAAATATGCTGAACCCAAATACTGCTCAGTTGATGCATCCTAATATTACTAAAAGGTAAAACAATTACTTTCTTAGGTCCTTGGATTTGGGGTGGTTCTAGAGTTTTATCTTCATAAGGGCACATAAAAACAACAACCTTGCATTATTTAAGTTTCATAAAAAATTGTTATGCTGAGTTAAGGGAAATGTGCTAAGCAAAATGCATGTTCTTATTGGTCCCCAAAGACCTAGAAAAGTTAGTTTGAGGCATTGGTGAGTTCTAAATACATCCTGTCCCTCATAAAGATGAACACTCAATGACATTCAAAATAGTTTTGTGAGCCTAATGAAAGGGAGATCTCTGATACCTTACAGTAAATAACAAACAGCAAAAAAAAAAAAAAAAATATTTTTTAAATAATAAAGTTTTAAAATCTGAGTAGATCTGCATTCATTTATTTGAACCAATTAGGTTGACATCAGTCTGTTTAATTGTCTGTTTGTGCAGATTTTGCAATGAATTTTTAATGCTAAGGTCACTTCTCCCAGCCACCAGAATGCAGGTTATTCATCAGTGTTCTGTACGGTATGCATACAGAATGCAGAGTCAGTTAATGTGCCTAATGGACATGTAGTTAAAAAAGAAAACTTTGGAGCTGTAAATCCACAGTGGAGGAGCAAGGAAACACTGAATGAGGGGTCAAAAGACTGGGGTTCTGGTCCTAGGCCTGCTACTGACTTATCTGTAAGACCTTGTACAAGTCTCTTAACCTCTGTTGGTTCAATTGCCTCCCATGTAAAATGAATAAGTCCAACTAGGAGTTTATTTTAGCAGTTAATTTTTGTGATTTTCTGAGAATGCAATTATTTGAGTTATATGTGCCCCTGCTCTCTTTTACCATTCAATGAAAACCCACAGCATTTTTGTCTTCTACAATGTCATTTCCCTGTCATAAATGTTCTAAGATTTTAGTTTGATTGATTCTCTCTTGGCTGTGCAGTGGGCTAGGAACAGTGTGCTTGAGAATTGTTGAGTTGGCTGATTGTATAAGCCTAGAGGTGAGAATTTAAATCACTGTCACTGGATCCCTGGTGGAAGTACCTCCCTTTTAGGCCTAGAGTTGAGGGGATAGAAAAGCAGAATTTTCCAGTGGATCCATTCCCATTTCTACCCCTTGGTTACCAGACCCATGTGTTCTACTGTCTGGAGACATAACACCATATAAGTATTTGGGGAATATACTGTATCCTGGAGGATGGTACTCCATCATCATATGGTATCATCTCCAAGTTGGCATATCCTAAAAGACCTTTCATTCCATCACTCTATCAGGCCAGCAGCGTCTGGATGGAGCAATATGTGATAGGACCAGAAGATCATGTGGTCATATACAGACTGTCATTTTATTTTAAAGTAGGTCCCTTGGTCTGAGCAATGTTGTGCAAGATTGTGTAAACCCTTGGGTGGTGCTGCCAGCTGAGTCCCTGTAGGCAGGAAAGGCAAACCCATATTCAAAGTATGTACCAATTCTGGTTGAGTCACTGCCCCTTTCAGAGTGAAAGGGGTACAATGTATTCAATTTGCTGCCAAGTAGCTGGTTAGTGTTCTCAAGGATTGGTGAAGGCATATCAAGTCTCACTTGATATTGATCTCTAAAGTTGGATATTTGTTGGCAACAGTTGTGATAAGGAATGGAAAGTGGAATCCCATGCTTTTGGGCCCATGTATGGCCTCCATCTCTGCTACTATGACTACTACATTGATGAGCTCATTGTGCCAGCATTGGGATCACCAGTGACGAAGGATGACTGACATCAACTGGCCAAGTCATTCTGTTCACTTGATTGGTCAGTGCTTCTTCCATCATTGATGCTCTTTGATAGACATTATGTAATACAAAGATCTTCACATTTAATGCCCACTCCCACTGTGACTTGTGACATCTTCATTTATAAAGATGACTGAGCAACAACATGGTGAAGTCAATACCAACATGGCAACAACATGGAGAAGTCAATGCCATTTTAAAAAAGTTATGTTTCCTGGAAAAAAGAGGACATGCCACACCATGCAGGGCCACAGGGAAAGCATTAGGTTTGGGTCAGGAGAAAGAATCAGGAGCAAGGGGAAAGCCTGGGTCAGAGCCTTAACTGGAGTTTCCATGGGAAAGGCAAACTAAGGCAAAGTAAACAGTTTAGGATTGGTCATTTTGGATAATTGCCACAGGCTTTTTGGGGCATAGGGGCTGTCTCTAGCTGCCGGGTTCTTGGCCCTGGGTTGACTTAGGGCAGGGGAAATGCTGGCATGGTATGTAAGTTAGATAAAGGAAGTGGTTAGATTGTATATAAGAGGCATATGTACCCAAATAAGTTTTAATATTTAGGAATTAGCTATCCTGGGAAGGGCAATCTCTCCCTGGGTTCTTAAGTCCCCCCAACATCACAAGCTACAGAGAGTAAACAACATGATTAATGCATACAGATCCATTCACAAGCGTCTTTCTTCTCCCCAATCTGTCATTCTTTCTCTTTCCAGGAACCTGACCAACCAACTGAGCTATTTGCCCATGAGTTTTTATATATTCTTACTTTTCTTTCTATACAAAGTAGATGACCTTTGGTGCATTTCCTAAATATTCACTCATTAGGAGGATTTCCCTTTGCCACTGTCATAAAAGCTTCCCTCCTCTATGGCCACTATTGGATGACATGGAGGATGAAGCCCACATACCTTTCTTGTGCCCTCTATCCCTACTTGTGCCTGATCCCAGATCTATCATTTCCATGTTACAATGGACCCCTGCTGGGCTCACCAGACCCTAATGCGTGGTGGGTTCGACAGACACCTGTAATGATAAGCAGCTCTGGCCATAAACTCCGTTGACATCCCATAGACATACATTTGTCTTTACTAAGACCCAGTAACACACCAGGAGCTATTTTTCAAATGGTGAATAATTGTCTGCTACAGAGAGCATATGCCAAACCCTAGGAGTCTATGTTGTAATTTTCCTATTGGGACTTGCTGTAAGCCCCACATAGCATCTTTCCCAATGAGAGACACTTCTAATAGAATAGGGTCTGCTAATTCATATGGCCCAATGAGTAGGAATGTTTGTACTGAGCCTGGACCTGCTGCACAGCCTTTTACTGCTCTGGGCCTCACACAAAACTAGAAACCTTCCTTTTCACCCAGAAAATGGGTTGGACCAGTATTTCCACTGGATATCCCATTGGAATATGATGCCTCCAAAATCTGAAGAGTCTTCCAGGCATTGTACTTCCTTCTTAGAGGTAGAAAATGTGAGATGCAGTGATGTGTTCTTTATTTTGGAAGAAATGTCCTGGAATGCCCTAGACCAGGGATCATCAAACTTTTTCTATATAAGGCCAGAGAATAAATATTTTAGGCTTTATGGGCCAATAGTCTCTGTTATAACTACTCAACTCTGCCATTGTAACATGAAAGCAACCATAGACAATACATAGGCAAATGGGCCTGGCTGTGTTCCAATAAAATTTTATTTGCAAAATGCATGTGGTGGGACAGATTTTTCCAACTCCTACCCTAAACCACTCCTAAAAACGTCACTAAGGAGGTGGGCTTCTGAGAGGTTTCTCCACCATTCTCTGATGCACAAGCATCACTTCTTGCTCCTCCAGTCCAATTGACATGATGATATATGGATACAATGGACCAATGTGATGTTCTGTGGAATATCTAGATGGTCAGTATCCCCTATACCAACAGCAGGAGACTTAATGTAGTCCTAAGAGAAAGGCCATAAATGAATACAATGATCCATTCCATGTGAATGAAAACTGCTTCCATTCCTCCTTGATTTGAAAGTCTGATGGGTTTCATCCAGTATGCTCAGGATTCAGTCTCATGTATAGTCCTCCAGCCCCTGTATTACTGACTCTTTGCCATTCTTTTGAGCTGTAGTCCCTTTCCTCCCTGAGTGGGCCCAGCATATCTCTGTCTGGTTTATGATGTGACTTGACCTTAATTACAGGTCTGATAGCCAGGAGGGGAAGTGGGGATAAATCCCAGGGTGCACTGTTTCCTTGCTAGGCAGAAGCCTCTGTTTTGTCTTCAAGCAAAGGGGAGCAGTGCTAGCTTTCAACAGGGAGGAGAGGCCAGAGAATTCAGGGAAATCTGAGGATTCAAGGTACCAGGCCCATCAACCAGGTCCCAGGTCTTGCTGGGGAAATCCCAGGGTTGAGAATGCAATCTTCCTTGGAACTCTGCTCTTCTTATAATAAAGTCCTGTGTTTGATCCTAAGATTTTTCTGACATCTGGCCATAGAGTCTTATTTATACAGGGTATGGCAAAAGTAGGTTTACAGTTATGGGTACTCGAAACAGAGTTTATTCTTGTATTATTATTTATTATTGTATTATTTTCCATATGAACAATTGTAAACCTACTTTTGTCCCACCCTGTATACTACCAAAGAAGCCCTCTTGCTTTCATGCTTTGCCTTCTATTGGTTATTAATCATCTTCAGCTTTTAATTCTTTCTAAATACTTTAATGGTTCCCAACACATCCATCCAAATTCCATAGTCCTTGTGATAATTATTTCTCCCAAACCTCTCAAGCATCTAAGATATTGCCTCTGCCAGTATATTCCCTTTCTCCATTATCCCCTCCCAATTCTCTTCTGGTGAAAGTTTTAACAATTGCATGACTATAGCATTTCATGGGCTCATTGCCATCAGGCCAGTGTGTGGTCCAGCTCCAAAAACCCATCCCTAAACTACTCCTGGCATCCCAGGTTGGCTTGCCTGTGCAGCTCACAGTAAGACCCGGAGATTTTCATGCAGGAGGTTGATTGAGGAGTGCTCTCTGGAACAATGCCTGTGAGCAGTAAGGGAAGCAGGATTGGACAGGGGGAGAAGCTGAACTGTGATGCAGTTGCAACAGAGGCCTCAACCAATCAGGAGCTCTGGAGCTGGAATGTCCCTGCAGGGTTGTCCCAGTTGAGGCAAGGGGGTCAGGATTTTGTATCTCCCACATTGACTAGCAGGGAAGTGGGTGTGAACTTGGGTGAGACAGCTTCCTTTAGCCAAGGGCAATTCCTGCTTAGGGATCTAACTATAAGCCATCAGAGGGAAATTCTCCAGCATCTGAGTGCTTTGGTCACAAGGGAGATCTGGGTAATGCACCAAAACAGCTTTAGCAGGCGCTTTACCGCCCACTTCGTGGGGAAACAGTACCACACACTGAAGATGGCAGAGCAAGGGGTGGAATGAGCCTGAGTATTTGTGCTATCACCAAACGGACAAACCATTCTTGGGTTAATCTATTTCAACTTCTTAAGTAAATAAGATGTCCTTTCAGGGTAAGACACCCTTAGGTATTCAGTTACTTGAAACCAACAGCATTCTAACTACCGTGCATTATCCCAGTTACTCCTCTGTTACTCTGAGGTAAGTAGTATATTATTCCCATTTCAAAGGTAGAGCACTAAAGTTTAGGTAAGTTGTCTAAGGTCACATAGCTAGAGATTGGTGGAACCCAATCTAAAATTTAGCACTGTCTACATCCAAAGTTCTGCTCTTCAACCTTTTATAAACATCTGTGTGACAGCTGGTCAAACTGGAAGAGGAATGTCACCATCCGCAGATATGAACAGAAGAGTAGCCTGTATGTAGCTGGAGTTCTTAATAGGTCTGCCTTCAAGATGCTCACTGTCCCCTGGCTTGTTATAGTCATTTGAGTAGTTGCCCCAAAGTCCTATGTCCACATCCTAATTGCCAGACCTGTAAATGTGGCCTTATGTGGAACAGAGGAACTTTTTAGATGTCAGTAAATTAAGGATCCTGAGATGGAGAGATCACCATAAGTTATCTGAGTGGACCCCAAATCCAATGACAAGTGTCCTTACAAGAGGTACACAGGGGAGACTGACAGACAGAAGAGAAAGAGGCAGTGTGAACATGGAGGTAGAGGTTGGGGTGGTGGAGCCACAAGCCAAGGAGCCCCTGAAGGTACCAGAAGCTGAAGAGGAAAGATCAAGGACAGAATCTCCTCTATAGATGGTAAAGAGAGCACAATCCTGCCAACACCTTGATTTGGGACTTCAGGCCTCCAGACAATGAGGGAATACATTTCTGTGGTTATACACCACCAGGTTTGTGTTCATTTGTTACAGCAGCCTCAGGACACCAATGCACCTGGGTTCTTCCCTTTTATTCTAAATAGGCTTATTTCCCTTTCGCATATAAAGGTAATCAGTGTGCCCTTGTTCTAAGCTTGGTTGACTATATTCCTTATGTGGTAAATTTCTATTGGGATCCTTTATACCTTAAGGATAGAATGGCAACTGCTTCCTCAGCAGATGTTATGGCACCTCTGGGGATGTGAATGAGCGTTCTGAGAAGTAGGTCCATCGCCATTATATTCTCAAAAGGGCTTCAGTAAGAGCCAAAAAACGACTTGAAGAATGTCTGGGAAAGAGTCTGGGCAAATGGAAGAATGAGAGGCAGCTGTGTTCTTTAGGAAATGAGAACAAAGAATATGAAAACACAAAGAGATTAAGTTTCCATTATTTGGAAGCGGGAAGGACCCAGCGTGTCTGGTTAGAAGGCTTGAAATCCATGTCTTTAGAAAGAAGCTTTGGTTTTCTCACAAATGCAGGTGAGGAAGCAGAAATGGCAAAGGTTTTACAAAGAAGACGACAAAAGGCAAACCCCATTTAGCCTAGAGTCTGAAGGAAAAGAAATGTTCTTTTTGGACAGAGGGTTAGGAGGTTAGAGGGAAGTTAAGGTTTCTGTAAACCTTGCAGGTGATTGAAGAAGATAAATTCTCTTCCAATGACAAATGAGTAAAATGCTGTCTCAAAAGAGTTATTTCTACTGGGGAGCAAAAGGGGAGGAAAAGCAGGTTAGTAAAAGTAAAGAATGGTACAGCCTTCAGTCTGACTCTTTTTAAGAAACAGGAACAGGACATATTTTCTGAGCCCATCTCAGTGAAAAGTCATGAGATGGAATTTAGAGGATATCGAACAAATCTTAGCCAGACGCTTGGCTGCCAAGATCACAAGCCCCAAATAATGGCTACTCCTTTGTGTGCTATGCAAACTGCTTCCCAGGTGGTAAATGCACCTGCTTTATTCCCCGTTGAAAGTACTGGAGATGGGGGGTGGGGGGGTGGGAGTGGGGAGGAGTAAGATGAGGAGAGAAGACGGGAGAGTGGGTGAGAGCAGCTCTGCTTCCCAGAATATTGGAACACAGCCCCTGTCGCCTTCCATAACAAAATTACAAAGCGTTTGATTACAAATAACAGAGGTGTTTACAGTTCAGGGGCCTGCTCCGTCTGCCAGCCGTGAACACAGCAAGAGAAACCCAAAGCCTGTTAGCAGCACATAGACTGCAATCCTAACCACAGGACAGCATCCTTCACAAAACAGGAGCCTGGTTGAAAATTCACAGACCACAGGCTTTCCTGCCACACACCTGGGATACAACATCTGGGATACAATAGCGCATCTGCAACCCATCACAATAAATGTGTTAAGAGCTCAAGGAAAGCAAATGCAGCCATGTATACAATGGGCCAGCATTTCTAAGGATGGTGCCCTAGCACGGATTTCTCCTCTGAAGCCACCCCAGTGTTTCTATAACTTACATGACCAAGAGAATATCAAGGGGAAAGGGTTTGGCTCTTGTTTGCTTGTTTAGGAAAAATCATGTTAGACTCTAAATTCCTCCTTGAAGAGAATTATAAAATCAGTAGAAGGATAAATGTACTAGCCATTGGGCCATGCGAGGTCTGTGATATGGAAGCACACTTTGTAACCTGAATATTTGGCACAGCACAAAGCTTTCCTTATCGAATGATTTCATCCTTCTTATCTCCTGTTCTTTCAGGCTCCAGCAGGTGAATGGCCTCCAGCATCTTCTAGGGTTTGCTGCTCTCAGACCTCCCATCTCTCACCCCACCCACAAAATCCAACCATGACTTTCTACTTGGGTCAATAACAAAGAAAAAGAAGTTAGGATACTTATTTTAACAAACATATACAGAAATCTCTGTGTGTCAGGCATATTTTAACAAACATACACAGAAATCTCTGTGTATCAAAGCACTTTACAATTGTTTAACTCATTTTTAACCCTCAAAAACCTCTGAGGTAGGTTCTATTTTCATCTCCATTTTATACACGAGGAAACTTGTCATATAGCTACTAAGAGGTGGAACAAGGATTTAAATGAGCCTGTGAAATTAAAGACTACCATGCATCCTTAAGTAGTAATATTATAAAGGTTAAAGAAGCAAAATTATCAAATTATACTAAGTGCTCATATGCAAGAATGTATTAAAAATGGAGATTTTTAAAATTAATTAATTGAGTTTTTTAAATGAAGGAAGGTTATCTAGAATGTTCAAGTGGACAGGTTTTCATAATGGGTTTCTAAAATTATAGTTTATGAAGCTTTATGATATATACAATAGTAGAGTTAGTCAGTTGATATAATCACCACTCCAATTTATATGCATCTTTGATTCATCAATTATATTTATTTCTCTGATTACATAGGTAGTAAATGTTCATATTTGAAAGATTCAGAAAAAGCACCTGACCAAAAATAATAATCCCTCATAATCCCACCATCCAGAAATCATCACCACTGATATTATCATCTATAGAGTCTCTAGTCCTCTTTCTACATGTATATTCATTCATCGGTGTATTGACTTAGCTTTTATTAAATGTGTTCTTTGAGACAAAGTGATGCATTATTCAAAGAAAGCAATTTATATATTTTTTTCACAGCCCCAATGTTTACTCAATATTCTCTAAGGCTTGTAAAATACATAAAACCAGTCCATTAAGATTACAAAAGTACTTTTAGAGTAGGAATAAACTAGAACATTCTTAAAAATTCAAATATTCAGTCTAATTGAAGTCAGAGTGGTGATATATTTCAAAATGCGATTTTGTCCTTACGTTTTCTGCAGTACCCAGAAGCAAAGTTTTAGCCTCAGTCGAATGAAAACAATGCTTGCTTCTTAAACTTGCGCACAAATTAATTGCTATGACACTTCCATTAATTCATGATTCTTAGTGAATTGATTCCCAAGCTTCTCTAAGATAGGAAGACACAAGACAACTAAAAAGAAATATTAATTTACGATCGTTCTAATACTGCTCAGCATTTGTGAAATAAACTGTATCCACAAAGCATGTTATAGCTACTAATCATAAAACACCTTGCTGAGGTAGGTGTAGAAGAATTTGTTCATACAAGAGGAAAACGCGCACTATGAATCAACATACTAGGTTAAAAGTGTTATGATTTTTAGCACCACAAGTGGCCTAAGGAAGTCTTCAGCTGCGAGTGGAGTCCAACTGGTGGCTGCAACATCACAGCCTTGAAGCCAGCTTCCTCTTGACCGTACCAGTAATCCTGCCATACGGGTTGTCTGATGGGAGCAAGACCTGCAGAAAAAACACACTGGGACTTCAGAGACATTAAAATAGACCTCTCCTGGAGTCTACGAGTCAATATTAAATCAATGACAAAAGCAACAACTTGCTAAGCAGGAAAATGTATGTGCCCTACAATCCAGTGTCTTCAAGCATGGCCACACCTTATTTTTCTGGCAACAGTTGAGAGATGAGCCAATTCTCCAGAAAATTAAAGAGTTTTAGAAAAATTTTAATCATCGGTAATAAGTGTTTCTCAAATGCATTACATATCCCTGCCTTTTAAATGGAGTGGCGTGAACATGATTTGGCTTTGGCTTGATGACTCTCACTGAGCACCAGTCACTGTGCAGTGCTGTCAGCCCGCCATGCCCGCAGGGGCACTGGAGGTCCACAGGGCGGCTATCCCAGTGCCAACTGGCTCCGGGCAGCTGCCTATTAGAGTTCTTCTTCTTCCCTCCCTGTCATTTGTCACTCTCTGCTGTTGTCAGTGTCCTGACTCCCTGCTTCTCATGTGTTGCCTTCACTTTGCACACACCTGCTGGGTGAGGGCCTGAGAGTGCAGCCACAGACTCGGGGACAGCTTGTTCAGTCACTCAGGTGCCTTCATGCAGAGCCCTGATCCAAAGGAACACAGGGTTTTTTGCCTTCAGGTCCCCTGCTGGACCCCAGGAGGGAGCTTCTGGTCTGACTTCTTAGAGCAAGGACACGGTGGCCTCAGCCCTTGGGCAAGGCTCTGAGCTGGGATCAGTGCAGGCCTGAAGGTCAGAGGAGCCGCACCTCTCTCTGCGGGTGGGGGTGGAGGAGGGAGCTCTGAACTAAGCCTCGCTCTCCTCACGAAGCCGAGGCCTTTTTCTGTTTCACCGCTGGTGGACATGGCCAGGATTACACTTAGGTCCCTCTCCTTTAAAAGGTAATCATTTAAAAAGTCTTCCCGTCCTAATTAACGGCATTCTGATCATCAACATCCTTTCCTTTCCTGAATGAACAGCGCGTGGGGTCAGGGCTGCTCAGCGCCAGCAGGCACCTGAGCTGACCTTGGCTTCCCAGTGCTGCTCCTCCGCCTCCCCTCACAGCTGGGGTGACGCACAGCCTGCTGGAGCCAGCGACAGAGAAACAAGGTGCCTGGCCAGAAGGGTTGCGGCTAATAAGGCTGCTGTGTCCCGGGGAAGGAGGCAGAATGTAGGACCTTCTGGACACCCCTTCATGGGACTTTGTTCACCAGAGGGTATGAGTCTATGGCAGCAGAGCCATGTTAATGATGGCCCTTCCCTATCTCCCTCCCTCCACACACTAAAAAACGCTACCAAAATGGGTGTTTTTCATATCATCCAAGTGTGTGGAAAGATGGATCAAATAAAGAAATTCTGCCATTCTGAAAGTTGTCCCAGGGTGTGTGTGTGTGTGTGTGTGTGTGTGTGTGTGTGTGATGGGGGGTGGGGAGGGAGGTCAGAGGAGGGTCCTGATCGCCCAGGACCGGCTGCCACAGGCTGCCTGTCAGGACTTCAGGATGTCTAGTCAGACGCACTGACTTGGTTAACCGTCTGCCGTGGCTAAAAATAAGTCAGGGGAAGCGCTTTTTCCAAGACAAGCTTTCCTTTCAAAACCTGAATTTTCCCATCGTGCCTTCTGTGATCGCAAGTAGAAACACAAACACGCTTTCATCTGTTTTTGTGTATATTGTATGCTACTGAATTGACTACTTAATCAAACATTAGAGATGATGGATGAAATGAAAAGGGAACCTTTTATTTCTCCTTATCGCTTCGTGATGGGAAAATAACGAAGCGGTGACCTTGTGCGGCACTTTCCAGAGAAGGAGATCGCAGAGCTGTTTCCCTGGGCACACTCTGTTCTTTCTTTGTCTCTCACCTTCTGCGACTTCCAGCCCTCCTCTGTAATCGCTCACCCGCTTCCAGGTGCTCCAGCCTTAGATAGTGAGAGGCCCAGAGTCTGAGGGCTCTAGTCAGTGGCAACTATAAATACTCCAAAGGCAATGGCTCTCAGGGGTTTTGGTCGGTGACATTATCGACCCAAGTTTATAAGGAGGTGGCGGGAGGGTAGATGTGCTTTAAATATTTTCAAAGTTCTTACCTCGTCCTTGTTGACCAGTCCCATTTTGGACATGTCTATGTTGAAGTAGTGGATGTTGGGCAGGCTGATTTCCATGTCTTCTATCTGGAATCCACCATAGTATACATCACCTTGGGCAACTGTGGATCTATCTACCCACCCACCACTCGTCCCCTTCCCCCACCTACCCACTAGTCCGTTACTCAGGCTCCACATCTGTCCCTGAAACAACCTCTGATGTTCCTCTACTGCCCAACACTGTTCTCTCCTCCTGGTCCTATTATTAGACGGTGGGCCCACTCCTCTCCTCTCCATGTACAAAACCCGCTTCTCAGAAAAGCAAGAGCTTCTTGGATCAGAAACCTGGGAGACTGCCTGGCCGGTGTGGCTCAGGGGTTGAGCGTCAACCTATAATCTCAATTCCCAGTCAGGGCCCATGCTCGGGTTGCGCCTCGATCCCCAGTAGGGGACGTGCAAGAGGCAACCAATTAATGATTCTCTCCCTTCATTGATGTTTCTATCTCTCTGTCCTTCTCCCTTCCCCGCTGAAATCACTAAAAAAAAATTTTTTTTAAAGAAAGAAACCTGGGAAGCCTCTTCAGCATCTAACTGGTCTCCTGGGCCTGGCCAGTCAAGCTCCTAATTCCCTCCTCATTCCACTCCTAACTCTCCAGGCCTTTCCCTAACATGTGTGCGCCCTGGGGTAAGAGTATAATTGGAGGCCCACATACCAGATGTCTAAAAAATTAGAAGTTATAAATCAAGCTAAAAAAATACTTTTCTGTGAAATATGTTCTATCCTTCTAATTTGGCAAATATACCTTCATCGCAACCTGGAAGGCCAGGATCGGATTTAAAGTTCTCTGACTCCTCCCAGTGCCATGCCAGGACATGGTAGCATGTGAAGAGTCAGTCCCCAGCCCTGGCCCATCCCATTTACTTTCTTATAGTCAGGTGGGTGGACACCCCAGCTTGCATTTCAAGTCCCATTCATACCTCCTACAAACATCTGACTTTTGCCCACTCTCAGGCCTAAGGGTATACACACCGATGTGCCCTCCAGAGAATGGATCTGGCGAAGAGACTGCTCAGGTTCTGGAATTAGTCTCAGGGTTATTTGGGCAGGAAATTCTGGGCTACAGTTATCCAGAGAATGGTCTAGGGGGGATGCATGGGCTCCTGCCTTGGTCTTACTGACTTTTCATCCAGCGGAGAGAAGCTCAGCCAGAGGAAGGCCGGAAGCAAGCCTCCAGAGTGCTGGGCCATGGCAGGAGTCCCTGCTGCCCAGGTCCTAGGGTAGTACTCTTCCTGTCTAGCCCCTCATGGCCACAGTTCAGGCCCATTTTTCAGATTTCTGCCACAGCCTCTCAACAGTTCATGTCTGAAGTCTGTCATCCTTTTAATTTAGTATACTTCTTTCAGAGTGATCTTTCTCAAGTGCAAATATGGTGGCACCAGACCCTGCTTAAACCCCTGGGTGGCTCCTGAGAGCTTTCAGGATACAGCACAGACTGTCACTAAGACCACAGAGGCCCTCCTGATCTAGCTTCTGCCTCGCCTCTAGGCACATGGAAAGACATTCACTCGCGGAGCTTCACATACTGCAGACCCTCAGCAGTAAATGACTGCTCCATGCTGCCTCCTGTCTCCATACTACTCTGCTCCCTCACTTTGGAATGTGAACCCAGATAACCCCCACTTGTTCCTTAAGACTCAACTCAAACACCTCTCCCTCCAGAAAGCCTGGATGGTCCTATCCCCTATACCTGAGTTAGGTACCTTCCTCTGTATTTATTCTTTATTGCATATCGTTTACTGATTTGATTCTTTCACTGAATGATGTTACCTTTGAGGGTAGGGACCATGTCTAACATATATTTGTATTCCTCATGCTTTGACAGAGGCATAATAACCATTCAATAATATGAAATAGATGGCCGGATGGATGGATGGATGGATAGATAAAATCACTCCGCATCTATCCTTCACTTTCTGGATGTCCTGAAATTTAAACGTGGCGAGATTAAAAGACTCAAAGAATTTTCAGCAAAACTAAAGAACTATAGCACTGGCCTGTGTTTTCAGGTTGGACAGATTTTTTTCCATTTTTTACTCTCTCCTCACTTGCTATAACAAGCTTTTGAACAACAACAGATGTCATTTTTC
Source organism: Eptesicus fuscus (assembly GCF_027574615.1). Classification (NCBI taxonomy): domain Eukaryota; kingdom Metazoa; phylum Chordata; class Mammalia; order Chiroptera; family Vespertilionidae; genus Eptesicus; species Eptesicus fuscus. The sequence goes on from NC_072481.1 coordinate 62,177,197, forward strand.
ATGTGTCTCCCACTTTCTTATTTTAACTCTCAACTCTTTCTCAGAGTTGACAGGAGACACAACAAGTTCTCTCGGTCCTCAGAACGGCAAGTAATAAAACATACCTCAGGAACCCGGCTCAGGGAGAGCACCTGGATGTCATAGAGGGTCTTCTGGACAGAGGGTGAGTACTCGCCTTTGTCATGGGGTCCAGCAAATTTCTCCAGGACAATGTCCCGGACGGTGTCCCTAGAACACAGAAAAGAGAATTGAAGACTCATAGGGCGGTCTTTAGGAATGTGTTATAAAGCTAAGACGCAGTGACCTTCCTGTCCCTCAGAAAGCAATTTTATTGTTGATTTTAGAAAAGATTAAAATCTTGTAATATTAAAAAAAACTCACTTCCCATTTTCTTACACACACACACCACTCAACAAACATATTGGGTGTCACTGGGCTATTTTCCTAACCTGGCACCAGGGCCCAGTGGGAATTCCAGGATAAATCTTCTGTGTTTGAAGAACCCATGAAGAGGACTCCCAAGCACTCCAGCACTCTTACTGCTTAGCGTGGCTGATTCCTTGAATTGTTATTTTAGGGTGTGTTTTTTTTCTCTGCACTAAATATTTTATTTGATTATTTTATTGAATTACCTTAATATACCTGAGGCAGGTGCTGTTATTATCCCCAACTTATAGGTGAGGAATCTGAGCTTAAAAATCAAATAACCCACTTGAAGTCCTTCTCTTTAGTGGGAGGCCCAACTAGCACCCTAACTCTGGCATGCTCCATTTTGTACTCTTTTCAACAAAAATACATCAGGCTGCTGCCCATGGGAAATGCTTGAAATAAAAAAGGAAAAACAGATTGAGGTGAGTTTCTCTTTAAGCATTTCCCAGCCTATCACATAATCAAAGGAGCAGAGCTAAGTGTTATCAGTGGGTACAAGCTACCGGGGGCAGATTCCAGTTCATCATAGCTTAGAAGTTTTGAACAATTAGAGCTTCAGCAAAGAAATGAGATGCCTGGTCAAAAAGTAAACTCTGGGGGTGCAGAGGCCTAATTACAGCTTGTAAAGATATTATTACTTATTCATACCTTTATTTTGTTAAGGCACTTATCATTTATAAAGTGCTTCAGTGAATGTTATCTCATTTTGAGTGTAGCCTAAGAGTGACCAACTGTCACAGTTTGCTTGGGATCAAGAGGTTTCCTGGGACATGAGACTTTCAGTTTGAAAATCAGGAAAATCCTTGATGCAGAAAGTTTAGCCCTTTCTGCATCTAGGATGAAGCCAAATATCATTATCCTCACTTGATACAGAGTGGTCCAGCAGTATCAGCATCACCTGGGAGTTTATTAGAAATGCAAGTTACCAGGCCTCACCTCAGACCTACAGTCAGAACCTTTGGGGGGGGGGGGGGGTGAGCCCAGTGACATACATTCTAACAAGCCTTTCATGTGATTCTGTGAACACAGTAATGTTTGAGAACTACTGATTTCATCAATGAAAAGCAGAGGGTCATGGAAGTTAGGTGGTTTATTCAAGGTCATTATTGCTAATAGAATCTGAGATTCAAGTGCAGATTTATTAACTCAAAGTAAGACCATTGGCTTTCTGTTGTCCAACAAAAAGGATTTTGAACAGTGGGGAAGTTGAATTGAGTGGCCTCCAAGGTTCCCTTTAAATTGAAGACTTCATGAACTCCAGGCCCAAGGGCAAGGGCAGACACTACCTGTGCCAGCACTAGGCCCTAGCACATGCTCATACCAGGTAGCCTCAAAGTCCACGTCTCTGCTCCGGTAGCGCCACTTGCAGTACACTTGGGTGGCAAAGCACCGGTCCTTCACCTCAGGGAGGGTGGTGAACTGGTCCTTGATAAATCCTTCAAATCCAGACTGGGTCGTTTTCAAGACCTTGAGATCTTTGATTCCAGAATGAATGACTGGAGGTCCTGCTTTAAGTAAAAAGGTAATAGGGGATGGGGTCATAAAACAGTGCCTTCTTACTGACACGGAGTCCTGAGGATTCTGGTCATTAAAACATGGCACACTATGCTTATACAGAGAACTACATCACTGCCCATGTTTTCTGTCTCCTTGACTCATCTGAAGTCCAAATGATGAGGATGGTATGTCTTTCCCTCCATCTGGATTCCACGACTCACTGCCCTCTCCTGCCCTTGGAGAACTGAAGGTCAGAGACTAAACCTCCATGTTGTGTTGAAGCCCACATAAATGAATACCTTCCTCTCAGCTACATGTAGGGTTGTCTTCTAGGCCAAATACCTTCTACTTTTTGAGCTGCATCTCTTTCAACAGAAAATCATGCTGAAATGACTTAATCAGCTCCTACAGAGCAGTCCTGTCTGCTGCTAGGACTCCCTGTATGGGGGTAGTCTTCATGTGGATTGTCTATACCAGTGGTCGGCAAACTCATTAGTCAACAGAGTGGAAAACCGTGGCTCGCGAGCCACATGCAGCAGTTTGCCGACCACTGGTCTATACTGATTTATGGCGCCAGTCACCACCAGATCCTCAGTTCCCTTGGGGTTATGAACTCAGCAAAACCAGACAACTTCATGAATGGACAACAGTGTAAGCCTGACTGAGCATAAATAGAGACTGGGAAGATGAGGCTGATAACACGCAAGGCATAGGTCTGCCTAAGTTTTTCAACTGAAGGAGAAAGGACAAAGTTGGTTCCTGAGGACCTGGGAGAGAGAGTGCAGAGCTGAAAACAGTGGAGGGGATGATGAAGCTTTCCCCACAGCCCCTGATGTCACCTCGTCAGGTGAATGAGGGAGGTGGAGGAGTGAGAGGCATAATCTGAATAAGCTGTTTACTTGTGTGCCAGGCAGTTTTAGCTCAGGATCCAGTTGGCAGGTGGAGCACAGAGTTAGTGAGGGAACAATTATCTTTTTCTTTTTCTATATGGAACACACTGTAGCTCCAACAGTTTGGTGAAGCCTAAAGAGACCACGCTCCAGGTGACACACTGAGAAGCCCCAAGGTACAATGTTCTGTGGAGAACATCATTCTTCCCAAGGAGCAGTGATAACTGGCACAGCAAATGCTGAGCAGAGCCAGAGAGGCACAAGCTGTACCCAATGATGCCAACTTCTCCCTGAGCACATGAGACACACCCTCAGGCTGCCAGAAGGTGGGAGAGTTTGGCTGGAGAGGCCCAGAAGTTTTGTAAGGAGAGACCTACAAGGCCAGAAAAATTCAGGAATTAACATCACTATAGTCTCATTTGTATGTGCAGTCTGGTAAGGCTGGACATTCAGGGGACACTTGGGTACACACCCCTGCTAGCCTAGCACAGTGCCATGGCAGGATCACAAAGGTCACTTCTATTCAGTCTTAAAGTTATTCCTGATTAATATCTAGCCTTCCTGGTCTGCTTAGTAAATAAATCAAGGGCTGGAGGTGTCAGGCATCGCTATATTCTACATGGTCTTAGGTGAAGAATAAGAATGTAACATGTTCCTCAATTACAAACCAGGGCAGCTTTTAATAATCCAATGGTTTACATCACCTGTGTGGTGTCAAAGCCTTAATTAATTCAGGAGCTGTGGAGTTTCAGAAGTAGATCAGTAATGACTATATTTTGATATTTTCCTGGCCACATGTGTGCATCTAGTAGACAGAGCAATGGCCAGGGTTAGTGGTAAATCTGCTGATGAAACATATACTGATTAAATAAGGTGTTCTGACCAGAGTGTTCCAAGATAATGTGGTAAAACTGAAAATTATATTTATTTAACACTAGTGCCCTGGTGCACGGATTTGTGCACATTGAAAGGAAATTAATTAGAATGTGGCCGGCGGGGCAGGACTGGGCAGGATGGGACTGGACCGAGGGGGACTGGACCTCCCATGGTCCCTCCCCGGCTGGCCACACCTGTGGTGGCACCGCGGCTTAAAGGGTGTCTGTGGAGTGAGCGGGGTCCCTCCAGCAGATGGGGTCCCTCAGCCTGGCCTGCAGGGATCGAGCCAAAACTGACTCTTCGACATCCCTCGAGGGGTCCTGGATTGTGAGAGGGCTCCCTCCTCTCTGGTTCTGGGGTGCGTCACCCAAGAACCACCGCTACCAAGTCACCACAGCTTGGCAGCTCCTGCATTAAGCATCTGCCCTCTGGTGGTCAGTACACATCATAGCTACCAGTTAGAGCGTCTGTCCCCTGGTGGTCATTGCATGTCATAGCTACTGGTCGGACGGTCACTTAGCCTTTTATATATATAGATTCTGAAATTCTAATTGGAAGTTATATCTGCAGAAGAATCAAGAGAAGGACACCAGCAATGCCTTAATGCTTTTAACTTGGCCAGGTTTATCAGATTGTAGATGAAGACATGGTTCTGAAAAATCAGCGTTTCTAAATACAATATGGAGCTGATCCTAAGTGAGTCTAAGTCCCAAATCTGAGAGAAGCGTAAAAGTAATCAATTAGCATCTGTTGAATGAATGAATGCATGAATGCAGCATGTCTGATTCACATCAAGAAATGAGTGTCTCACAACTTAGTCTCTTTTTCTCTAGACAGTTCTCTTCCATTGGTCTTTACCATTTCCCTTCCTGATCATCCCACCCACAACTCTAATACAGAATGTGGCAAGGAGAGGGGGAGAGGGCATCAATATCCTCTAAGAATGTCTTGACTATCAGCATGAGTTTAGTTGTTATCTTTTTCAGTCATCACCTTACTGAATTCTCACAATTCTATTACATAAGTAATTTTACCCAGGGGACTTCTAATCATTTGCCCATTGTGACCTGGCTAGGAACTGGCAGAAGTAGAGTTTGAAATCAATATCCCATTTTGAGATTCCATACGTCTCTTCCTCCTTTTTGGATTATTCTCATCTATACAAAGTTTTCTCCTTCCTTTAACTCTCCCCATTTATTTACAATAAGAGGTCTTTCCAGGAGAGAAAGAGGTTGCCACTTCCCATTCCATAGTGTACTTTGGGAGACTCTAATACAGCCCCAGACTGAAAAAATACCATCTCCATTGTTCTGAAATGGAATGTGAAGCATCACTTTTAGAGTGGCTCCTATGTGTCTTGAAAACTTTTTATTCCTTAAAAATGTCCTATTGAAATACAAAGACCCCTTAAAGGACTCTTTAAACCTTTATAAGTTAACTGGAGGTCTCTTGGCCTGGTTCCTGCAGGATCGAGCTGAAACTGGCTCTCCAACATCCCTTTAGGGGTCCTAGATTGCGAGAGGGCGCAGGCCAGGCTGAGGGACCCCACCGGTGCATGATCAGGGCTGGGGAGGGACCACAGGAGGGCTGTAGGGCATGTTCAGCCCATCTCACTCCAATTGGCCAGACCCCAGAAGCAAGCTAACCTACCAGTTGGAGCATCTGCCCCCTGGTGGTCAGTGCATGTTATAGCGAGCAGTTGAGCAGCCTTAGCACATCATTAGCATATTACGCTTTGATTGGTTGAATGCACGACCGGACAACTGGACACTTAGCATATTAGGCTTTTATTATATAGGATACTATAATCTATATAGGATACTATAATCTATTTCCAACAGTAATTCCCTTCTAAAAAAAATATCCTATAGAAATAAAAGTGGTTTTGCAATCAGAAGTAGTGTTAAAAAAAAGTATTGGAACTCTTGAAGGGAGATAAGAGAAGGGGAAGGAGAACCAAAGGCAAACTTTATCTATTTTATCTTTTCCTAAACAACTGGCCTTGATTGCCAGCATCCATGTAAATAAAAAAAAACTTTGACTCCTCCAATGGTCTTAATCATAGGAGGATTCCTGGATACTATTGCATAAAGGTTGAGCCCACAGCCTCGGGCCTCAGAATCTCTAAATTCAAATCTAAGTGCTCTCTGTGCCTCTCCTCCCCGATTTATGAGCACTATTAGCCTGAGAAAGTTACTTAAACTCTATCTACCTTGATTTTCTCATCTGTCAAATGGAGATGGTAATCATACTTATTTCCTAGTTGATAGATGTGTAAGATAATACTTGTGAAGTAAAATGGCTGCCCCATAGAAATGCTCTATAAAGAATTTTATGATGATTTTGCCATAACTGACTTCTTCTTAAAACTTCAACCACCTGTAAATATTTCTCAGGTTTCACAAAGGTGCATTGGGTTCTGAAAACTATTTCTGATGTGCCGTCACTATTCACCTCTGGCCAGGGATGAGATTTATTCATCTTCCAGGAGTGTCACTCCTGCTAGGAAACTTTGAAATGATCTCCTTTCTTGCTAGAATAAGAAAATGGAGAAAGCAGTTGCATTTTCTAATTTGTTTTGGCCTCAGTTTCACACAGAATAAAATGTCTCATGTTCCCAAGGACAGTTAACTATTTGCTACAGTTCTGGCAGAACACAAACCTACTCCGGTGCACTCATCATCCTATGAACAAAAACAACAACAGAAAACCTATACTCTTTGAATGTGAATTTTTTTCCCTTGGCAGACGTTAGACTCTGGATGAAATCAGAGAGCTTATTTTATCTCCTCTGTTGGCAGTGCCCCAGCTTCCTAAACACTGGTAAGAACCTGAGCCTTTCAAATTCATAGACCCATAAACTAAAAATATGACGCCTCACACAATCTAAAAAAGATTCCAATTTAGACTAACAAGAAGTAATTCAACCCCAAAGACTGTCCCTTTCTAGGTTACTTCCCATTAAACTACTTAATCAGCTTTTTTTTTTTTTTTTTTTGTCTGTCTGCCATGGTTATGGTTATGGAATAATGCACAAGGAAGATTTTCACATTTCAGTTTGCTAGAATATAATCTTCTCCAGCTTTTAGTGTCCTCCTACACACTTAGCAGATTGTGGTGTATCTCTCAGAGAAGCACACATCCTCCCCTTTAGTTCTCTAAGGGAAAGAGACTCACCGGGAATTAATAGAAAAGTCCAATTCCTTACCTACGCATCAGGTGTCACAAAGCACAAAGCTTTACTGAGCCAAGAAAAAAATCTGTCATGAAGAGGATAATTGCTTCCACATTTAAAACCTCCAACAAGGACACAAATAGCTAAATGCAGAAAATTTAAGACTATATTAAATCATTCTAGTAGAAAACCTCAGACTTATAAAGTGCTAGAAAAAGTGAAGATCAATTAAATGTCATTTGCTTTGAGAGTCCATTTAGCACATGCAGGGAGAGCGAAAGCTCCCTCTTGCGCACTTCTGGGTGGGGAGAGATGGCATTACCCAGAGGAAGGAAGTTAACTGGGCTTTTGTACCACTAGGTGATAATCAAGATGATTTTAAAAGACCTTGGATTTGCCAAGAACTCTTCTTTTGGATGAACTGGAGAGCACTTTAGTCTGGATATCTAAAGGACATACACAGCCTTCTTCTTGTCAGTGGCCGTCTCTGGCCTGAGTCTCCCACTTGTCCCATCTCACTTCTATGGTCTCTCAGCTTGACATCTCTTAAATCTATTCTCCTCCAGGACTTCCATGTCATCATCCCTTCCTTAAAGCCATCTTCCTACTCCCACTAGTTTCCGTGTTAATAGATTATTTTTCACAACCAGTTGAGATCTCATCTGCATCTTCCATTCCTCTATTTAGCCATGAATTTTTATAATTAGTGTCAAGATTGGAAGAAATTTAATAAGTTATAATTCAAATAGTGCAGAGGTTTGGGGCCCAATAGAGTTTAAATTAGTAACTCAACCATCCCAGTGACTTCAAGGCATGGCTAAGCTTGGAGCTCACAGAGACACATGAAAGAAAGAGTTCAGAAGATCCAGGTTCCATATAACACCTAAACCAACAGCCTGCACCCCACATGCAGGGCCCAGCCCTCCTCTCAGAGCTGGAGAAGTCACAAACATAACAGTCCTTATTCCTTTGGCTCAACAAATTTCTTTCACTCTTCCACATTCTCCTATGGAGCTAGCAGACTTTGAGACAGCCTAAAGTACACTAAATGATGCAGTGGGAGTTTTACAGCAATTCTCATGGCCTAAAACAGTGCTTGAGATTCAGTAGGCTTTCTATAAATGTTTGCTCAATTGATAAGAATGAATCCAGTCCATTAAGAGAAACCCAGTTATATATTCTGTTGGGAAAAGTCCCTTTTGGGAGTTGCATGGTTGAATGTGTGATTAAGTGCATGTGTTTGAGGGGGCAGAATTCTCACCAACCTAGCCAGCCCCCACCAAAAGCCCTACTTAGGGGTTTATAACAACAGCCTTCACTTTGGATTGGTGTGTGTGTGTGTGTGTGTGTGTGTGTGTGTGTGTGTAAAATGATTATTTTCTTCAGTTAAGCCTACACAAGGGCATTTCTTATGACAATAATTGTATATTGGGTTCAACTCACAGTTTCAACTCTTAGATAATAAACAAATGAAGAATTAAAATTTGCTGCCCAAAGAGCACCAGATCCTTACTCTCCAAAGAGGTACAAAGTACAAATGTCATCTTCATGCATACAACACTGGAAGATATGTGTGTGCACTCACATATGTGTGCACATACATACTACCTACTCTTGAGGCAACTGTGCTTCTTGCCCTCCCCTGATCCCTCCAGCCCCAGGGGATAATGGAGGGGCACTGGATTCCAGATGAGTCAAGCTGAGCTTCTGGGAACCCTGCCACAGTGATCATAATACCCTGAAGCTCTGTAGCTTTCTGCAGAAAGAAAAAGCTTTGGCCCAATTATGGTGACTAGTTTTTCCACCCTACAGCAGCCAGGTGACTACAATTCAGGCTGATGATAACTCCTGGAAATTCCTGGAAAGAACAAGGGTGTGAAGAGCAGCCTGTTTCTTATTGTGATCAGAAGAACCCTATACTTGGCCACCCCACTTCCACCTCCAGGGCTCTGCTAAAATATTCTTTACTAGAGGCCCGGTGCACAAAATTTGTGCACTGGGAGGGGGGTTCCCCAGCCTGGCCTGTGCCCTCTCACAGTGTGGGAGCCCCGAGATTGATCCCCCCAAAGAGGTAGGCCCCGCCCACCCATCTGGGGCTCCTCAATGGATTGCCCCAAAGAGGTAGGTCGAAGCTGGGGGTCCTGCCCCTGGCATCGCCATGTGGAGCTGTCGGGACCCGCTGCGCATACAGCGTCAAGTCCCCGCCCACCTGCACGCGCCCACTGTGCACACAGCTTCCTGGTGATGGATTGTTACGGCGTGAGGGTGTGACGACCACATAGGTTTTTATTAGATAGGATAGAAGTCACCAATGTTCTATTTGCACAGTTCCTCTTCAGTCTTCTTTTCACCTTCCAGTGGCAGAGACTGCTAGCTGTTCACTAAATCTATTTCCTCTTCCTCCTGGGTACCTGGCTAGACTACATTTCCCAGCCTCCCTTGCAGTTAGGTGAGGCTGTGTGATTGGCTGCTCTCAAGTAGAGGTGCTATGTGCTACTTTCAGGCCTGGGGTTATTGTAATTATGTTCCACCATTAATTTTAAAATTTCTTAATAATTATATAATTGTCACTGCTATCTTAAGTGAGGTTCATTTTTATAGTAATAGTATGCAAATAAAATGTCAGGGAAACTTGATTGTTATTTACTAGCTATTTCCTATAACAGTTATTATAATTAAAGCACAGTATGATATTAAAAGTACTGGTCAGAAAGATCAGAAATTTGGGGATTTGTCAACATGGGCCTTTTTTCCTTACCTCAAAACTTGGTAATAAAAACAATCCACTCCATTTAACTCCCAGATTTGGTGCAAAACTATTATTTCATTTTTTATTTTAAGGATAAAAAGTAGATTGTTTTAAAATATAATTTAAAGTCACAATGCTCATTCCCATCTCAGATTAAAAAGCCTTCAAAATTCTCTACAGTTTCCTATTAAACAGTAACTTAGAAGAAAAAAACCCTGAAATTGCTATAGCAGAATCAAAACATGAAAAATATTTTCTCACCACTCCTCATCTGTTCAACCTCACAGAAGTGCGTTCCAGTGGGAGTATGAATAAATGCATGGACATGCTTAGCTCCATTCTGAAAATTAGAAACCAACATTGTTCCCAGTAAAATTTCAGCATGTCATAAAGCCAGTTTCTTTAATTAAACTGAGAGCACAAATAAGTAAAGTAACCTTTTCAAAACGCTTCCAAGGGACTTCTTCCACGTAGACTTGAGCTCTGATGACATGGTTAAAAGAAGAAAGGAAATGTTCACAGATATTCATAGCAAACGTTTCTATGCTTTTGATCTGTAAAAAGAAACAAAATGGAGGTGAGACCAAGATGGTGGTGTAGGCCTCCCACAACCACATCAAAATTACAACTAAAATACAAAACAACCATCATCCAGAACTGTCAGAAAGCTGGCTGAATGGAAGTCCTACACCTAAAGAAGTAAAGAAGAAAGAACACAGAGACTGGTAGGAGGTACGGAGGCACAGAGCGGGCTGATCCAGCACCCATGTGTGCCACTTTTTTAATTTGGAGGGAGATTGTCTTTGCAGAGGCTGCCCGAAGGAGCAAGGGGTCCCAGCCCCATACCAGATGCCCAGCCCAGGGTCCCAGAGCTGGGAAAAGAAGTCCCCATAACTAATGGCTGTAAAAACCAGGGCGGATTGGGGCTCACTGACACAGAGGCTACTGGAGATCCAGCTGCTCCTCCTAAAAGGTTGGCAAACAAACTGAACTTACAAGGTCCCGCTTCCTCTGAGCTCCAGTGCCAGGGCAAGGCTCTCAGGACACAGACACATATGAGGAGGAACTGGATTGTCTGGCATCAGGGCAGGAACTTGGGGGTGGTGTTCTCCCAGAAGAGGTACTTGCAGGGATCATTGTTTCTATGCTGTGATGTCCCCAGTCACATGGCTGACTGGCAGCCATTTCTGTTTGTTCCACCCTGGTGATTCCCTGAGACCCCGTCTCATCCAATTTTCAGCCCCACCCAACCTGTGTGCAGCAGATTTTGCATATAAATAGCCTGTCCTTGCTCAGGCTAAAATCTGTCAAACAAACTGCAACTGGGTCAGGGAGCCCCAAACCTATAAATAAAAGGCCCAAGACCTGGCACCAGCACCAGCCTGCCTTGCTTCACAGCTGGGCCTCATCTGGGTACTTCCAAACCTGATACAAAGAGAAGGAATCTGCAGATCTCTCTGTAGCTCCTGTTGGGTGGCCCCAAGCAGTGGCTGCCTTTGCACCTTCCTGGAGACTCAAGAGCCAGTGTACCCAGTGGTCAGTGTGAGACTATACCAAATTACAACTCTTCACATCCATAAGCAACACACTCAAGGGGCAGACTCAGTGAGCACCAAGCCACACTGAAGCAAGTCCTGCTCCATAGGGTGTCTCCTGCACAGCGGCTCTCCCACTGTAGTCACAGCTGGTCCCCACAGCCAATTGGCCTGGAAGTCAATTCCTCCCAGTGACACCAACAGCAATCAAGGCTCAACTACAACAAAACTGTGCACACAGCCCATTAAGGGGTGCACCTAGAGTGTCCACCTCAGGTGATTTGGGAGGCTGAGCCTCTGGGCCCTATAGGACACCTACTACTCAAGGACACTCTATCAACTCAAGGAGACATAGCAGCCCTACCCAATACATAGAAACAAACACAGGAAAGCAGCAAAAATGCAGAGACAAAGAAACATGTCACAAAGGAAAGAAATGGAGGAAATCAAACTACTGGATATAGAGTTCAAAATCACAGTTATAAGGTTACTCAAGAATCTTGTAGAAACCTCCAAGGGACTTAGTGAGACTTTTAAGGGTCTTAGTGAGAATGCCAAAAAAATGGAAAAGGACAAGTCAGAAATTAATCATACACTAACTGAAATAAAGAATAATATACAAGGATTCAACAGTAGACTAGAGCAGTGGTCAGCAAACCGCGGCTCACAAGCCACATGCAGCTCTTTGGCCCCTTGAGTGTTCTAACGCCACTTCTTCAAAATAGACTTGCCCAGGCCAAAAACCGACTTCTGCGCATGGGCCACTAAGTTTCAATTGCACTGTACATGTGTGCCCGCGCATGGTATTTTGTGGAAGAGCCACACTCAAGGGGCCAAAGAGCCACATGTGGCTCATGAGCTGTGGTTTGCCGACCACTGGACTAGAGAATCCAGAGAATCAAATCAATGATTTGAAATATGAGGAAGCAAAAAACACCCAACCAGAAAAGCAAAAAGAAAAAAGAATCCAAAAATATGAAGATAGTGTAAGGAGCCTCTGGGACAACTTCAAGCATACCAACATCCACATTATGGGGGTGCCAGAAGAAGAGAGAGAGCAATATATTGAAAACGTATTTGAAGAAATAATGACAGAAAACTTCCCCTACCTGGAGAAAGAAATAGACTTATAAGTCCAGGAAGCACAGCGAGTCCCAAACAAAAGGAACCCAAAGAGGACCACACCAAGACACATCATAATTAAAATGCCAGGGGCTAAAGACAAAGAGAAAATCTTAATAGCAGCAAGAGAAAAGCAGTTAGTTACCAACAAGGGAGTGCCCATATGACTGTCAGCTGATTTCTCAACAGAAACTATGCAGGCCAGAAGGAAGTGGTAAGAAATAGTCAAAGTGATGAATATCAAGGACCTACAACCAAGATTACTCTACCCAGCAAAGCTGTCATTTAGAATTGAAGGTCAGATAAAGAGCTTCACAGACAAAAAAAAAAACTAAAGGACTTCATTACCACCAAACCAGTATTATATGAAATGCTGAAGGGTATTCTTTAAGAAGAGGAAGAAGAAGAAAAAGATAAAGATAAAAAATGTGAAAAACAAATACATATCTATCAACAATTGAATCTAAAAATCAGAATGAACAAATGCAAAATCTAATGAACAGAATAGACTGGTGAATAAAATTGAATCAGAGGCATAGAAATGGAACAGACTGATTATTCTCAGAAGGAAGGGAGGATGGTGAGCAGGAAGAAATTAAACAAAGATCTTATGTGTATACTAGTGGCCCAGTACACAAATTTGTGCACATTGAAAGGAAATTAATTAGAAGGTGGCTGACGGGGCAGGACTGGGCAAGATGGGCCGGACACACCCTGGAGCCAACCCCGTGGTCCCTCCCAGACTGACTGCACCTGCGTGGTGCCACAGCTCGAAGGGCATCTGCAGTCTCTGCAGCTCCGCAGTAAACTAGATTCGGGGCCGACAGTGCCCCAGCAACAACATAACCCACGGCAAAGGTGGAATCGCACGGCACTGTGAGGAATTGGGCTCCCTCCTCTCTGGGGTGCATCACCCAAGAACTGCCATTGCCAAGTCACTGCAGCTTGGCAGCTCCTGCATTGAGCATCTGCCCCCGATGGTCAGTGTGTGTCATACCTACCAGCTGGTCAGATGATCAGAGGGTTGGACGGTCACTTAGCCTTATCCTATCTAATAATAGACAAATATGCAAATTGACCATACCTCTGACACACCCACAAGCCACGCTCACCAGCCACGCCCACCACCCAATCAGAGCAACTATGCAAATTAACCCAAACCAAGATGGCTACAGCCACAGAGAGCAAGGTTTCCTAGGTAACAGAGGAAGCCAAGCTTTCTGCCAGCCGTTGCAGGCCTAAGCCTCCACTCAAGCTACAAAGTTTCAATTGTAGAAGGTAAACAAATTCAAACAAATGGCGAAAGAATGGAGCTTGAGAGAGCAGGCCAGGGTTGCCGCCGGCAACAGGGGAAGCAAAGCTTTCTGCACACCCTGGCCGGGCCCACCCGCTTAAGGCAACAAAGTTTCAATTATAACCCCAACACAAATGGATTCAGCCTCGGAGGGAGCCCCAGGCTTGGCTCTGCTCCAGGCTACAAAGTTTCAATTGTAGAAGGAAAATAAATTCCAGATACCAGGGCCTCCGCTTGCGTTGCCAGGGGGCGTGGCTGGCCTGCAAACCACCACAGGCCCCTCGCTCAGGCCGCCCCACGCCCCAAGGGAACCCCACCCTGATCCGGGACACCCTTCAGGGCAAACCAGCTGGCCCCCACCCTTGTACCAGGCCTCTATCCTATCTAATAAAAGAGTACTATGCAGATTGATCATCACTGCAACACACAATATAGCTGCCCCCATGTGGACACAAGATGTCCACCACAAGATGGCCAGCAGGAGAGGGCAGTTGGGAAGGACCAGGCCTGCAAGGGAGGGCAGTTGGAGGTGATCAACCCTGCAGGAGAGGGCAGTTAGGGGTAACCAGGCCGGCAGAGGAGGGAAGTTGGGGGCAAACAGGCTGGCAGCAGAGTGGTTAGGGGGTGATCAGGCTGGCAGGCAGAAGTGGTTAGGGGCAATCAGGAAGGCAGGCAGGCAAGCAGTTGGGAGCCAGCAGTCCTGGATTGTGAGAGGGATGTCCGACTGCCCGTTTAGGCCCGATCCCTGAGATCGGGCCTAAACGGGCAGTCGGACATCCCTTGAGGGGTCCCAGATTGGAGAGGGTACAGGCTGGGCTGAGGGACAACCCCCTTCCGTGCACGAATTTCGTGCACTGGGCCTCTAGTATATATAGATATGCATTACCTATGAACACAGGCAATAGGGTGGCAAAGGCCTGGGGTGGAGTGGGACCCGGGTAGAGTGGAGCAATAGGGGAAAAAAGAGGGATAAGTGTAATAATCTCAACAATAAAGATTTTAAAAATTTTAAATAAAGAAACAAAATGCTAGTGATCAGAAATACTTGTCCCACTTAAAAATAATTTTTAATATCTATGGATCTCCCTTTCGAATCAAGTGCTATCTAGAGACAGAGAAATGTAGAATTAGAAAGAATCTTGAGAGCTGACTTAGTTGTTATTCCAATTTTTCACAAGGGCTCCTAAGTGTAATTAATAAATCACCATCACCAAGTGAGACTATCATTTTTTTTTTAAAGAAACCTGCTTTGTAGGACATGTGTCAATTAGTAGATGAGCAAAAGTAACTTATTCAGATGCTTCTCGCAGTGAGCTTGCCATCACCTGCACCAGGTACAGTACTACATTATACTCCAAAACACTCTGGTCTCTTTATGAGGCTGGCAAATAGGCCTCCCAGTTTTCGGAGGAAAAATGTTAATGAAGGGTCGCTTCAGCTTTCTTTGCCTTGCAAACAGGCTTCCTATTAACCATCCTCAGCTCTTCACCCCCATAAAGCAGCTCCCCACTTTCCCACAAATTCTTCATATTAATCTCCAGGCAATGTTTGATGGTGTTATCATAACCTACAGATTACTTAGGGCTTTCCTATAATTAAAGTGGACAACTTATACAGGTTTCTCCAATATAATTCTGACATTTTTGAGACATTTTCTACCTGTTGTCCTCGAATAATTATTAATAGCATTCCATTCCACTCTCAAAAGTGTCCTGGTTTGGAAAATGAAAGGACTAAATGAAAAGATACATACACCCTCATGTTAATTGCAGCATTATTACAGTAGCCAAAATATGGAACTAACCTAAGTGTCAATCAATGGATGAATGGATAAAGAAAATGTGATATATATATAATGGAATATTATTCAGCCATTAAAAGAATGAAATTTTGCCATTTGCAAAAACATGGATGGAACTTGACGACATTATGCTAAGTGAAATAAGTCAAACAGAGAAAGAAAAATGCTGTATGATCTCCCTTATATGTAGAATCTAAAAAACAAACTAATAAAACCAAGCCAATAGATACAGAGAACAGATTGGTGGTTGCCAGAGGTGAGGGGCCAGGAGTGAGGAGTAAAATGAATAAAAGGAGTCGAAAGGTACAAACTTCCAGTTGTAAAATAAATAAGTCCTGGGGATGTAATGTGCAGCATGGAGAGTACAGTTAATAAGACTATACTGCATATTTGAAAGTGGCTAAGAGAGGAAATCTTAAAAGTTATCACAAGAAAAAAATTCTGTAACTATGCATGGTGATGGATATTAACTAGACTTATTGTGGTGAACATTTTGCAATAAATACAAATATCAAATCATTATGGTATACACCTAAAACTAAGGTAATGCGGTATGTCCATTATACCTCAATTTAAAAAATAGGAAAAAATGTGTTCTGGTTTGGATAAAAAATTATACGATCATTTTATCAAACATGAATTAATTTAGTGTTTAAACATCCAGATTCATTCCTTCACTTCTCTTCACCTCTCACACAGTACAGAAAATGTAAGAATCTGTGCTACCCGGCTCTTTTTTTTTGGTGCAGTACAAAAACCTGTTTTCAATTTATGTTTTTAAGAGAGCAATGCCTTTGTCCATAGCCATGTCTGTGCTTGCTGGGCCATTCTGATTAGCAAGAGAAAGGTTCAGAGTGGAGATATGCCTTGCAGAATTTGTATTTCAGTTAAATTTGTTCATTTCATGGATGTGGATTTCATGCAAAAAAAGCATGAGAAAAGAAGCTTTCCTATCTACATTTCTTGTCTTTTTAGGCTTCTTAGCAAATAAAATTTTTTTTCTTGAATTGTCCAGAAATCTGCTGGTGGGCCAGCACAGCTTCACTCACACTTAAAGAAACTTGAGGTGAAAGTGCTAAAATATCAGACTCTATCAGTTCCAATGCCCTTTGGAAGAGTATAATTGCCACCATACATGGATACTAAATGGTCATGGAGTTAGGAAGACTAGGAAAGCATTAAAAGTTGGACAAATATATTTCAAATTGTATCTTGTACTTAAGATTTTCTTCTATAACAACAACAAGAAGAGGAATGGTATTTTCTTCTATAAATTTTGAGAGGAAAAAATAAATAATTAGACTCAAAGAAATGCATGACAAAAATGTGTAAATTTATAATCTGAAACACTCTCAGGACCTTGATTTGTCAAAGGTGAATTAAAAACAAACAAAAAACAACCAAACTTTTCTGTAAGACTGGGAACTTAGAATGGAAAAGAAAACTTTTTTTAATGGCTTAAAAGTGAAAATAAGGTTTAAAAGCAAAGGAAACTTGAAATAAGCAAGCAATATCATAATGTTATAGAATAGTGAATCCTGCATCACGATTGGCAGCATCTAAGAATAATAACACATACTCCTTTGAACTTTGCCAAGACGTGAACTGTGTTCTTGATGGTGTCTGTAGGGATGATATCTGAATTATCTCCATGTAGATAATCTTTTTTGGAGCTCAGAGTAAGTTGCACTGAAGTTGCCACCTCTTTAATGCTGTGAAATTTTCCATCTCGCTGAATACGGAGAACTTTTACCATATCCTTTCCGTAGCCAGTCCGGACAAACTCCACCTCATCATTCTGCAATGAAAACATAGTCGTTGATAAAGACTAAGTGAAAGCAAAAGGTCAATTGCAACTTCTTTAAGCCTTAATTGTATTATATACAGGAGGTTCTCATTCTGTTATAATTGATCAGATGCCATACTAACTTAACTCTTTTTTAAAAAAAATATATTTTATTGATTTTTTTACAGAGAGGAAGGGAGAGGGATAGTTAGAAACATCGATGAGAGAGAAACATCGATCAGCTGCCTCCTGCACACCCCCCACTGGAGATGTGCCCGCAACCAAGGTACATGCCCTTGACCGGAATCGAACCTGGGACCTTTCAGTCCGCAGGCCAATGCTCTATCCACTGAGCCAAACCGGTTTTGGCTAACTCATTTATATCAATTAACCTATGCTAAAACTGGTTACATAATAATGTTATTTCACTGTAGTTCCAAGAACCCATCAATGTTAAGTGAGGAATTACCATAACTGTAAACGGCGAGAATCAGAGTATTCTTGAAAGCAAGGTCATGTCTTACTTTTGAAGAAGAATGAGAACTTGTATGGAGAAAGGAGAATCACAAGTAACCGATGAAACTGCAGATTGACCTGCACACAGGTAGATGGCTTTCTTGATAATAATGAATAATAATAATAACTGTACTTCATGGGCTAAACTACTCTGTTTTACTTAATCCCTGCTAAGGTAATCCTTATGACAGCTCTGAGAACTAATATTATTCCCATTTTACAGAGGGAGAAACTGAGGTTCAAAGAGTTTAAGCAACTTGCCCTACCACACATAGCCAGTAAAGGAGAGAGCCAAGCACTCACACGCAGGTCTGTTGACTTTACATTGTGTACTCCTAACCACTACATAAACAGCCTTTCTTGTATAAAATGCTTTGACTATGTTAACTGGAAATAATTTTATTCCCTTTTGTATAGAGAGTGATATCCTGGAGAAAATGTCCTGTGATCAATAAAAACAATTTGAAAATTGATTCTTCTACCTGCTGCCAGGAAGCAGCGTAATTAGTGACAGAGTCCAGATTACCTTCAGGAGTGCAGAGCCAGGGCCATCTGACGCAGGGAAAGCTCTGCTTCAGCAAAGAGACACTTAATAAGAGCTTCGTGATTGAGTCATTAGTACTCTTGTCTGAAGCTGGAGCCCTCGCTAGCTAATACGTCCGTCTCCACTGCGGGGTTCCACAGGCCTTGTCCCTGGGCTTTATTGGTGTTTGAGAGGAGAGGCAGCGGGGGGGGGGGGGGGGCAGAGGAACAGAAAACCTTTTTTTTTTTCAGCATTGAAATTGAACATTAAAATTGTCATGAAAGAAGGGGACAAAAGTAAATCAAAAACAACATTCAGTGAGAATGTGGGGAAGGGCACAAGGAAGGACACTGGCCTGCTCATCGCACATGGATGATATGCTGAGATACCCCCAGGGCTACCTACAAATGTTTGGGGGGGAAATCACCAGATGCCCTGGGATTAAAATTCTAGCCAACATCAGAAATTACTGTAATGCTCTGAATCACAATGAGATGAGAGGCTGTCTTAAGTCTTGGAGATAAACCCTAAAAAATGCGTGGTGTCTGAATTCAATCCTTTCTCTGTGGGAAGGACACATTTAAGGGACAACTCTTGGAGAGACCCCTCAAAAGCCTCTGACCCAATCGTTGGGAGACTTATCCTTCAAAAAAAGGATCAATAAGAAAACAGGAGCAGACTTAAGGAATCCTAATAAGAACTATAATAGTGGCAGGGAAAGGGCCATGTTGTAGGGTTATAATGGCTTTGGAATCAGAGCAGGCCCAAATGCTGCCTTCCTACTTATAGCTTTGCAGCTTGTGACAAATAATTTGATGTCGCTGGGCCTCCAGCTTTCCCATTTGTACCAATGAAGATAGACACTCCTTCTTGTAGGGTTGCTGGTGAGTGTGAAAGACCTGGTTCAGTTCCTAGTACCTAGCGATGCAGAGAGGTCAGCCCTAATAATAGTGGTCACATCAGGCCTGGCTGTGGGCACAGCAGCAGCAGAGAGAGCCAAGGGGACCGTGAGAAGGTCCAGTTTTTGGAGTGGAGAGAGCTACCGGTAGCAGCCGAGAAAGGCTCTGATGTGCCTGGAGCAACAAGAGGTTCTACCTGGGGGAGGGAGGCACTTGGCTGGCTTGGGACCCTTGGATGATACGGGCTGGGATCCAGAACCAAAGTCTCTGAAATTATCCATTGTCCCCAGCGCACAGTAAGACTCAACAAATGTTATTCCTCAGTTCCATCCTCTGCCACAAAATACTCAAGGCACAGCAGGTTAGTCTGTGAAAGCAAGTGGTCCCTAAGTGGTATATATGAAGATTAAATGACAGCCACTCTTCCTAGCCCCAGCCTGCTCATCTCTCCAGCTTCATATCTCGCCACACTATTTGGAGCTGCTTCGCTGTCCTGGCTGTGGTTGCCTCGGCTCCGCATGCTTTTCTGCCTGTAGACCTTTGAATTTGCTATTCTTTCTTTCTTGAACACTCTTTCTCTTCCTCACTGCCCAACGCCCAACCTCTTCACCTGCCTAACTTCTTCTAGGCGTCCGTCATTCTCAGATGTCACTTCTCCCGGGAATGGGCCCCGGCCCCTCAGGTCTGGAGTAGGTGCCCTTCTGGGCGCACTCAAGATAGTTATTTCCTACCGGAGCCTTTGTCAAACTGTATTGCAATTGCCTCGTTTTGTGTCTAATTTCTTCAGGAATGGTAAATTATGGAAGCAGGAACCATTTTTATCTTAGTTGTTATGGCAACCCCAGTGCTCCGCACAGTGCCTGGAACATGAAGAGGTATTTAATGAAGTGCTTAATAAATGTGTCTTGAATGAATGAATGGTGCACCACCACCTCCACCCCTGTGTGGTGACACAAAATAGTTCATGAAAATATCCCAAAGATTTCAATCAGGAAGAGCTGCTTTAGCTCAATCAGGAAGTTCCTCTTCCTGGGAAGGTGGGGAAGGCCCCTTCTTTCCTCTGATCACCACAGCCTGGAGATCACAGGCACAGCTGGCCAGAGAACAAAGGCCTAGGAAGGGCAGATCTGAGTGTAGACAGTCAGCGATGCAGCACAAAGTGTTCACATTGCTAACAAGAGTCAACGCTCCAGCACAGCGCAGCCATCCCGGACTTCATGCATGTCACACATGAGAGAGGTCGGTGCTCCTTAGCGAGCTCCCGACTAGGCCTCGGCACCCGAGCAAGGCTTGAGTAATCAAGCTTGCTGAGCAATGAGTCCGAATAAAAAGGACACAACCCTCTGAGGCTGGAACGGAATGGAACAGGAATCATGTGGAACACCCAAGGGTCTCTCAGCAGGACCTGACAACACAGGTAATAGCCTGGACCACAGCTGACCTTGTTCCTTTCAATAAGGCTTCCTCACTTCCACAGTCAGAGAAATCAGAAGTAAGTGCCAGAACCTACTGTGCATCATGCCCATTATGGTGCAGAGATCCACATCCGAGACCGCTGCACAGTAAAATGCAAAGGTCGCTCTCATCTGGCGCGTGGGCAGGGGCTGAGAGCGTGGGCTCTGGGCTCTGGAGTCAGGCAGGCTGGGTATAGATCTTTGTCCTGCTACCTAGTAGCTCTGTGAATGGAGGCACATTTCTCCATCTATAAAATGGGAATAATCGTAGTGCATATTTCTTACGATTGCTGTGAGGATTACATAAGAAAAAACATCAAGTACTTAGAAAAGTGTCTGGCAAATAGTAAGTGTTCAATAAATGTTAGCTATAGTTATCATTGATAAATAATTCTATTTCAAATTTTGCATCAAAGGGTCTCATGGTTACTGTTCACAATAAATACCCAGACTGTACACCAACCCAGAAACAGGCGAACATTAAAGACTGCTGCTGTGGTGAGGCCTGAGTCAGCCCTCATACTTCTGCTAGGACCTCCTGCCCCGGGCCGTGTGGCTTGAGGACATGGTTACAAAAGGACTCACTTTCCTAGAGAAACACTCTGGACAAAATATCAGCAGGAGTAAATCTTTTCCTGGCTCTAACCTGAGAAAAATCCCCTTTTCTTAGACATCTTTTGAAATACAAAAAGGATGGAGACTCATTATTTGCCTGCAAGTAATGTTGGAGGAAACTCTCAGAGATTTTAAGTAAATCATATGAAGTTTCGCTTCTGTAATGAGATAGTGAGTGTTCTCTCACCCCCAGGTCATATTGAAAGTGAAGGAGGCTGTCACTACAGATCTCAGGGGTCTTAGCCTGGAGTCTGTGAACCTCTACAGGGCCCCATGGATGGATTTGAGGCAGAAAAATATTAGGAAAGGTAAGGTAAAACTTTTACAAATTTAAATTTTAAAATAACTGGAATTTTCTTTCAAAAGCAGTATCTCTACCCTCCATAACAGAGAGGAATACAAAAGGGCTAGCTATTTAGGACCCATCACCCAAGTATGAATATCGATTCAGCTGTAGTTGTGCTGTGATAACTGGAAGAACCATGCATGGAGACAGCCTCTGGAATGTGATGAAGTTCTTCTTCCAGTTCTCTGTCCAGGTTTGCCCCCTTGCCTGGCTATTTTCTTGCACATTTGTGAACAAAAGGACTTCAGAAGAAAATCCTGAACTAACATAAGAGAAAGGAGCACTCCAATGAACAATATTAATATCACTTAGGTTAATTCTAACAATATGGAATGAGAAGAACAATAATGGTGAATATAACAACCCCAGAGGCAGCTGGTATTTTTTTTTTAGTTGCCTAGGATCTACTAAATGTCATATGGGAAAATATTGATATCTAGTGGAAAATGTTATGGGGCTTTAGGCTGTAGAGTAGTTTATTTTTGCCATCAAGGTGGGGCGGGGGTGTGCCCTGAGTTATGTGCAAAGGGTGACCCTAGAGGGATTTGTCAAGCAGATGTTTCCAGGAACAGTACAATTTATACACTTAATATGGTAGGGAGAAAGGGTGACCTGCTACTTAATGAAGACTCCATTTACAGGTGCTCCATTATTTCCATACTTCTGCCTGCTACAAAAGAAGAGAGAGTCATCACTAAATGTCAGGGGAAATGCTCATTTTCTTGCCAGCCTCTCCAGGGCTCCAGCAGCCTTAAGGGAGGGAACTGGAACAGGGCCCTGAGGTGTCTCTAGATTGGGGGCAATATACCCCACAAACAAAGAATTGATGAAGACCTCCAAAAAGGCAGTTAAGAAAATTTTACTGAAATGCATACACTAAAAGATATCTCACCCTAGCTGGTTTGGCTCAGTGGATAGAGAGTTGGCCTGCAGACTGAAGGGTTGTGGGTTCAATTCCGGTCCAGGGCACGTACCTTGGTTGCAGGCTTGAACCCCAGCCCTGGTTGGGGCATATGCAGGAGGCAACCAATTGATGTGTCTCTCTCACATCAACGTTTCTCTCTGTCTCTCCCCTGCCTTTCCACTCTCTCTAAAAATCAATGGGAAAATTGATATTTTTAACAATAACAAAGAAGGTATTTCTTTATTAATGTATAAGTCTTAAAAATAAAAATAATACTAGCAACCATTTAGTGAGGGTTTGATGTGCATCAGGAACTTTGCATATATTACTTCCTTTAATTCTTAAAAAAACACACCTGTAAAGTAGTTACATTATCCAAGTTTGACAAAGGAAGACACTAGGATTGGATAATCTGCCAAGGTCAGACAGTTACTAGGTGACAGAACAGGAGGAGAACCCAGCCCATCTGGCTCCAGATGACATGCCCTTACCCACTACCTCAGAGTCTCTACATCCCTTGCTGTCAAGTCCCTCCACTCATTAGGAACAGAAAAAAAGCATTCTGATCCCAACAGGAAAGGGGATGGCCATGCTATTGCAGAAACCTATATTTCTGCATCATTTTTAAATTTTCCACCCAATGAGACCTATGGTATCTTATCAATTCCTCACAAAAACCTTGCAATTTGGTGGACAGACTCCCTATCCTATACAATAAAAGCCTAATATGCTAAGTGTCTGGTCATCTGGTCGTCCATTCAACCAATCAAAGTGTAATCCTCCTATCTAATAAAAGAGTAATATGCAAATTGACCATCGCTCCAACACACAAGATGGTCACCCCCATGTGGTCAAAGATGGCTGCCCCCATCTGGACACAAGATGGCCACCACAAGATGGCCTGCAGGGGAGGGCAGTTAGGGGTGACCAGGCCAGCAGAGGAGGGCAGTTGGGGGGGGACCCAGGCCTGCAGGGGAGGGCATTTGGGGGGGACCAGGCCAACAGGGGAGGGAAGTTAGGAGTGATTAGGCCTGCAGGGGAGGACAGTTTGGGGGGGACCAGGCCTGCAGGAGAGGGCAGTTGGATGTGACCAGGTGAGATTAGGCCTAAACGGCGGTTGGACATCCCTCAAGGGGTCCCAGATTGAAGAGGGTGCAGACTGGGCTGAGGGACACCCCCCCCCCATGCACAAATTTCATGCACCAGGCCTCTAGTATGCTAATGATATACTAAAGTCGCTCAACTGTTTGCTATGACATGCACTGACCATGAGGGGGCAGATGCTCTGACCGATAGGTTGGCTTGCTGCTGGGGTCTGGCCAATAGGGACTGAGCAAGATGGGCCAGACACACCCTGGAGCCCTCCTGTGGTCCTTCCCCAGCTGGCCAACCTCCCACATCTCTCCCTGGCCCTGATCATGCACCAGTGGGGTCCCTCAGCCAGGCCTACACCCTCTCGCAATCTGGGACCCCTCAGGGGATGTTGGACAGCCAGTTTTGGCCCAATCCTGCAGGCCAGGCCGAGGCATCCCACTGGTGCACGAATTCGTGCACTGGGCCTCTAGTTTTAAAAATAAACTTACTCACCCTTGCCGGTTTGGCTCAGTGGATAGAGCATTAGCCTGCAGACTGAAGGGTTCCAGGTTTGATTCTGGTCAAAGGCATATGCCTGGGTTGCAGGCTTGATCCCCAGTTGGGGCCATGCAGGAGGCAGCTGATCAATGAGTCTCTGTCATCATTGATGTTTCTAACTCTCTCTCCCTCTCCCTGCCTCTCTGAAATTAATAAAAATATATTTTTAAAAATATAAATAAAAATAAACTAGCTCAGAGATGTCAAGTGAGCTGCCCAAAGTCACACAGCTGATAGGCAGACAGGTATAGAAAAAAAATCTTGCTGAGACTGTCAAGTTTTATTTTACTTACACTATGCTAGGCAGAACTTACCCAACACTGAGAGATGCCCCCTCCATCCAAAACATCACTTTTTCTAGCACTTCAGTCATTTTTTTTTTAATTACAGGGAAAGTAATTAAAGAAGCTCAGATGGATTCTGTATTTATTGCAAGAATGTTTAGGCTGTGAAGGAAGGAGTGAGTCGAAGGGTGATTGCCCTTTGGGGCAGGATGAAAACTCAGCTTCATGCCTTTAACCACAGGGCACTATGTTTGAATTAAACATTGACTAGATAAAGGCTGATGTAGACTTACGTGTGGTCATTAGAACCATGTTGCCAATGGATTGGTTTTAGTCCATCTATAAGGACAAAGAAGCGGGTGCATCTTGGAAGAAAAGGAAACAAGGTGGGAAGGAACCAGCATTGAATGAGCTCCTGTTTATGTGTCAGAGGCTGTGCACACAGCATCTCACCGGATCCTGATAGCGCTCTGTGAACGTGCAGATGAATCCCACCTTTACAAAAGGAAGCTGGTGTTCACTATTTTCATTTGGTCAAAACCACTTGGCTAATGAGCCTCGAGGGCAGGCATGGAACCCAGGTGTGCCTGATTATTTGCACTCTATCCCCACTGCCTTCCTGACACATTACAAGGAAGTTCTTTATAGTGGGATTTTACCTACATAACCACTTTTATGTATTTCTCTGATTAGTTTTAATTCATTCTAAACTCACATAACCCCAAACCCTTTTCCATTCAATTCCTACGTTCACCTGTATTTACTTAGCTTCTTCTATGTGACAAGCACCACAGTAAGCTCTCTAGAAACAACAGTAAACAAGACAGACACTGTTCTACCCTGATAGAGAGTATACACTAGAACAAACTTTTTTGGTAAAGAATCAGAAAGCTAGTATTTTAGACTTTGCAAGCTGTTATGATCTCTGGTGCAACTGCTCAGTTCTGCCATAGTAGCATAGAGTAGCTACATAATACATGCATGAATGGGTATGACTGTGTTTCAATAAAGTTTCTTTATAGAAACAGACAGTGGGCCAGATTTGGCTCACAGGAGTTTGCTGACATCCACTCTCTAAAGTAACCCAGAAAAGTCATCAAGTAATCAGAACACATTCTTATAATCACTCTAATTGAAAAAATGCAGTGAGCTCTGGGTCTATATTGCAGGGACACCTAAGCCAGATGGAGAGAGTTCAGGATGGCTTCCAGGGGGAATTGGCACCCATAAAAGCACCTGCACAATGAGTGAGAACTAACCAAATAGCGTTTCCGCCCTGGCTGCTTGAAGCTCAGCCTTCATCATGAATGACACGGTAACCATCCGGACCAGGAAGTTCATGACCAACAGACTACTTCAGCGGAAGCAAATGGTCATTGATGTCCTTCACCCTGGGAAGGCAACAGTACCCAAGACAGAAATTCTGGAAAAACTAGCCAAAATGTATAAGACCACACCTGATGTCATCTTTGTGTTTGGATTCAGAACACACTTTGGTGGTGACAACACAACTGGCTTTGGCATGATTTATGATTCCTTGGATTATACAAAGAAAAATAAACCCAAACACAGACTTGCAAGACATGGCCTATATGAGAAGAAGACCTCAAGAAAACAGAGAAAGGAATGCAAGAACAGGATGAAGAAAGTCAGGGGGACTGCTAAGGCCAATGTTGGTGCTGGCAAAAAAGTGAGCTGGAGATTGAACAATAGAAGGAGTAAAGATTCTTCGGTGACTTTATCTGTGATGGTTGTGCAGATTTTTCGTGAGAGGATTAATAAACTTAAAAAAAAAAAGAATTAACCAAATAAAATTTTTCTGGCCCTCTTCCACTTATGTTCTCCTTCAACCACATTTCTAAGGAACAATTCTTTATTTTATAAATATCCAAGTCTTTTTGCTTGTCTCATCCCTTCTTATCAAAATAATTCAAGTCCCCTGCCCTTCCACCCTCAACAAGTGCATCAACTTTTTCCCCCCCGTCTGTCAGATTCTAGATTTTACTCCATACATCAGCAGTCTTTTAAAATTTGAACAAAAATAAAAGTTGAACTTAGATAAACTTTATGATATGTAAATCAGACCTCAAAAGCCTATTGAAAATAAATAAATAAAGCCAGGAGTCTTTACAGGATGATTAAACTTTTTAAAAATATATTTTTTATTGATTTCAGAGAGGAAGGGAGAGGGAAAGAGAGATAGAAACATCAATGATGAGAGAGAATCATTGATTGGCTGCCTCCTTCACACCCCCTACTAGGGACCTTGCCTCCTGCATGTCCAGGAATTGAACCATGACCTCCTGGTTCATAGGTGGACATTCAACCACTGACCTACAGCAGCCAGGCAGGATGACTAAACTTTTATGAAGCCAGCACAGACCAAGGTCTAGAAAAACTTAACTTTATCTCAGTCTCAAAAAATTCTCACAGATTAAGCTTCTAGGAGCATGAATTCATAGTCTAAAATCAAAAGTACACAATGAGAGAAAGAGAGATGTAGAAACAACAGATAGCCAAGTGTGACTTGCAAAGTCTTCAGATATTAAAATTATCAGACACAAAGTACCAAAATATATATACTTAACATTTTTATAGACATAAGAGAGAAGAATGAATTTATCTTCTTCTTGAGATAAGAATGTAGCTTCTCTTGAACAAGAAGCAAGGGACCATGAAAAAGACCAAGTAAATTTGAAAAAGAACCCAGTAGACCTTTTAGAAATGCATTGATAAGTGGATTAATTATTTGGAAGGGACAGATTAAGTAATAGATTAATGGTGCCAAAGAGAGAACAAAAGAACTGGAAGATAGATCTAAATAAAGAAGCAAAGATTAATGCAGATACACAGGAGACAGAATACATGAAAGAGATATAAAATGTACTAGAAATATATAAGAGAGCAAATGTGGAAGATGCAGAATTCCAAGAGATCAAGACTGAGATTTTCTAGAATTACTGGACGAATAAGTGTAAACTTTTAACCATAAAATAAGAAGCCCATCAACAAGTGAAGAACTCTTTCTTGCTCAATACACTTGGTCAAGTTACAACAAAGGGATTTTCTACTATTTTTTAGATGTAATTATGCTGTGAGGCAGAGATGGTATATTTATAATATTGTATTGTTTGGGCTTAAAAGGTAGGAAATATTGTGAAAAACATTCTGCCCAGTTTACATTTTCTCCATATACCAAATTCACTGTGTTTCTGTCCACAACATTATTTTGCTATTTTTAGTAAAAGCTGGGACACGTTGGAATCTAGGCTTTAGGGTGATGTTGAAATCCCTGGAGCCCCACAGCATCCAATACAGTGTTCAACCACTAGTGATTGCATAAGGAAGGTTGTTGACTGAAATCGGCATGATCTCATCAGCAACAATGAGAGATAAGAAAGCTTACTGAAAGCAACATTTGAAAGTAAGTAACCTACCAGCATTTTTCCAGACCTTGAAATAAAATTAGATTTAGCAAAAACCATCTTAATTCAGATGTACCCCAGCTCAATTACAGAAAGGGCTCAGGTTGTAATAAAAACCATCTTAGCTAATATTTGTGGATCATTTTCTATCTTCCAGGCAATGGGCTAAGCATGTAATGAGAAAGCAGAAATTATTTTCTATCTTATTCAACAAATGTTTAGCCTACATAACTGAAAACAAGATGCTTATATTCTCTTTATTCTCTAAATGCATCACTGAATCGTAAGCCTGGCATACTCAGCTATTACCATTGTAATGCCAAAAGGTAGTGCAGGATAAATAAAATTAATTTTATTTCATTTTAACTTAGAAAAGTAAACTTCAGGCTATGAAAATTTTTAAAAATTGATGAAAAGGTTGGAGTTGCTGAGATGCCTTTTTTTTTTTTTTCTGAATGCAGTAAAAACATATATAAAACAAAATAATACCTATGGAGAAATGGTCAGAAAAATGTTCCTCGGTTTACCAGTTTGGTGGGTTATGCATCTACCAGACACAGCAGAGCCTTGGCCTCAGGGCAGCGAGTCTCGGAGTTAAGGTACTCCAGCATTACCAAAAACCTCGTGAAAAAGGTAGACTCCTGCGCCTAACTGGAAGGATTCTGATTTAGCAGGCTTGAGTTGAAGCCTAGAATTTTTCACAGACACCATGGAAAAACATGAGTGGGTGGTCTAAACATCCCTCACAAAATTCTTTTTTAGGATAAATAGAATCCCAAGCCCTCCCTTCCCTATAAACCCTGAGAATCCTGAACTACTCCCATTTAACCACAGAACTCATCTGATTCACAAGGGTCCAGTTTGGTGTGAATTCTAAAGTGGCTTTGATCTGGATCCACGCGTATAGGAACGATCAGAGCCATAATGATTTCCAGGCGTGAGGTAAACTTTAATAACTGATTCAAAAGCATCTTTAATAACTGATTCAAAAGCATCTTTAATAACTGATTCAAAAGCATCAAAGAGGAATTCTTTTCATATGCCTATCTACCCCTCCCCCCTCTAAAAAGAAAATGGTCTCACCTTCTTATAGTCGTTATGGTAATGCGCCATTTTCTCTTGGCCTTCTACTTCAGATTCAGTCTCAAAAATGAGAAAGACTAGTTTGGGCAAAACAGATATTTCTAACATTTTTTATTTGGCCTGAAGAGTAAGCGGTCGATATGTTTACCTGATTGCATTACAGCCAATTGGACACCAAGGTCTCATTAAAGTATCATGTTGAGTGGCTAAAACCAGGAGGTGGAGAGCATACGTAAACATCTTTGGTAAAATACAACTGAGTTTGCTCTTACTTTGAAACAACCCTTTGAAATACCCTTCAGGAACTGTTTCCTCAAGATAGAGAATATTACAAGTGATAGATCTTAGTTATTACTAAACCATAAGGTGTTGTCATTTCTATTTAATGAGTAAACCACAAGCATTTGCTCTCATTTATAGAGAGACAATCATGAGGGGGGAAACATGAAATATATTTAATTCAACATCTATTTATCAACATGGAATTCCCTTGTCTACTGAAGTTTAGATTACAAAACGTTCACTCCAAAGGGTTAAATTATGTCCCTTTTTTCTCTCTAGAACTTTTTGATGACTTTGCAAACCATTCAACAATTCAGCACAAAGGCATCCGGAGTCACGCTAGCGTGTTGTGACAGAATCACAGGACTATGTGGGACTCGTCCCATTCTGAAAATGCCCGAACCACGAACAGCAGAGGTAAATGAAAGCAAATGTCAGAGCCAGCACAGCCTGAGAGAGACCTGAAACTCAGACTCCACAATCTAGAAGGAAAGTTTCCTGCTGTGGCACTGAACAGAGGTGGTAGATGGAAAATGACAGCAAGTCTTCTAAGAACAACCCTTGCTTTGCTCTTCCTTGGCCTCTTCGGGGTCCTGGAGGCGACAATATCATGCAGAAATGAAGAAGGTGACGCTGTGGATTGGTAGGTAAAAGAAATGTATGGTTTTGTGCATGCAAATAGCCCGAGTGTAGAGGCCAACTGGTTCACTGTGAAGTTCCCTAGGGAGACTTCCACCTACCTCTCCCTTAAGAAGAGGGGAAATGAAAGTGTGTAAATGGGCCTAATATCCAGATAGGCTTTTGAGTGAGGGAGCTTCCCCCTGAGAAAGAGCTGAGCAGCCCTGTGGGCCTGACTCACTGCTCTCAGTGGCAAGACTGGTGGACACATGTGTGGGGTAGAGCTGACAGTTTCTCTCAGTTGGCAATTTCCTTGCATTGTGGCTTTGCTAACAGAACCCATCCAGCATCCTTTCAGAGACTGACAAAGGAGAGAAGTCAGATTACTTTCTTTCTGACGCCGGAGCTTACGTTTCTCATTATGACAATGAGGAAGAGGACACGATTTACACAGGCCTGTTTGGTTCACCTCATTTATTAGGCAGCACAAGCAGCTATTGGAGTTGGCGGTAGGTCAGTGGCCTCTTGAGCAATATCAACGTGACTAAACACAGCTTTGCATCATGGTCATGGATTCCCCTAAAACTTTGATCACTTTTTCACTCTTTAATTAGGGTATTTTGGTTTGCCATTGTGGTTGGCGTCAAGCATTGTGTAAACTTCAGGCTGGAGAACGCAGGCACATTCACTCAGCCTCTCAGCAAACAGTTACTCAGCTCATAGCAGGCCCTGTGCTGAGCTTTGAATACAGAAATATCAATAAAACATATTTGCCCTAATGAGCTCATAGTTATGTGGGAAGGGCATAGATGGCGCATTGGGGAGCGTAGAGCCCTCAGGTTTCTCTGAGTAAGTAGTTTTGAACTAAGTAGTTAAGAACAAATATAAATTAGGAAAACAAGGGAAATACAAGGGCTTCTCAGGCCAATGAAGGAGCAATGAGAAGGTCCAGAGGCAAAAAACAAAGGGGAAAGTTTGAAAGCAGTTCAATATTGCTGACACATAAGGAGAAGGTGAGGAGATGGTAGGAGGTGAGTTTAGGGAGATAGGTGAAGAGCTTCATGTGCTGAGCCCCAGAGTCTGAACTTGACTTTGAAAGGGCTACTGAAGGACTTCAGGCAGAGATGTGATGTGGCCAGATTCGCATTTTAGAAAGCCCACTAGCAGTACTGTGACAGCTGGGCAGCTGGGGATCAGTCCAGACGCATGAGGACCAATAGGACCTTTGCAGTATTACACGTGAGAAGAGGTGTAGACCCAACTTAGAGAAGTGGTCATGGAAACAGAAAGGGGGGAACACTCTGAGAAGACTTATGGATGGCTGAAGGTCGTAGAGAAAGGGAGAAATTAAAAAAGACTTTCAGGTTGCTGGCTTCTGTGACTGCGGGAATGTGTTCCCTAACAGCAGGGGATGAGGAGACTTGGAGCAAAATATCACAAACTTGGTTTCAAAAATATAAAGATGAGCCTCTCTGGAACATTCTTGCATTTAGATTTATCTGACCTCGGCATAGAGATCTGGGCTAGAAATTGATTTAGGGAATCATCAACATATAATTGGAGATGCTCATCCAGGAAAAATATTTAAAAGCACTAGTTCTCAACTGCTGTGCCATGGCAAATGGATAGTTTACACACCCTTTACTGGGGGGGGGGGGGGGCGGGCAGAGGGAAGAGGCATCAAATTGTTATAAATATTTAAAATTTTTTCTTGCTCTAACTAAATGGACATATTACTTAGCAATGTCAGTCAGAGGGAATGCTGAGCTGAGCAGATGGTGAGACAGTCTAAAGCTGCTACAACTTACTGTGAGAGTTAAAGGTGGAGTAATATTAAGTCAGCACCAAAGAATAATTTTCTTGCTTCCTGCCACATGTGAGGAGCTTGCCCTGAAAGTAAGAAAGCATGGTCAGGGCAGGAGAAAATTTACTTAGAAGCCTAAGATTAAAGAAAAGCAAGTAAATAGTGAGAAGCTTTTATGGGCAGTTGAGACACTGTTTGGGGTAATAGTAAATTCATTACAACGTTTGCTTTACTGTGAGTGTTGGAGGATTAGATGTGGGGTTTGTACCATTAGGGAGTA